>NC_086328.1:5499104-5832854 GCF_036172605.1 Pelobates fuscus | reverse complement strand
GTGCTGGGCTTTGTTTTCTGGAATGAGTTTCTTCAGGATTAGGAATGGGTCTGCCTGTACACTCATTATTCATTAAATATAGAACGGTTCTACCCTTTAGTTTCCCTAGAAATTGTGGCTGGTAGCTGTTGTTGGACACTTGACAGCTGTGTTACATAGATTTGTGTGAAATACATCTGTTCACAAGCATAGCTTAATTATAAGAGTATGACAGTCCATCGTAGGAACACTCCAAGCTACTTAAGTGGTTATAGTGCCCTGCTGCTTTCAGTTAAGATTAGTTGGCACTGTAAGCAGTCTCTTCTGAAAGCAGTAGCCCCTGCTGGGAGTTTCCATTAGCTAATCTCTGCCGCGCAGGGCTGTCTCATTGCCGCAGAGGGACGGCTCTAAAACCATTTTTAATATGTTATAAACCGCAATTCAGTTTACCGTTTTTAGGTTCAAATCAAACCAGATGCCATTTCTGAAATTCACCATACTTTTCTTTGTCACTTGCAGAATAGGCAAAGTTGGAAACCAGAAGCGAGTTGTTGGTGTTCTGCTGGGTTCCTGGCACAAGAAAATCTTAGATGTATCCAACAGTTTTGCAGGTGAGGAATCGGATTTCCGAACAGATACATTTTAGAAATTATTGGTATTTAAAGGACACCCTAGGCACTATAACTATTTTATCTCACTGAAGTGGTTACAGTATGTGGAATTCCCTAGCTCCATGCCTCCCCCTTCAATGTTAAACTGTCACTTTCACTAGCAAAAGTTTTATTTACTTGAAATGCAAGTTGTTTCTAGTACTGGCATTCAATGCAAATAGTCCTATTATTATGTGTGTTTCTTTAAAGTTAGTTTACTAGTTCTCCCCCCCACATTCACCCAAAGGAAAAAAGCTATTAAAGAGACACTACAGGCACCCACACCACTTGTGCAATGCCCCTGTCCCTTTAACCCTCTAATGTTAATTATTAATATAGATTGCAGGGTTAAGACTGCCTCTAGTGGCTGTCAATCAGACTGACATTAGAGGCACTTCCTGCTTGCTAGCGACTTTTTCAGTCGCTTAACTGATGCTGGACATCCTGCCGCTGTGCATGAAGACAGCGAGCATCAGTAAAATCCCTATTGATTCAATGATTTCTTATGGGGATGGCCCAATGTGCTCTGCATTAGCCCCCTATCCCAATCTTCCAACTGTGAAATAATCAAGATTGATATACATTTATATATGAGCAACATCACCACAATCCACTAATTTAACTCCATTTAGCATTCAAACTAATAGAAATGTCTTGGAGAAGCATTTGACACACACATCCAACAATCAGCATACTGTGCACACCGTTACTGAGCATAAAGTAGATTCAATTATTGCATCTATTTTAGTACAGAGCCCCTAGTGGTTGTCTGAATGACAGCTGACAGAGGATCAGGCATTGCTGTATCTGTTTTTATTTGCAATGCTGCAGGTGTCCCAAAAAGGAGTGACCTAACACACAGAATAATAACCCTCCAATAGGTATAGTTAAAAATACCTAAACCGATCCTTATAATGGCTGGACTGAAAGTACCAAAATGTAAAAAGGCGTCTGTAAATCCCGCCCATAGTACTGAATATCGCCTGACGTCGGCACATGTGTGCTGCGTCATAAAAAGGGGCGTGCGCACAGCAGCCGACGTCCAGGAGACTATCGGGGGGACAGCTGATCAGCGGACTGCTAAGGTAAGTATAGGATTCCTTACACAGGAGCTTATAGGGACAAATAAAGCATAATGCTTGATTTCTGTTTCTAATTGGGATTTAAGTAATGTAACATATTCCCACAGTTCCATTTGATGAAGATGACAAAGATGACTCAGTCTGGTTCCTGGATCACGACTATCTGGAGAATATGTATGGGATGTTCAAAAAAGTAAACGGTGAGTAGGTGCAATCCTTTATTTGCTGTAAGATTTGCAACAGTTTTTTTTGAGTATAGCTTCCAATGTGAAGAATTTCAAATTGTGAATATTCTTTTTGAAATTCTTTATTTTTGTAGTGCAAAAAGATATGACAACGCTTACTTGCACCTTTTTATATTATTATGCGAGGTCAGTTCTATTGCGAATAGTTTATATGGAGATTGAGTACGTGAGATAAGCACTAGTTAATTAAGGTCATGCATATAGATTAAACAATCAGTAGTTCCCTCAGACATGTATAAGATTGTAATTGAGCAGGTTTATAAGTAATATGGGAATAAACAGGGTTAACTTTTCGTGTATATGGTATAAACAAAGCATTATGTTGCATGTCTAGTTTTCTGTGACAGAGTGATCGTGGGTCTTACTTGTGTAGGACCTGCTGGGCTAGTGATAGATATGGTATGCTGTACCTACATAGGCTGCAGGGCTCTGAAGAACAAGAAACATTGCTATGTCATGCTGGTAAATAAAGTAGCATCGCTTTGTAATCTAACAGTGCCTATGAGCTTAACTGGTAATCTATTAGGTTGTGTTTTCGTCTTAGGTAATTGTAAAAATTTACGTGAGATTATACTAGTCGATTAGGAGCTGGAGTCCACCACATTGAATATGGTCTGCAATGTCCTCTGTGCCGGCAGCATCGCCGCGGTATGCAATCAGGCATTGCAGGTCTTCGCCTTTTGTCACCCAATACCCAGTCTGTGGCGAGGTCGCTGGCCATGCAGCCGCTCGGTCTCTCGCTTTGTGGCTTCGGTCGCAGGGAGCTGGGTCATGCTGTGTTGAGCGCAGGGAAGCTTGCTTGGTGAGCCCATTGTTGATGCCGCTTGTAGGGAGGGCTCACTTTTGTGTGGTCGCCGGCTGGTACCTGTGTCTCGGAAACATCGTGTTTTTTCCCGCTTTATGGACTGCCGGTATCTGCGCTGCCGGACTGCCGCTTTTGATTCTCTTGATGTGTGCCCGTAGTGACTGCGTCTTTTCGCCGGTCGGATCCACGAGGCCACCATGGTTTCTGCACAGCGGTAAGTAGCTCCTTTGTCGTGCAGTATTCCCCAGAAACTTTTACAGAGCCAGTCGAAAGTCTCCCGCATTGGTGGGGACGGCTTGTTCTGGGCGCTCTGCTCTCGAGTTCCGTTGTGGGCGGCCATCTTGGTAGTGTTGCTTAGGCCCGTTGCCCCTGGCTGTCATGTGGCCAGTGTGTCCGCCGTCCGCCCCGGCCGGTGCGTCCAGCGGGGACCGGAATATCCCCCACCGGTCCAAAGGGGGGGGGATAGGCTGAAGCTGGGTCTCTGGAGGGCCTCGGTGCCAAGGAGAGCAGCCGCCTCTCCCCTGCCCCTGTAGGCCGCGTCTGGATTTCCGTGCTGTCAGCTCAAACGGGTCCCAGGGTAGTGTCTGTCGTGTCAGCGGGGCACCCCCGACGTGGGTGATGCAACCGTGTGGAACTTTGGGGCATATTGCCCCCCGTTTTTGTCCGCTTGGCCGGAGCTCGTGGCAGACACGTCTGCTCTCAAATTGTGAATATTCTTGATGGCTTGAGGTGCTGTGTTTTGGGAACTCTTGTTCTTGATTGTTAGAACATTGCATCACACTCCATGGTGAGACTTCATGTATGTTGTAAATCAGAACATATGGCAGATCTTGCACAGGCACATGTTGCCAGACCTGCCTCAACAGAGTTTCGTTTTATTTTATGTTTATTATTACAGTATTATTTATTCTGTATCATTGATCATTGATTTCACCATGATTTACCGTTTCTTTTCTCCCTCAGATTATTAACCCACAATTCTTCTAACTTTACTTGTGTTCTGTTCTTTCAGCACGGGAACGGATAGTTGGCTGGTATCACACAGGACCCAAACTTCATAAAAATGATATTGCTATAAACGAACTGATGAAGAGATATTGTCCAAACTCTGTAAGTTGCCTGCTAAAGAAAAGCACCGGTTGTTTTAGTTTTTCATGTTATTTGAGTGCCTGCCATTTATTAAACCATTTATAAGCTATATGACCGTGGCTTAAAAATAACTGTGGTAAGATTTCCTTTCTTAAATACTCATTTTGCAAGGGGCGGGGGGGGGTGGATAGTCCTGCTGTAATGCAAAATATTACGCCCCGAATTTCACCCTTTAATAAGCTGCACCCTCCGATTGTGTTTTTTTTCTTTTTTAGGGAGATACAGCTGCATGTAGATAATATTCATGCTTGTAACTTCATTTTTTTTTTACAGGTTTTAGTGATCATCGATGTGAAACCCAAGGATCTTGGCCTTCCCACTGAGGCATACATCTCTGTAGAGGAAGTTCATGACGTACGTTTGGCGGTCACATTTATTTATGCTTTCGTGGCTCCTCCTGCTTTCATTGTAGTAAAATAGCCGTTGGCTTCTATGGTTGACCATTTCTTAGCTGGTGCCATTATGGAGAACTAGTATATGTACACTTGTCAGATGTCACTCGTAAATCACTGAAAAGTACGTTTCGTAAAGGGGGTTATTCCCTAAGCCATGGATTGGAATATAATCCCTATCGTAGCTCTAGTCACCGCTTCTCTAGCTCAAATAGTGCACTTCGATTTTAGAGTAATAAATCCCCAAATGTGTTAATGTCTCTGCACTAATATTCAAGGTCCCCACATAAAGCAGTCTGGTGGTTATTCTAATCTATTGCTTTGGGAAATGGTTATATTTTGATCATTGTGACCATTCTGAATCTCTTGTCGTGGTATCCTTCCAGAAGCAGTTATTACTCAGTGACCAGGGGAATGAGTCAATACTGTGTCTACTTTTACTGGGGAGTAGTGTGTGTTTTATGGTTTGGATAGGATTTTTTTTTTTTTTTTTTCTCTTTGCTGTATTCTGTCTTAATGCGCGTTTTCTCAAACAGGATGGAACACCAACTTCCAAGACATTTGAACATGTTACCAGTGAAATTGGTGCAGAGGAGGCTGAAGAAGTTGGTGTAGAACACTTGTTACGGTAATCACTTCGGGGGGGGGGGGGGGATTTTTTTTCCCCTTGCAAATATTTTAAAGAGGGAATAATGCTAAAATGTACAGTAGGCTACAACCAGCCATGCTTTAGTGTCTTAAAGGAACAATCCAAACACCATAAAGACTACAGAAAACTGAAGTGAATATGGTGCCAAGAATGCCATGTTGCCCGTACCAGACCGGCAATCACACCGTATTCATATAGTTTAAAAAGGACACCAAACTTTTTACCAGGATTGATTTAATTTCACTTTTTATGTGTTGGCCTACAGAAACCCTGCTCCCTTAATGGTCTCTGTCTGAAATAATTGAAGGGGCCTGGATTTGGGTTCCAAAGTCGGGAATTCTGGCTTGTGCTTTGTGCGAAATCATTAAATAGTATCAATCTAGGATTTCAGAAAAGTCAGACTAGATTATCCCAATTGGGTCCTGATTGCAAAAATATATTTTTTAGATTGAAGATAGCAAATATAATTCCACAAAGTGTTCTAAGCCCTATTTTTTCTTTTCTTTTTTTTTTTCTTGTCATCGCAGAGACATCAAGGACACTACAGTGGGAACATTGTCACAGCGCATCACAAACCAGGTACATGGACTGAAAGGATTGAACTCCAAGCTGCTGGACATCAGGAGTTATCTGGAGAAAGTGGCCACCGGCAAATTACCCATCAATCATCAGATAATCTATCAGTTACAGGACGTCTTCAACTTGCTGCCCGACGTTAATCTGCAGGAGTTTGTCAAGGCCTTCTACCTAAAGACTAACGACCAGATGCTTGTGGTCTATCTTGCCTCCCTGATTCGCTCTGTGGTGGCTCTGCACAATCTTATCAATAACAAGATTGCCAACAGGGATGCCGAAAAAAAGGAGGGGCAGGAGAAAGAGGACAGCAAGAAGGAGAGGAAAGACGACAAGGAGAAAGAAAAAAGTGATGCTAAAAAAGAAGAAAAAAAGGAAAAAAAATGAATATATTCCATTATTAGTAGTTTGTTTGTTTTTTTAATAATTTTTTTTCTTTCTGTTTTTGGCAGAGGGTGGGTGGTAAACATTTTACTGGAAAATCATGTAACCTGCACTGTTGGCTCTCCTCGTTATACCTCGTGGGAGAGGGTCTATCACACAGAGTCCATCGCCTGTCCTGGGCATTGCAGTTCCTCTGAAGGGTTTAAGAGCAGGCCATCAACTAAATCATTTTCCGCCTGCACCTTTGGATTGTTAGTGAGAGTTCTGGGTCAGAGAAGCATGGCACTATCTACAATACTCCCTACTTTAAATTCTTTGCCATTAACCGTTTTTGTAGTGGGGTGTTTTTTTCCTCCATTTTGTTGTGGGAGAAGGCAGTGTTTTAAGTTAAAATAAATACTCCTTTAATGTTGGAGGGTATTGTGGGGAAGCGCCTTTCTGATTGTAATGTCATCTACTACAAAACAATTAAAACATCTGGTTTATACATGTTTTGAATTTTTTTATTTACATTTATTTTTGTTTGTGGATTGACTTAACTAATCTTTAAATTGCTACGATAGTCAAGGTCATGCGTTTATACTAGTAACTCCCTTTATAGTTTGAAAAGGAACACACCAAACCCCTTCAATTCATTTTACTGAAATGTTTAGGGGGTTAGTAAAGTGCTCCTGCAACCTTATGTTGTAAAAGAGCTGATTTCAAGAAAAATCTGCAGTTTTATGACTCTCCTTGATAACACCTTCCGGTTCCATTCATCATTTATATTGACCACTTCTCATATAGCAGCAATGCTTCTCTGTGATGTGAATATCTCCCAGAGGCAGAGTGGATCCTCTCACTGGTGCCATAGAGGTAGAAGGGGGCCTAAATCTAGTTTTGTGTGTTAGTGAATGCCTCATTCTACCGTGGCGGCTTGGAAGTGTAAAAATGATCAGTTTTCTAAGATATTGTGTAAGTAGGGATACCACACAATGTCTGCCGCATACGTTTCATTTAGAGTATGTAAATTATTTTATATACATATCGATATTTATAATCTTTCGTTTTTTTTACTATCTATATTTAGTACATTTTTGTTGTTAACTCCCTTTTTTACGTTTAATTGTAAAGAATGGTGAAATAATTTTGTCAATTCTGCTTTACAACCATAAAACAATTGCAGCTTCATAGCAGCTGACAATAGTTTATTGCGTTAATAAAAGCACAAGTAATATTTCTTGTAACCGTGAATGAATTGGTGAGCTCAGAGGTTCTGATAAGCAAGTTGCTCTGTCCTAGATGGCTCCTAATGCAACCATTGCATGGATGGTAGACTCTGGACCAAACTTATTTAGGATTCGATCTGTATAAATTACATAGAACCCTATTAAGTCTGTTTAATATGGAATGTTCTGAAAACAACAAATCATTTATAGTATTTATATCTGCCAACGCAAAGCTCAAAATTTCCACGAGCCATTGGCAAATGAAAAGTCAGCGATGGTTCGTAGAAACATGCCTTTGGGGATTGTGCAATGGACACTTCAGTCTTGTAGTGGCAAAACTTGAATTTTTCAAGGGGCCTCTATAGACACCCAGATCACTTCATCTTAATGATCTATTTCACCCTTCATTTAAAATCATTGCAGTGTTACCATTGCAGGGTTAACCTGTCTTGAGTGGCTGTTATGCTGACAACTACAAGAGCAGTTATGTGAAATAGTGAACCATTTCTATCCGACGGACTCATAGAGACCATCTAACAGGCGCAGCTAAGCATTGTACTGCACATGTGCTGTAGCCTCCCAATGGTTTTTTTTTTTTTGAAAGCCTTGGATTTGCAGAGCTCATCAATCTTGATAATCTTAGGCAAGTGAGAAAAGACTGTTAACCCCTTAAGGACACATGACGGATATAGTCCGTCATGATTCCCTTTTATTCCAGAAGTTGTGTCCTTAAGGGGTTAAATCACTTTTTGACCCTGGCACGGGGGGGTTTAGACACCTACACGGCAAATAGGGCACTATAGCATTAGGAATAAGCATTTGTTTTCCTAGCATTAACGTGTTCCTTAAACCTTGTGCCAACGTTGACTTCCTCACATCCAAGGTAATGTTAGAAGTTCTCGCTCAGCTGAAGTAGTCCCTCCAGTGGCCACTTGGTGGCAGCAGATTACTACATCTATACTGAAAGCTGCAGTAATTATACTATGAAGCATTCAGCTCTTATAGGTTTACAGAGATGTCCTGTATTATTGATGTGAATGTATGGTGTCTTTTATCCACATAGTATAAGTACACCAATGGTTAAATAATTAGCAAATTGTCAGACCTATTAAACCAGAGATTTAAGATTTATTACTCTGAATAAAACCTTCAATAATATCTAGAGCTTAATTAGTGGTAATTCATTTTTATTATTTTGTGTTGGTGGTGGCAACACCTAGTGAGAGCAGAAGTGGATGAAAGATTAATAAGCCTCAAATTGGAAGCCATAATTGTATGAGTTAAATGGCAAACCTAGTTATGTTATGAATGCTAGCTCAGCTGTAACACTATACTATATTAACTAGAACCAGATACCAAATGAAGGCCCCTAGCCACGTGTTCCCAAGCCAGGCTCGAGGCACGCTAGTAGTATCCGCATTGTAACAGAACTGATACATTCCTGATTCCAGGACTGTTTGTTTCCCAATGCAGTGCTCCAGGCCCGCTGATCTAACCTTGGCTTAACTTTACACCAAACTCTCAATGAGGTATTTACAATCTAGAGCTGACAAATGAGGTTGAGGTGAAGGGTAACTTTTATTGGGAGCTGGTTATAAAGTGTTTTTTTTTTCTCTGGCATTTATTATGAAACAAGTAAGCAGTTAAACCATGTGCATGAGATAATAAGATGATGGCTGGTTTTGGGACGGGAATCATTTAAAGGTAAAATGCTTAATGAAGCTGACCTGTAACCTTGGTGTTTTCTAGTGATGGACAGGGAGATATAGTAAGACATGACGCCAGTTGTGTAGCAGCCATTTATCTAAACTAGCTGTCCTATGACCTTTTATAGAAGGTAGTTGGAAACAGAACTCGGGATGTAAAATCATTTGAATGCAGATTATAAATCACATTGTATTCATGACACACTGACTTTTTTTAATGATGGATTGGGTCTGTTTACAGTAACATGGCCATATTCCTTCAGTCGTAGTTCATCTAAAAGGTCATGGTGGCTATATAATTTACATTTAACCTATTCGAAGATTACAATATATGTATATCAATGACCTTGACAGATCTCTCTCCACTATTCCCTGGGTGATGGGATAGGAGTTGTCGTACCCTTCATCAGATTGGTGGGTAAGGGGTAAATTGAACATGTGGGCAGCTGGCTTGTACGATCTTTAACCATATTTTTATTAGATTAATACGTTTTTATTAAGAAAATAAATATTGCATTAAAACGAGAAAAGGGCAAACTAAAAATGCAGGTGATTAATGGATGTAGGATGAGCAAGAATTGAATGACATGGATGAGATACCTGGCACCATATCCCATTATATAGCTCCTCTGAATGCAGGGCCAGTAAGTAACCAGACTCAAGGTTCTATAGACTTGCATCACATGTGGGTGGGGGTCAGGGTCAATTATAGCATCACAAACACATGGGAAAGCATTGGATTGGCTGAGCTCATCAAGTAATGCGTATGAAACTGCTGCCCCTGATCCAGACAGGCAGAACTGCTGTCCCTAGAATACACACCTTCCTAAAGCATTTAGTAGCAAATTGACCGTTAAATTGCAAAATTTAGGATAAAACAGGCAAGCTGTGACTACAGCTAAATTATTCATATTCAGCGATTTATTGTTTGAATTTTGCAATTCCATTCACTACACGTTGGTGTTTAGCAAATGAACCCTAATCTATTTTCCACTAAACAGCAAAGGACATTACAACTTCGCAAGAAAAGTTTTTTTTTTTTTATTGCAAAATTACATTTTTCCTGAACGTTCCAATTAAATGTTTCACCCAATTTGCTGTTTGTGCCGGACAAACACAAGCTGAAAATATAATTTCATTTTCTTTCCGTTGGCTTTGTTTTTGTGGTTCTGTGTTTTCCTGAAATCTCTATTTTTAGACAATGTAGGATCTGTTCTATTTTATTGTTACAAGCGCTGTTTTTTATGTTCTATTAAGACCTTAAACCCACAGGCCCCAACCCAGAAAATGCTTGGCCTGTTCAGCTATTATACCTGTAAAGGGATAATAAACTTTTAAATTTTCATATATATATATATATATATATATTTTAATATAAGCAAAATGAAAATAAGAATGCAGCCAGTGATCAGCAGTTACTATCACAGTGAAAGAACGTTGCTCATATAAACCCAATTATATCACACATGAAGGCTCTGCCACCCAAATTACAGGGGCTGGGAAGAAGTGGACTGTCACCATACAAAAGGAAATTTGTTCATTAGCTTAAATTTTCTTTTTCTTCTAAGTAATGTAACGGTTCTTGTGAATCCTCACATGTGGGATCCAATTCCCAAACTGTGAGAAATATGAAGCCAAAATGGGTGGAACTCATGCAGGTGTCTAGACAGAGACAACGTCCCGAAGAACTTTCCAGCCAGTTTCCAAGCCAACTCACGCAAACAACGTCACAGCCATTAAACTTGGAAGCATGTACAAGGTGGACAACATGCCGTCCTAGGAAAAGCAGTCCATGAAGTCCTTGTGGCTAGAGGTCCAGGGCATGGACCCTGTTCTTACAGAGTGGGCCGTTATCCTCTATGAAGACAGCTATCTAATAGGAATAAACATAGTAAATCTCTGGCTACAATTGCAGCTGAAAACCACCTAACTCCATTTAATCCTGAGAAATGAACAAACCAGGAAATGTATATGAGTCTGTAGTAGCCTCAGCATTAAAGTTGCACATTTGCACCACAATCTAAGTCATACTACAGACTTTACTTATTAATAGTGATGTTGCGAACATAAAATTTTCGGTTCGCAAACGCGAACTTCCGCAAATGTTCGGGAACCGGGCGAACCGCCATAGACTTCAATGGGCAGGCGAATTTTAAAACCCACAGGGACTCTTTCTGGCCACAATAGTGATGGAAAAGTTGTTTCAAGGGGACGAACACCTGGACTGTGGCATGCCGGAGGGGGATCCATGGCAAAACTCCCATGGAAAATTACATAGTTGATGCAGAGTCTGGTTTTAATCCATAAAGGGCATAAATCACCTAACATTCCTAAATTGTTTGGAATAACGTGCTTTAAAACATCAGGTATGATGTTGTATCGATCAGGTAGTGTAAGGGTTACGCCGCTTCACAGTGACAGACCGGACTCCCCGTTTAACGCACCGCAAACCACCGCAAACAGTCCATTTGCACAACCGCAAACTCCCCATTTGCACAAGGTTGGATACCAAGCTAGCCATGTCCCGTTCCTTGTCCTCACTGATGTCATTGAAGGTCTCTCTTCCTCCACCCAGGAAGCGGGAGATGGAAAAAGATGCTTGGTCGGTCCTCCTACTTCAAATTTGGGGCACTGCGCGTGTGCCACCAGATAGGAGTAGTGTGTTAAGTAGTACTATTCTTATTAGTTTAATCCCTGTTATGTCCGCTATCAGGGGACGTGTATATAAGGCATCGATTTTAGGAAGCGGGAGATGGAAAAAGATGCTTGGTCGGTCCTCCTACTTCAAATTTGGGGCACTGCACGTGCAATCTAATGTGCCACCAGATAGAAGTGGTGTGTTAAGTAGTCCCCCTCATCAGGCCTTTTTAAGTCGAATGTATGGCCCACTGTCAGTCCCTTCGGGATCCATTCCTCATTTATTTTAATAAAGGTGAGGTAATCTAGACTTTTTTGACCTAGGCGACTTCTCTTCTCAGTGACAATACTTCCTGCTGCACTGAAGGTCCTTTCTGACAGGACACTTGAAGCGGGGCAGGCCAGAAGTTCTATCACAAATTGGGATAGCTCAGGCCACAGGTCAAGCCTGCACACCCAGTAGTCAAGGGGTTCATCGCTCCTCAGAGTGTCGATATCTGCAGTTAAGGCAAGGTAGTCTGCTACCTGTCGGTCGAGTCGTTCTCTGAGGGTGGACCCCGAAGGGCTGTGGCGACGCGTAGGACTTGAAAAGCTCTGCATGTCCTCCATCAACAACACGTCTGTAAAGCGTCCTGTCCTTGCCGGCGTGGTCGTGGGAGAATTACTTTCACCTCTTCCCCTGTTAGATTCCCGTTGTGCTGTGACATTGATTTTGGAACTGCTGCATCCTTTCCGACTTGCCGTAATTCGGTAACATTTCAGGCACTTTCTGCTTATACCGGGGGTCTAGTAGCATGGACACCCAGTACAGGTCGTTCTCCTTCAGCCTTTTTATACGAGGGTCCCTCAACAGGCACGACAGCATGAAAGACCCCATTTGCACAAGGTTGGATGCCGAGCTACTCATGTCCTGTTCCTCGTCTTCAGTGATCTCTCTGAAGGTATGTTCTTCCCCCCAGCCACGTACAACACCACGGGTACCAGATAGGTGACGACGAGCACCCTGGGATGCCTGTTGTGGTTGGTCTTCCTCCTCCTCCTCAAAGCCACATTCCTCCTCTGACTCCTCTTCCTCACAATCCTCTTCCAGCGTTGCCGCAGGTCCAGCAAGCGATGCTGATAAGGCTGTTTCTGGTGGTGATGGTGACCACAACTCTTCTTCTTCACGCTCATCTACGGCCTGAGACAGCACTCTTCGCAGGGCACGCTCCAGGAAGAAAACAAATGGTATGATGTCGCTGATGGTGCCTTCGGTGCGACTGACTAGGTTTGTCACCTCCTCAAAAGGACGCATGAGCCTACGGCATTGCGCATGAGCGTCCAGTAACGTGGCAAAAAAATTCCCAGCTCCGCAGAGGCTGTCCTAGCACCCCGGTCATACAAATACTCGTTAACAGCTTTTTCTTGTTGGAGCAGGCGGTCGAACATTAGGAGTGTTGAATTCCAACGTATCGGGCTGTCGCAAATCAAGCGCCTCACTGGCATGTTGTTTCGCCGCTGGATATCGGAAAAGTGCGCCATGGCAGTGTAGGAACGCCTGAAATGGCCACACACCTTCCTGGCCTGC
Source organism: Pelobates fuscus (assembly GCF_036172605.1). Classification (NCBI taxonomy): domain Eukaryota; kingdom Metazoa; phylum Chordata; class Amphibia; order Anura; family Pelobatidae; genus Pelobates; species Pelobates fuscus. The sequence goes on along the minus strand of NC_086328.1, from coordinate 5,819,828 downwards.
TTAAGGACGTCCTGTAAGCCTGGGTATTTATGCACAAAGCGTTGTACGATCAGATTACACACATGTGCCATGCACGGCACATGTGTCAACTTGCCCAATTGCAATGCCGCCAACAAATTTCTTCCGTTGTCACAAACCACTTTGCCGATCTCCAGTTGGTGCGGAGTCAGCCACTGATCCACCTGTGCGTTCATGGCGGACAGGAGTGCTGGTCCGGTGTGACTTTCTGCTTTCAGACAAGTCAACCCCAAGACGGCGTGACACTGCCGTATCCGGGATGTGGAACAGTACCTGGGGAGTGGGGGGGTGCCGTTGATGTGGAGCAAGACGCAGCAGCAGAAGAGGACTCAGCCGAGGAGGTTATGGAAGAGGATGGAGTAGGAGGAGTAGAGGAGGTGGCAGCAGGCCTGCCTGCAAGTCGTGGCGGTGTCACCAACTCCTCTGCAGAGCCACGCATTCCATGCTTGGCAGCCGTCAGCAGGTTTACCCAATGCGCAGTGTAGATGATATACCTGCCCTGACCATGCTTTGCAGACCAGGTATCAGTGGTCAGATGGACCCTTGCCCCAACACTGTGTGCCAGACATGCCATTACTTCCTTTTGCACAATCGAGTACAGGTTGGGGATTGCCTTTTGTGCAAAGAAATTTCGGCCGGGTAACTTCCACTGCGGTGTCCCGATTGCTACAAATTTTTTGAACGCCTCAGACTCCACCAGCTTGTATGGTAAAAGCTGGCGGACTAAGAGATCAGTCAAGCCAGCTGTCAGACGCCGGGCAAGGGGGTGACTTTGTGACATTGGCTTCTTGCGCTCAAACATGTCCTTGACAGACACCTGACTGTGGGCAGATGAGCAGGAACTGCTCAAGGCGAGAGACGGAGGGGCGGATGGTTGAGAGGGGGCAAGGAGGACAGCAGTGGTTAACGTGGCTGAAGATGCTGGACCAGGAGGAGGATGGCGGCTTTGAGTTTGTGTGCTGCTTGTACTCATGTGTTGATCCCATAGGCGTTTGTGATGTGCGATCATGTGCCTTCGCAAAGCAGTTGTACCTAGGTGGGTGTTGGACTTCCCACGACTCAGTTTCTTTTGGCACAGGTTGCAAATGGCATCGCTGTTGTCAGAGGCAGACACACAAAAAAAATGCCACACTGCTGAGCTCTGCAATGGCGGCATTCTGGTGGTGGCAACAGCATGCGTTGATTGGCGTGCTGTCTGGCTGACCCCGGGTGCCGATGCATGCTGTCTGACTGTGCCACTAGCTCCTTGCGACGACCTCCCCCTGCTTCCAACTAGTCTCCTCCTCCTCCTCTCTGTCTCCCCATCTGAACTTTCCCCCTGTTCTTCTTCTCTTCTAGCGGGCACCCACGTGACATCCACAGAGGCATCGTCATCATCAACCGCTTCACTTGTATCTGACAACTCAGCAAAGGAAGCAGCAGCGGGTACAACATCATCATCACACCGTACGTGTGTAATGCTGCCTGACTGGGACATATCCCTGTTATCTACATCCTCTGGCAATAATGGTTGCGCATCACTCATTTCTTCCAACTGATGTGTAAATAACTCCTCTGACAGATCAAGTGAAGAGGCTGTGGTGCTAGTGTTGGTGGTGGCGGCAGGCGGGCGAGTGGTAACTTGAGAGGTGCCCGAAGCTAAGCTGGAGGAGGATGGTGCGTCAAGATTCTGAGCGGAAGCTGTAGAAGATTGGGTGTCCTGTGTTAGCCAGTCAACTATGTCCTCAGAACTTTTCAAGTTCAGGGTACGTGGCCTCTGAACACTGGGCATTATTCTAGGGCCAAAGGGAATCACAGCACCACGACCACAACGGCCCCTGCGGGGTGGCCTGCTCTGCCTGTCATTTTTTTTTTGATTAGTGGTACTATGCGTGCAAGCTACTGTGACAACAGATATGAGTGGCACTGGTGTGACACTGTGCCCTGGCAGGCCCTGAAACGCACACTCGTGAAGGAAACTGACTGCTATTATATTACAGTCAAAAAAGTTTAGTTTTTTTTAAATGCAAGCTATTGGGACACCAGATATGAGTGAGTGGTGGCACTGGGCAGGCCCTGAAACACACACTCGTGAAGGAAACTGACTGCTATTATATTACAGTCCAAAAAGTTTTTTTTTGTTAAATGCAAGCTATTGTGACACCAGTGAGTGAGTGGTGGCACTGGGTAGGCCCTGAAACGCACACTAGTGAAGGAAACTGACTGCTATTATATTACAGTCAAAAAGGTTTTGGTTTTTTTTAAATGCAAGCTATTGTGACATCAGTAAATGAGTGGTGGCACTGGGCAAGTGGGCACAGTATATGCTGGCAGGCAGGCAGGCAACTGCAATTACATTACACACACACAGAAAAAAAAAGCAGACCGATGTTCTAGCCCTAAAAAGGGCTTTTTGGGGTGCTGTCCTTACAGCAGAGATCAGATGAGTCCTTCAGGACTGTAGTGGACACTGAATACACTAGCCTAGCTATCAATTTCCCTATCAAATCAGCAGCAGCTACACTGTCCCTACTCTCACTAAGAATGCAGCTTCACAATTAATGTAAAATGGATGCTGTCCAGGAGGTGGGAGGGTCTGGGAGGGAGGGTCTGCTGCTGATTGGTTGGAATGTGTCTGCTGACTGTGAGGTACAGGCAGGGTCAAAGTTTACTCAATGATGACGAATAGGGGGCGGACCGAACAGCGCATGTGTTCGCCGTCCGTGGCGAACGCGAACAAGCGATGTTCGCCAGGAACTATTCGCCAGCGAACAGTTCGGGACATCACTACTTATTAATTTTAATGGCTCGATATGAAGGCACAGTTAACTGGTTGTTGGGGTAGTAAGTGAATATATCCTCCCACCCAAAAAAAAAACCTGCCTTATTCATAAATCAGGAGATAACAGTAAGCAGCTAGTTACTTTATAATGAAATCTGCTATTTTTGTCAAATGAAAAAAAAAGAATTACTCTTCACACATAGAGCACTTCAGCAAAATAAAGCACTTTAGTTGTTTGGAGTGTGCTTTAAAGAAGATCTTTGCATCTGGACCTCTCCTTAGCCCACCTGTCTTCATTTCGAGTATATCTTTTCACAACAACTTGCTAGATACGTTTTATTTTATTTGATGTATATTCAAGTAATGGGGAAAAAATAATAAATAAATACAATACACACACACACACACACACGTGTATATATATATATATATATATATATATATATATATTTTACGTTTTGTCTCTGTAGGTGGCAGATTAATAACTGGTGGATCCCAGTTAGAGAGGTGAAGAAGAACACATTGTTTGGTACCATCTGCCTATCCTCGCAGAATGGACCTTACTACAGCTACAGGCTGACATTGACTGTCCCCAGACATCAGAACATTGGTTGTGAGTAAGAGTAAATTTAGCTTTTACATATTATGTTTTCTTGTTTGGGGTGGAATGTTGCATCAAATTCCAACACAAGTGTTCTCCATTATGTAACGTTATGATGTATCAGGCCAGTCAGTGGTAAGACTTGTCTTGTCCCTGGCCAAATGTCACCATATTAACAAAAGAAACAGCATAGTGGTTAGACGCCTGTGAATTGGTCTGACCACACTTCTCTGGGTAATAAGAAAATAGTCAAAGACGAAGTTTAGGTCATCTACCCAGGATCCTCAGTTTATTAGCCCAATTGTAGAGGGACTATAAAAAACATCATGGTGATAAAACCGAGGTTGAGTAGGATAAGCAGATGTATTAAACACAAAATTTGGGGATTTTTCACAGAATAAAATGGCGTTGAAAAAATATGTTTTTAAAGCCAGGGCTGTCCTGTGCGTGTGGTCAAATCACTAAGTAGACTATATATTTTTATTTTCTTATCTTTAGGTCAGTATCTCTCTTTAATTCTAATGGTTAAAAAAGGAAAAAGTTAAACAAAGGGAGACTGTGCGTGTTAGAAACTGCGGTGAGCTGGCACAGGAAGCAAGGAATACTCAGAGAATTTGGCGAGCTGACCTGAGGTTTGCATTAAATTTCTCGGCTGATAAATGGTTGCAAAATACACAAACCACAATTTCTTATTTTAGCCGTCTTAAACAAGGAGGCGCTAAGAACCGCTGATCCTTGGCACACGTAAATCAACTTCAGACGGTCAGAGTAAACGTTTAGAAACCTGGCGTACGTGTAGAAGGCACCTCGACGTTTAATCATGAAATACCTGACTGAGCCAGGCCAGCTGTGACCGAATTCAGACAAAAGCACCATGGGAGTTATAGTGTGGCAAAGGCATGGGATTTATTGTTTGGCTATCTCTGGTATAATCCAATGCATAAAAAAATTCCCACAATGCTCTGCAAGCCAAACTCCCATTAAGCTCAGAAACCCTGCCAATGTGTCATTACATGGAATCCAATAATACAGCTTGGATTTTAGGATAACCTGCTTAATTACAGGCAAAACAATCAGTTTCAGTTATTTAGGCCTATCTAAGCGAGTTTAATTATGGATATACAAGCCTGTGTGTAGGGGTTCTAATTGATTCTATAATGTTAATACATATCTCTCTGAGCAGCTCTACCTACTAGGCGTATCATCGCTCTGCCCACTGTGGGTTTATCAGCTACACGTACAGCAATTTAAAATGGAGCCAGCACAGTTACCATCACCACTGTGTCTTCCTGGACACAGGTCACTACATGCCAATGGACATTGCTCTTCACAGGGTAGAAGTGCCACAGCTCGGAATTCACTAAAGAATCCATGCAGCTCTTTCTCTCTGAAGATCAAGTGCCGCATACATTCAGCAATGAAACACTTTTCATGCACTACACAACAGCATGGGAGAAAATGGGGATCTACCAACCCAAGGTCCGTCACCACTGCCCTGTGTAGTTCAGCAGAAAGGGTCAGAGAGAGAGAGCACTCCCTCTACAGGTAAGGGCTGGCAATGTCCGGTGGGGCTGGGGAGTATAAATAAATGTTTTCTAATTGCTCTCTGATCTCTTTGTAGACGGTCCTACTGACTCTGCACAGGCGATATACAGGTTTTACATATGGACGCTGCTGGAGCTGTGACATCATTATATCCCTGCAACCTCCGTCACTCCAGCCTGAGCAGCATGGGGAGTATCTAAAGCAAATTCTGTTTCCTTGTGACTCCACTGACACCAATGTCTCATTTGACCCAAAGCCACCTCCACCTCATAATTCCCACATACACATCACAGTCTGTCAGCCCTGATACAGCAGGAAATATCCCAGTGGGTTAATCCAGGCCTGGACAACAACAAAGGTCACAATCTATAATCCAAGTACAAAACAAACAGGGCAGCTGGACTACCAACCCCACATAGGGCAGCTGGGCTAGCTAATCCGCACAAGGCAGCTGGGCTAGCAAACCCACACAGGGCAGCTGGGCTAGCAAACCCACACAGGGCAGCTGGGCTAGCAAACCCACACAGGGCAGCTGGGCTAATAAACCCACGCCGGGATAGCAAACCCACGCAGGGCTACCAAACCCACGCAGGGCAACTGGGCTAGCAAACCCACACAGGGCAGCCGGGCTAGCAAACCCACGCAGGGCAACTGGGCTAGCAAACCCACACAGGGCAGCCGGGCTAGCAAACCCACGCAGGGCAACTGGACTAGCAAACCCAAGTTGGGCTAGCAAACCCACGCAGGGCAGCTAGGCTATCAAATGCACACATGGTAGCTGGGCTACCAAACCCACGGAGGGCAGCTGGGCTAGCAAATTCACACCAGACTAGCAAACCCACGCAGGGCAGCTGGGCTAGCAAATCCACACCAGACTAGCAAACCCATGCAGGGCAGCTGGGCTATCAAATCCACACAGGGCAGCTGGGCTAGCAAACCCACACAGGGCAGCTGGGCTAGCAAACCCACACAGGGCAGCTGGGCTAGCAAACCCACACAGGGCAGCTGGGCTAGCAAACCCACACCAGACTAGCAAACCCATGCAGGGCAGCTGGGCTATCAAATCCGCGCAGGGCAGCTGGGCTAGCAAACCCGCACAGGGCAGCTGGGCTAGCAAACCCACACAGGGCAGCTGGGCTAGCAAACCCACACCAGACTAGCAAACCCATGCAGGGCAGCTGGGCTATCAAATCCACACAGGGCAGCTGGGCTAGCAAACCCACACAGGGCAGCTGGGCTAGCAAACCCACACAGGGCAGCTGGGCTAGCAAACCCACACAGGGCAGCTGGGCTAGCAAACCCACACAGGGCAGCTGGGCTAGCAAACCCACACCAGACTAGCAAACCCATGCAGGGCAGCTGGTCTATCAAATCCGCGCAGGGCAGCTGGGCTAGCAAACCCGCACAGGGCAGCTGGGCTAGCAAACCCACGCAGGGCAGCTGGGCTAGCAAACCCACGCAGGGCAGCTGGGCTAGCAAACCCACGCAGGGCAGCTGGGCTAGCAAACCCACGCAGGGCAGCTGGGCTAGCAAACCCACGCAGGGCAGCTGGGCTAGCAAACCCACGCAGGGCAGCTGGGCTAGCAAACCCACGCAGGGCAGCTGGGCTAGCAAACCCACGCAGGGCAGCTGGGCTAGCAAACCCACGCAGGGCAGCTGGGCTAGCAAACCCACAAAGGGCAGCTGGGCTAGCAAACCCACAAAGGGCAGCTGGGCTAGCAAACCCACAAAGGGCAGCTGGGCTAGCAAACCCACAAAGGGCAGCTGGGCTAGCAAACCCACAAAGGGCAGCTGGGCTAGCAAACCCACAAAGGGCAGCTGGTCTATCAAATCCGCGCCGGGCAGCCGGGCTATCAAACCCACGCAGGGCAGCCGGGCTAGCAAACCCATGCAGGGCAGCTGGGCTAGCAAACCCACGCAAGGCAGCTGGGCTGGCTGGCAAACCCACGCAGGGCAGCTGGGTTAGCAAACCCACATAGGGCAGCTGGACTTGAAAAAGACTAGAAAAACTCCTGACGGGCGCCTCACTCCTTGTGCAGCACTGTGTGCACAACCCAAGCCGCCTCCAGTTGTTTTTAACCAGCAGAATAATGGTGCTGTGAAATGGTGGCAAATGACCCCCTGCTTCCTTTGCCAGACCCCTTTTACTCCATAACCACAGATCTTCCTCCCTGTCTCTCTTCCCTAGAATTCTGCATTTTCTGGGTTTTTTTTTCCTCTCCTGTCCTGGGAGACTAGCAGGGGTTGGTATATCCCTATCCATATATCATATATAGTGGAATGGCTCACATTAATATATGATCAGAGTGGGCCGTATAATACAAGGATGCCTTTATATAAAGGTGAGCGAGACTGTCAATGCCATCCTTGTCAGACGGCCGGCTGTGTATTTGCACAGGAGGTCCTCACATACTCCACATTTCTCCCTTACAGGAAAACATTTCCTGCTCCTCGCAGCTGGCAGGAGCCACAGCAAACCTCAAATAAAGTAACAGAGCTTTCCAAGGAGGGAAAGGCTGAGCCGGGAGAAAGGGAAAGGAGCTCGGAGAGTAGAAAGCACACATTACTTACAGAAATAACAATTAGTCCCAACACACACAGTATTTCAGAACATCACAGATATATAGCGATACCTTGTTTCCAATCATACACCTACCCCTTATGGTTTACTTCCATGTGAATCGGAAAACATAGGCCCAGGTAGGAGATTGGATAAACGGTAATCAAACAGTCCAAAACACCTGGAACTTGTAAGAACTTTGTGTTTGGTTTGTTCTTGTTTTTTTAAGTGATACCTCCATTTAAAGAAAAATGATATTAAAGAGTTAGCTATTTGTTTTTGAGAATGACACATTTATCACCAAATCACTGTTTAGTTAATAACCCACAAGGCCTTTCACATTCATGCAGACAATATCCCACAGCCTGTACTATAAGAATAGGACACATCACCTTAAACAAACGGCTTTTTATTGCACAAGAAATTTGACATCATTGGCATAGATCGCTGCTATACAAAATCCCAGTGATCCACTAGAGAAGCCTGTAAATGACATGTTATTTTTATATATATATATTTATATTTTATATACACACTTTATATACAGCCACAATCCCAGATGCTACCAGCTGGGGCAGGAATCAGCCCATTAAAGTGATTAGACCATTAGAACAAACACAAAATGGAATCTCAGCTGCGAAGTACAGGCTGCTGAGCTACAATACCCTTGAATGACTGTACCCAACTCGATGCTGGCTGAGAATTTGGGGGGCTGTAATTCACAACAGCTGGTGAGTTACCTCCTGGTTATCCCTGCTCTGGCTCCGTCAAAGCTTTGTAATTGAAAATCAGTTAATTGTTAATTAGCTGGCCCACAAGGTTTTCATTGAAATCTACCGGTTGGTTGCATGTGACTTCCATTTCTGATAATGATTAAAGGGTTAGGCGTTAATTTGCTGGCTAGGGAAACCGCACATCTGGAAATCTAGACAATCTAGAAAAATAGCTAATATTTCCGCTTTGGTTATTCTGCCTACAATGTGCAATTCTGTTGTCGAGACTCCCCAGTTCCTACATTAGTCTATAAACGCCTTAGCGGAGTGAAATCAGACAAAGGTTCCCTCTAGGCTGTGCAGAAATCTATTAAGAGAAATAAAACCCATCGGGAAGGGCACTGTACAGATTATGTTATATCTCATTCCCAAAATTAACTTGTGAATCTCACCACCTTCACGGGAAATTTAGGGTGCTGCTAGACCTCTCATTATGTATTTAATCCAATGATATTTCAGACAGGACTAGCGATTGATGGTTTTACTTCCTAAGCAGTTTGGAAGCAGTTAAAGTCTCTGATGCCCCAAGCTATCATAGAGTATTAGCCCAGCCAGTATAATAACTGTGGAAGGCTCTGTCGGTCCATATAACATGTCTGTACTTAGATAACAGCAATCCTAGAATTCCCAATGTTCCAATAACAGAGCAAGTTCTCAAAACTCTATGGTTTACAGATCTGAAGGAGTGATAATGCTTGATTCACGGCACACCTGGTTTGTTAAGGGGTGAGAGGGCTATATCAGATTGAAATCATAGTGAAAAGCAGTATGAACACCTAGAATGTACATTGGGTAAAAAAAGAATAAAAACAACAGAATGTAATTTAGATTTCTTAGAAGGACCGAGGAAGGATCCATACCCCACTATCCCAGTTCACCAAGGGTCTGCTCTGGTTATCCTCATACACCAGTTACTTATTAACAATGCCTCCATGTACAATTTGATCACATTCAGTGTGAAAGTGATGAAATGACACATTGCTGGCAGAGAATTAAGACACGAATGTAATCTGACGGCAGGTCTAGTGCGTAACCTGCTTCCTAGCCCTTTAACTTCCCGGCTTCCTGTCACTTGACATGGCCACGCCTCCAGATATGAAGCTGCCCTAAAGTTCATTTACAGTCCATGCCGCAGCCACCTGTCCGTGATCTGGCTCAATGTCTGGTCTTTAGGCATATGTTACTGTGATTCCGGCCTTACCCTGATCTCTGAGCACACTCTGCATCATTCTGCTTTCTAAGGCACCTGGACAAAAGCTTCTGTATGTGAGATTTGATATCATTTACAGTTCAGTCATGGAAAAAGGAGTGTTAGAATCAAATAAAGCAAAATGTGGCCTCAACCTTGGTTATTGTGAAGGGACTGTAAGCTCGGGAAAAACGTCTCCCATATGAGAATTTCTTTTTTTTTAAAAAAAAACAAAATTTAAAAAATGCCATCATGCAGAGATCCACATATTAAAAGCACATGCTTCCTGGTGACTTTGTGTGTTCAAGGGGGCCCCAGACACATAGATCTCCAGATGTAACCTCTTAGAAGTGGGCATGAAATTTGACAGGTCCATAAAATAAGCAGACACAGGTAGAATTTCCTGATTTTCACTTGGCCTTTTCCCTTCTTTTGCAACATTTTAGACTCTAAAAATTTACTCCTGGCCAAACCCTTCTGTCTCCTCAATGGCGAAAAGCAACTTCTCCTTTAGCTGCTCAAAGCTTTTATATGGAGGAAGATCTAACCTGTTAAAGCTGTGGAGACACAGAATTCCATAAATGTCAGAATATACAGTCTAGGTAATGTTTTGCAAAGACATCCTAACACGTATAAGAAATAACGTCATTGTCTATGACTCGCGTATGTTTCTTACCAGGTATGGCTCCTTGGTAACCAAGTGTCTTTACCAACTTTGTCAATGCAGAATTTTTGGGGCCCATTGCTTCCTATAAAACACAAAAAAAAAAGTTAGAATGGAGATGACTCACATTGTGGCCGAATACTAGGATGGTGACCAGCTCTCCTGACTGATGAGCACCAGGAGAATGAGTGATATTGTGAAGACCAGCTCTCCTGACTGTGCTAAGCACAATGAAAATGAGTGATCGGGTGAAGACCAGCTCTCATGACTGTACTGAGCACAATGATAATGAGTGATTGGGTGAAGACCAGCTCTCATGGCTGTACTGAGCACAATGATAATGAGTGGCCGTGTAAAGACCAGCTCTCATGACTGTACTGAGCACAATGATAATGAGTGGCCGTGTAAAGACCAGCTCTCATGACTGTACTGAGCACAATGATAATGAGTGATCGGGTGAAGACCAGCTCTCCTGACTGTTCTGAGAACTAGGAGAATGAGTGACAAAATATCTAGTTGTGTTGACAGTATAGGGAAAAATGAACATGAAGTGTGAACATGCAATATCAATAGTTGAATGACCTGAAAAAATTCTGTTGGTTTTAAAAGTCCAGGTTCCAGACCTGGTTCTAGAAGACAAGATGGCAACTTACCAATCAGTTCTGTGAAACCACCGACGGGTAGGCGGCATGTTCCTGTTACAAACTGCAGCAAGCGGATCCGTTTCTCATTGTCCATTTCCTTTACTACCTGTGAAGGCAGAAGGTCAATACCCACTTTAATGTAAAACTGGATTGATTTCGGTTTAGGGTCAGAAAGCAGCTCTATATATTATCTGATATTACATTTAATCAAGAATTAAATTTCACATTCGTCTTCACAGATGTGTCTTGTATTGTAGCTTTTTTTTTTTTCAGATCGATCTCTATCCGCCCTATAAGTGTAAACACGCTTATCATCCACCTATGGTCAATACTCACTTGCCAGAACCACTGGACCTGCTTGCTAGTTTTAGTATAGTGGCGATAAATCGTGTTCTTCTGCCAATCGTTTAGATCAATTTCCTGCATCCCACACAGCATCAGCTGCAATGAACAGAGGTAATCAGTAACAATGCATTATGTGACCCCAGCTATCAAAGTACCCATCCAATCTCAGGCAATCTCCTATATGTTACTGGATAACTGGTGAGAGTCAAGACAGAGGAAAAGGATTAGTCACAAATTTACCTCCAGCTCCTTTTCATCAAAGTAACGCAGCCACTCCAAGGGGACAACCTCATTAAAGCCATCCAGGAAAGCTGTGGTCTGCTCCTCTACACCACGAGTGAAACGCCAATCTGTAAGAAGCCTAAAGAGGCAAGAAAGAAAATGTCACCCTCCCACTAAATATAGTGCAATTTCAAAACATCAGCACTGTCTTCAAAATATCCCAGGGCCCTGGATAGTGTGCACTATATGGATAGATCTGCACCATAAACTTACATGATAAATTCTTCCTTGTTCTCTTCTGTAACACAGATGTTTTCCCCTCCTTCCTTTAGCTTGTGAGAGGTCACCTCCCCCAGGATCTCCATGTCCTGTACAAAATAAAGCTCCAGCTCGCACTCCTCCAGGTTATTGTCTCTGCAGGTAAAACACAAGAAACACTGAGTATGTCTAAAGGAGCCTGGTACGAGTAGAAACACAAAGACTCAGTGAATTCATGGCGAGAAAGCCACATGATGGATATATGACAATGGAGTAGGTAAGAGGGCTCTCGGAAGAGTAGATTTAAACGAACAAAAGACGGGGGGGGAAAAACACATAACAGAAGATGAGAATTTGGGAGACAGTAAGTCACAGTGCAAAATATTGTGTAGCGCTTTCCCACATCCAGTAACACTGAACATTTCCCAGTCCTTCTCCCAACGCATTCCGCACTTACTTGATCCACATAATGGAATTATAGAATTCGGGGTCGATGGATTCGAGGTCTCGCAGGGTTGGTTTCTTGTTTAACATTCGCTTGTAGAATGGTAGCGTGAATCCAGTGTCTATGAACTTTCCATGGTAGAGAGCCTGGAGGAAGACAGGGTAGTTACATTAATTTGGAGTGAAGCCTTGCAGACAAGCAGCGCACACTATGATCCCAACTCACCATGGCTATAAAGCGACCAATGAATCGGAAATAGGTGAGGTGATCAGGGTTGATGGATGACGCAGGATTAATCTGTAAGCAGTAATTGTTCTTTCCAGCATATTCAAAGAGACAGTACATGGGGTTCAGCACCTCGTGTGACAGCAAAAAGAACCACTCTCTGGAAAGAGACAGGCACAGGGGGCAGAGAGAGAGAAAACAGTTGGAGAAAGAGAGTTATGGAGAGAGGAAGTTAAAGAGAGAAAGGGAAATTTGAAAGGAATAAGAAGGGAACATAAGTCAGGTCACAAAATGGACGGTATAATTCATGTAACAAAAGCTCTGAAATATAAGCACAACAACTACAAAGCATTCTCTAAAGCAGAGTCTGCTATCTGGGGAAAACATCCACAATGGGAAATGTGAGGTTCAGGACCATGCGCAGTGGGAAGAGTTTCTTTGCTGAAGGAAAGGATGCACGTTGACAGATGTATGGCTCCATGTTGAGAGCTCCCCATATCCTGTCCGTGGTTCTACCCTGTGGTAGAACAGCCTGACGTAACCTACCATAGGGTAAAACCACTGGGAGGACACAGAGAGAAGCACAGGAAACACCCAACAGACCAGAGAAAGAAGAGGAGAGTCAGGACGAGGGATCATCAACAATCAACAAAGATAATCACAATTAACACACGGAGCAAGCAGGACACTGACGGACAAACCCTGGATTGGGGGACCCCGCAAGACAGGTGAAAGATCAACAACTAGAACCCTTTTCCCACCAGTTTAAGTGCTTAACATTTGTGCTTGGGCCTAAACAGATGGGCAGCTAATTCATTGATGTTGCTATTACCTAATTTAATGGGATGCTGCTCACCTGGCAATGCCACCGTAATCCAGACCTTCCTCACCGCGCATGATGATGTAGAGACGCCGTCTGAGATCGTATGGCTTCATATTCATGATCTGATTCAAAGAGAATAAGGACAGTTATACATGTATTCCTGTCTGACTGCCTTCAGAATGTACACTAGCCAGTCACATCACAGATCGGTCTATTTTGGGTTTCATGGTTTGACTTGACAAGGTTAATGTAAGAATGCGTTGCAGTTACTACACATTGCTGTGTGTTACCTGCTGGAATGAATCCTCAAACAGTGTCTGTCTGGACACGCTGATCTTTACGTGGCTCGGGAGTGTGTTAGACTGAAAGAGAGAGGGAAATAAAATTCACATATACTATGGTAATACATCCGACAGACATTCCATCTATTGCCCTGCATGGCCGAATGGTTTATTCTCCCACCTAGTGATATCAGACAATAGTACTTATCCTAATACACAAAGCCCCCACACCTGGCCTAACAGCTAGCTCTCTAACCCCACACAAACCGTCATCAATCTCTACTCGAGTTAGGACATATACTGAGTTACGAGCAGAAATCTCCCTAAGCTGCCAAATAGCATGAGTCTGCAATAAACCGCTAGTACGATTTACTGTGTTAATGTTCGTATACATTTGGAGTTTAATTGCGCTGCAATGGTTATGATGCCAGGAGCCGAGGACACCATCACCTAGTAACCTGTCAAACCAATGGCACGTATCTTGCTGTGCTGGGAGCCTGCAGTACTTGAGCCAAATGAATACTGTTTAAACTTGGTATAAATTCCACTTTATCACAACAGCTCAAACCTGAAGAACCACATAGACAGTGGCAACCAGGTACTTCTGGCACCACAACTGCTACAGCATGCTGCATTGGCTATGTTGCCTAGAGTGTCCCTTTAACGGTGATAGATAAAGAACTTACATGGCACAAAAAACGGAACTGATGATATTTCCATCTGAAACTTCTGCTTCTGTCGTATGCTCCAGGGGACCCTCCCTGCTTGGCCCTGGGAAGAGAGAAATTGTTGAGCATTAATCTTACTGCAGGATCTTTGGAACGTACCAGCTCTATAGCTCAATCCAGACATGACTAACAATAACATCTGCTGCACTTACGCTGAAAACTCTTCTAAATGTTTCTGTTTGTCAACTGTACAGCCGCAGTAAATCTCCTCTTCATACACTTCAAACTCGGTACCACCATCTCTTCATACATTTCTAAACTAGGTACCACCATCTCTTCATACATTTCTAAACTCTGTACCTTAGTGCTATGCACCCTGGGCCTCGTCCCTGTTCAGGCTCTCATCTCACCAACAACCTATTGTGCCACCTGTTCCTGCTGAGACAGCTCTCCTCTACTATCCAACTACACTCTGCAATATACATCCTACTTTTACCTTCATTCCTTATGTCACACATGCCCTCTCCTCGATCACTTTACACTTTCATCTCCAGCCTGTCTGATCTCATACCTATTGCCCCAGAGATGTATACACTGTATAAATAAGGCGAGGCTTCAATATTCAATGACTGACTTCCCGATCTAGCATCTCCCAGATGCCACTCCTCAAATGACTTAATCTGCTACCAGTCTTCGTACTAAAGGGACACTTTAAGCACCAAAACAACTTTAGCTTAATGAAGCAGTTTTGGAATATAGATCATGCCCCTGCAGTCTCACTGCTCAATTACCTGCCATTTAGGAGTTAAATCACTTTGTTTATACAGTCCAAGTCACACCTCCATGCATGTGACTTACACAGCCTTCCTAAACACTTCCTGTAAAGAGTTGTGTAATGTTTATACTTCCTTCATTGCAAATTTTGTTTAATTTAGAAGTTTCTTATCTCCTGCTCTTTTTATAGCTTGCTAGACACTGCAGGAGCCTCCGGCATGTACCGTAATTAAAATTCAGTTTACAGAGCAGGAAAAAAAAAAAATCACAGCCAGGGGAGGTGTGACTATGGCTGCATAAACATACACAAAGTGATTTAACTCCTAAATGGCAGAGAATTGAGAAGTGAACCTTCAGAGGCATGATCTATCCCAGTGTTCCCCAACCCAATCCTCATGGCCCACCAACAATCCAGTATTTATGTATTTCCCTGTTTTATTCCAGAGGAGATACTGACAAAATCTGGACTGTTGGTGGGCCATGTTGACTGGATTGGGGAACACTGATCTACACCAAAACTGATTCATTAGGCTAAAAGTTGTTTTGGTAACCATAGTGTTCTTTTAGTCTGCTATCACTCCTTGTCCTATTTAATCTGCTACCACTTTACTTCGTTGGCTCCAAGCCATCATCCTCTATTTAAATCATTTTATCCACCTTTTTCCAAAGAATATATGGGCTTCTCATACACACCCAGAATCAAATCCAGGCCGAGGGTCTTTGAAGGTGGTGGTGCGAGTGTTGTGATCCACAAAGTATCGGATACCCTCACTTGTATATTTCATTTCCCAACCAGGAGGCAGTGCTGGTTCCTGGATCATCCTACAATAAGTGGTAGATTGAGACAGGAGGGGTTGTTAATCCTGCTTTATATCTGACACAGAGTTATAACCTCAGTACACTAACTTCCACAACACTTACTACACTAAACTACTTAATAGTGTAACCAGCATGTGTATACATATATACACACATAAAATACATAAACATGTTGTACATACGTTGTGTCTTGATTAGTAATCATATAACATATTAGATATATAAACTAAAGAATGTCTCTTTTGAAAACTCCATGTGATCCAGCACACAAAGTATGTCACCACACATATCCCAGCATGCTTGTCTCCTCACCCCTGAGTTCTTGGGTCCTCCCACTGCGTTGTACGAGTGTTGTGGTTCACGTAATACACCCGGCCATTATCCTGATGTTTCTCTGCAAGAGGAAAGAGAAGAGTTCAGTGCTGGGATAACAAGGGAAATGAAACAGGAGAGGGAAAAGTATGAGGGGGTCAATCTGACCAGGATTGAACTAGTAGATGATGTATTGGCATTTTCAGGACATTAAATGAACTCAGAGCAGTATTAATTTTACAATACTTTATTACCAAACTGAAGGGTTAAATACTAGCATTAACCAGAATTAATCCTAAATTGCATGACATTATATAGTATTATAACCTAGCCACAAGATGAGATAAACGGAAGGCTTCTAAAAGTCAATCAGGACCATTCTATTGGTTTCCATGGTGACTGTTACATCTGTAGAGAAATCAGCAGGAACATTCCATTGGTTTCCATGGTGACTGTTACAGCTGTGGAGCAATCAGCAGGGACATTCCATTGGTTTCCATGGTGATTGTTTCAGCTGTAGAGCAATCAGCAGGAACATTCCATTGGTTTCCATGGTGATTGTTTCAGCTGTAGAGCAATCAGAAGGAGCATGCCATTGGTTTCCATGGTGATTGCTATGTAGGATTTTGGCCTCTGACTGCCGTTTACATATAACCCCCTATAAGGTTCCAACAGGAACCTTCGCTCCTAGCGTAGACTGCATAGACTTTACTAAACAAAAGGGCTAGTGATGCACGAATATCATTATAAAATAGTCTCTAGTCAGCTGATCCACAGAAGTGAGAATACAACGTAAATTTCAAATCTAAGGTAAAAAAATCCAAACCAGAAACATTCTCGGATTCAGCCACGCTTCCAGTTTGGCTATTTTGGCCTTAAATTTGGTCTTTGGATTTGGATGAGTTTTTGCTTCATAATCCCTCTGCCCTCCCTCTCAGCCTGAACCGCTTCATATATTACTCTACAAATACATGATGTCATGACCTGGATTTCCGGAGATAAAATTTACTTTAGAAAAGTTACAAAAAAATGTAACACGACCTCTCAGAAGCCCCTTCTGTATGGGATAAGCTCAGCCGCGCCGAGAAAGCGGAGAGGGCACCAGACACGTCCTGGTTGGGTGAGTGAGCGGAGGATTTGCAGTAAATGGATCTACTTCACATGTGAGTTTATTTCTCATTATTTCAATACAATATGTTGGCATAGCTTTAGATAAAAACTGTGTAAAATACAGACAGGAGTGTTTATACAAACGCAGCCATGTTTCTCCAATATTCGACTGTTCTATTTGCGGCCTACAAGCTGCCAATACTGATATCTCTGTAACTCTGTATACTGTATGTACAGACATGCAATAAGATGGATTACACAATAAATATCACATTCCCATTATATCATTCCTATATAATATTACAATAGCTCTCGTTTCTGACAATCTGTTAATCTCTACACTAGAGGCAGTTCTAGGCAGACAAAGTGGAGTAATTTCCTGCCGTCTGTCCCCACTACTGGCAGTCTGTCTAACCAGCGTTGTTACTGCTAGAATGCTAGTTCTTACTGCATACAC
This sequence comes from Pelobates fuscus, assembly GCF_036172605.1. Classification (NCBI taxonomy): domain Eukaryota; kingdom Metazoa; phylum Chordata; class Amphibia; order Anura; family Pelobatidae; genus Pelobates; species Pelobates fuscus. The sequence continues at coordinate 5,802,334 of NC_086328.1, read as the reverse complement.
TAAAAGCACTACCTAGTAAAATGCAAACGCCTCGCTCCAAAGTTTGGGGTTAAATGTATATGGAGTTAAAAAGTCAAGGTTTTGTAAAATATAACATATAGCATTTAGCAAGAACTCGCTCACGGCCTTCATGAACACACAAACCCCTAATCACACTCACACACACAGTGCCACTGTTTAAGGCCCAGCATCAGTTTCCGGCTGATATTCCCCAATGTCGTGGCTCAGACAGAGCAGCATTTTTGAAGTCAGGCGTTGAACGCTGACGCTCACTGGGGAGGACACAGGCCTGGCACAGACTCAAACAGAAGCAGTGCTGATGTTACAACTCAGACCTGTGCCTTGTTCTGTTGTCAAATCAAGCAGTCTAAAGCACAGAGGTTTGTACACCTTATGGGCAGGTAATCTGAGCTACAGAGACACCTAGAACAGACTGGAGAGTGCGTAACGACAATTCTAATGGCTTCAGCCATCTACAAACGGTGGGTCAGATGGAGCCAGTCACAGATGGCTCGAGGTATCTACAGATAGAACACTATCGTCTTCACATCCTTCTGTACAGTCACAAACCTGAAGAACTGGACTTTGACCCTCTATAATAAGAGGGCAAAAAAAAAATCATCAAAAAAACAAACAACCATAAAAACCATATAAAATAATATTAGATTTCCATGAATACAAGAAAAGTAAATAAATACAATAGAGAGATATCGCCACTAGTATTCAGCTTGTGGATTTTATATTTCCTGGTGGTTGCATCTGTGGTGAAACGTTGCCACTATAGGATATAAATGGATGGTTTATGAAATCCCGCAACATAAGCCCAGCCTCCAGTGTTTCCATCAGAGGCATCCAACCCTTAACCCTTCTCCTGGTTTTGGACTACAAATCCCATAGACCCCTGATTTACATGCATTTCTAGAGCAGACATGGGCCAGGTGGCTGACTAGTATAAGCGCCCGTTACTGGTTGAGTCAGTGGTTGCCGGCCGCTGTTCTAGGTTTATCCATTATATATTCTGCCACCCAGCAGCGGCAGTAGGAGTTATCTGGCTCACAGTGAATGGACTCCCCTTTAAAAATCTAGAAGCATCTACAAACAGGTCTAGAATGTGGAGGGAGCTACACCAGCAGCTAACAGCTAAAGAACATTAGCTTCCATCTTGGCACATAACTTTCAGCCAGGAGACATTAATCCCCCCTACATGGCCACACCCTGTGCTAACGAGTCTTTGGAGACTTGGCGCTCTCGGCTCCTGAAGAGGCAATGAACAAACACGTGGGTGTGAGACGAAAAGACACAGAGCTCATTGCAAAACCCTATGTCCAGTGGCCAACCGCGGGGACATTAAACAAACTGCATTACAGGACGGCCAAGAACGTTCTACCAAAGTCAACACAGACACGAAAAACCAATGGGATGCCAGCACACACTCCGCAGCAACCGAGAATAGTCACCAGCACACTGTGGGTCTCATACGTATTAACCCCTTCAGCAGCAGCGTGATCTGAGCATTCAGAATGTCTACTGGAAGCTTAGAATCTGAACTGTTCACAACTCACAGGGTTTCTTCACTAAACAACAAACTGGAGACAATTAAAAACCACATTGAGAAAATTAGAAGAAAAAAAAAAATCTCAAGCTCAGCTTATAGTCACAGCTCGGCTACTTTAACCTAAACTTTGCCATTCACATTTCAATAAACCACAAACAGTTATTTTCTACAATGTCCCTACATTTTCCCTATCAACTTCATATGTCCACTGTGTGTAAGTACATTGAAGTGCAAGCTCATGGGGCGAGCTTGCTACACACTGTAGATAAAATTGATGCAACTTTGAGATGTTTAGCTCAATCCTTCTGTACACGTATGTCTAAATATATTGTGTACTGTCTGTAATACAAATATGCGGACAACACTTCCCATGACAATAAGTCATCCTAAAACCATCACTATTCCACAAATCCTGCCTCCTTTTATGTTTTTTATGAAAATGTTATGTCCTTAAGCAGGTTCTGAACTCTCAAGCCAATCTCAAGCCACTATCAAGTAATATTCCTTTATTTTCCTCCAGGACTTTAACACCCATCACTGTAAGCCAGAATGTTTATGGCCTGTCACGACACCTAACTTTTTATTACACTGCCAGGATAATTATATCAGGAATAGCCTAAATGTACCCATCCAGCAGTTTGCCAGTCTGCAGCCCCCATAACCCTCAAAAAAATCAAATGGCAGAATGATTGATTGGTGTCACAGGCTACGGCAATTAGTTCAGTCAATTTATTGTAGAGCTGTGTAGACAAGGACTTGCAACTGGAAGCAACATCAAGCCTCAGGCTCATTGATTTGTACCAAATATGGGGTTACTGGTGAAATACTCTGTGCCGATCTTAGAATGTCGGGAAACAATAAATTAATGTGAAAAAAAACCTATCTGCATCTGATGTAAATGATATTGTTACTGTCTTAATACTGTATATATTAGTGTTTGTGAATAGTGAGCACATCCCTGGCCTCAGACAGGTTATTTGGAATATTTAGACGGATTGGGCAATATTGGCTGCCACACTTCATTAATATCAGAAATGTTTTTAAAGATAAACCTTATAACTTGCCCTATATTTGCGTTTGTACTTTGGGTTTTATTCCCTTCAGAACAAATCCAGGCGACCAGACAAGAGAATTAAACATTTTCAGCCAAATTGAAGTGAATTGCAGATTATTTTCTCATTCAGCATTTTTCCATAAATTTTGCAGTTCTCTTGCCGATTCCCCAGAAATCACAGTTTAGTGAATAAACTATCATATAAATATAAAAGACAGAAGGGAATTTGGAAATGGCCAACGCGTTTCTGTATCGTTACTGAATGGACCGAAGCTGGAGAGAAGGAGCTGGGACAAACAGAGGGGGCACCAAGGAACTTACAAAGAAAAACAAAGTCTGACTTTAGGGATTATTTACTAAAGCAAGAATTCAAAGGACAAAACAACCAAAAAGGAAAAAGATTCTCTAAGGTGACTCTGCTTTCAGTTATTTCGGCCTTAAATCTGAAATTCTCACTTTAGTAAATAGACCTATATGACCGCCGGAGAGAAATTACAAAGCTGCCTTTTAATAAGTAGGAATGTAATTGGACACATGTTTTCAATCACAAGATAAGAACCCACTTTGGGCTCTGATCATTCGATTTAAATGTTAGCCGTCCCTGTACCAGTACTGGACTCCCAAGCTGTGGCTGCAGAATATGATGCTTACAGAGACACATTCTTATGGACTAACAATTCATCTGAGCTTCCACTTACCCCATCCGTTAGGTAATGGTCCAAGCGGGTCATTGTCAGGAGCGCTGGTTGAGGACTGAAAACAGAGAGACAGCAAAGGATGCAATGAGGTTGGGAAGAAGGAGACAGGCAGAAAGACATTTTCCCCCTGAAGAGTGGAAGGTGCAGGAGGAGAGGCTGTGAAGTGATGGAGCTCTAGGTGAGAGACGCCATGTGCCCCGCAGACGCTCCCAGCTGGACTTAACAGTCACACGTCTAACTTGTTCCCAAATCAGAGGGGAAAATATTGCAGGCCTTTCAAATGAAATCATTCCCACAAGCCACCAGTAAACGCCCAGCTCTTCCCAGCTCTGGGCTGAAATCCTGCTCCCCCCTCTCTGTACACAGACCCCCTCTCACCTCCTCCCCTCCCAATCCAGTCTGTCCTTTGGCAGAGCGCTGTGCAAGAGTAGCCCAAACTGAAGGAACATTCAGCAACTTATAGGCAGAGCAGCTTCCCCCTGAATCCTGGCTCACAATGCACCTTTCTTCTCCTGCAGTGAGGGATGCATAGTGAGGAGGACGTGTGTATGGAGGGGGTGTGAAATAGCAGGGAGGTGCAGTGGGGGCGTGTGGCCTGCTTGTGTTTATATAACTCCCCCTTCCCTGACCAGTTTGGATATCCCTGGGGAATCAGACCTAGGCTTAGGTGAGGGGAGCTTTATTCCAATCCCCGAAGAAACATTGTAAAAACACATTGTACCCTGCAGAAAATAGAGAATAGCAATTTCATTTAAAGATCCTTTAATGGGGCAGCATTCAAATTTCATCCCCTCGCAGGAGACCAGCAATTTATTTAATCAGCCCTATAAAAACAAATCCTCTAATGCTCTTTTGTTTTATCTTTTTCTAAACCCAGAAATAAAGTCAGAGTCGGACAATTATAAAGCTACGCTCTATGTGCTACCTCTGTGTGCAATTCAAAGATCTAAAAGGAAAATATTTTTATATAATAAAAATAAAAGATTTTTTTTTAGTGAATCAAAGTAAAAATCTCCCTCTAGCTTTTAATACGAGGCGCAGCCCGAGCACTGATACTCCCTATGAGGCGCAGCGCAAGTTCTGAGACTCCCTACGAGGCGCAGTGTGAGTTCTGGCAATCCCTGCGAGGCGCAATTCGAGCACTGACACTCCCAACGAGGCGCAGCGCAAGTTCTGAGACTCCCTACGAGACACAGTTCGAGCATAGACACTCCCGACGAGGCGCAGCGCGAGTTCTGAGACTCCCTACGAGGCGCATTGCGAGTTCTGGGACTCGTTATGAGGCGCAGTCAGACTATTAGGACGTTATATCAAGCCCTCCATTATAGCAGGAGAAGGACAATGAAGGCAGCCCCGAAAGTACATTACACACATCCACATCCACACCTATCAAATACTTCAACTGCGTCTCACCTGGTACAGGAAACGTTGGCTCAGGTGTTGCATGGCGCCTTGAAGCTGGTTCCGCTGGGACTGCCACTGCTCATAATTCCGGACATATTCTGCTGTAGGTCTCTGCCATGTGGTTGTGCGAGTGTTGTGGTCGACGTAATAGTATCGGCCTCTATTATCCACTCGTTTCTCCCACCTGTAGCGAGAGTGCAAACCAAGAATTAAATCATAGGACACACAGTCCTGTGCCAGCCACACGCCATGCTACTTTATGTAGGAGTAAGGGATTACCCAGGGGGCAGGGGTCTCTCCCACGTAGTGCTCTTGGTATTGTGGTCCACGTAGTACACCCGTCCATTGCTCAGCTGTCTCTGCTCCCACCTACAACAAAACACAGGTGTCATCACTGCATGTCTACAGCGGGCGTGAGATGCACCAAAAATGGACAGTTTATACGGACATCCCATGAGCAAAAACTAGTGGCTGGCATGGAGAGGTTAAATATGTTCAAGCAGGTATGTTGTATGAAACAAGCACAAAGTGATTCTTTTTCTTTCTCCACGTGCACAAAAAGGTTTATTCACTAAAAAGTAAATGGTGAAGAATTGAAAACCCAATTGTAACATTTAGGCCAAAGAAGCCATGAATGAATCATTCTCCAATTTGGACAGTTTGGTGTAACTTTTAGATAAGATTGTCCATTCACTGCAATTCTCTGTTTAGTGAATAAACCCTACGAGGTACGGCAAGGATTAATGAAATGATACGATCTGGGAGTCTTAGCACAGCCCTGAATATAAACATACTCCCTCAATGCAGAATTACCCCCATTTGCACATAACCTGTCCCAGTGCCAGTAAATAAATAGGAGCAAAGAAGTTTGTAACTGGAAGTGTCACCAGATCTGTGCCACATCCAACCACATAAACTGGCATCTTCTCTATGCCATTCTCTGCCCTGCAGCCAGCTTGCAGTGAACCGCATTGTATTTATAGTGAGACAAACTGTAATATATACAGAAAAACTTTAACAGACACACAGTAACACATATAGACACACAGTATAAAAGACACACAGTAACACATATAGACACACAGTATAAAAGACACACAGTAACACATATAGACACACAGTAATGCACACAGACAAACTATAAAAAAGACACACAGTAACACACAGAGACAAACTGTAATACATACAGACGCACAGAAACACACATACACAAAGTAACATACACAGACACAGATCAGTTAAACAGTAATGCACACAAACACACAATAAAACAGCCAGACACACAGAAACACATACAGACTCACAGTAACACACACACAGTAAAACAAACAGACATACTGTAACACATACAGACACACAGTAACCCACACAGACATACTGTAACACATACAGGCCAGATACACAGTAATGAACACAGGCACACTAAAACACACACAGACAGACAGTAACACACTAAGACACACAGTAACACACATAGCTCTAGCAGGCAGGAGTGCTGCTAAGCAGGCGTAGGGTATGAGCAAAGTATCCTTGCAGACAAACAGAAAAGGCAGGGTTTGTTGGTGCCCTGTCTGTATTAGTGACTCTGCCCATCTTCTCCACTCAAAGAGTCAGGGCACGGTGATTCAGTTACCCTGCCAAGCAGCCGCTCCTGGCTTCAGGAGGAAACCGCAGCCCCTGCGCCAGAGGGACAGAAAGAGTCTCTTTGTATGAGACAGAGCAGGGGAATGAAGCCAAGAGACAGTCATAAAGAAAGACCTTCTACACTTTACCTACAGCCTGTACCTCTCTACCCCTGCTGCATGTGCCCACTGCAACAGCAACAAATGTATTTTAACACAACAAGCAATGAAGGGCCACAGAAAATAAACATGGCAGCCGCACGGCCACTGTTTGTCTTTCCATCTGTTTCTCTGATCCACGTCATCTGTCTGCCTGGCGCACATTTTCCTGGTTCTGTCTTGCCTTTCGGGTCTGGTGAATGTCAGTTTTTGCATCTGCATGTCTGCCCTGATGGATTGCATCTCATAGGAGTCACGTGGATTTTTATTTATTTAGTTTTCAAAGCAACTTTTTACTTGCAAAACTACTAGAGCATGTCAGATCATTTAATATGTTCTGTTTTTTCTCTATAAAAAATAAATGATAGCAATTATGACATTTGTGGACCGGTGGTAAAGGATTGGAATTCTCTAATTAAATGGCATTTATATGAAAGGACACTAAGTGATAATAACATTTAGAGAACATAGGTAGCGAGAGCAGTAGCAACGTAAAGAAATCCAAGCAGTTCTCTCATTGGCTGTGTCATCTTTCCACCCAATCAGAATACGGCTGGGATTCAGTGACTATGAAACGCACCAATGACAATAAACCAGCAGCTGCTGTGAGAGTTGTAAACTCTGAAACAATTTATGGGAAACATGTCACCTTCCATTACTTTACAATATACAGTAAGACTAAATGTACCATCTCGTTCTTCCACACAGCAGCAATGACTAACCTTTGGCACGTCAGCTGTTAACCTACCTGTGGCTGTCTGAGTGTCGTGGGAATTGTAGTTCTAACAGCTGCAGTGCACAGACTTTATAGATCACAGCTACGGAGAATAAAAACTAGCTATTTCTCCCTAACCACAAATTAATGAATAGTATTTTGTTAGGTTTTCACTCAATGAAGGTTTAATGATCCATGGCACTGAAAGGGTTAAATGCGTAAACCTTTTGGTATTCAACTGGTTAAAGGTGACGGGTGGGATATCAGACTGGTAAAATCCTGCAATTCATAGTAATTGCCAATCAGTGTGTATCTAGATCAGGGGGTGCCCAAACGGTAAAACTACAGGTTCCATGATGCTTTGTCATTCTAAAGGCAAGCAAAGCATCATGGGAGTTGTAGTTCTACGACATCTGGATATCTACCTTTTAGGCATCCCTGTGCTAGATCCTTAATTGAATTATCTGTGTAGGTTACTGAGAATCATGGGTAATGTAGTCTACGATCATCTGACGGTACAAGTTTACTCTGGTGCAGAAAGTGTTAGAAAGAGCAGTTTAAAGTCTCCCTGGCGTTTCTGCGTAGAATATAAAAATATAGCGGCCTTAATGCGTCTGAATCTTAGAAAGTTCAGAAAACAGAAAGGAATAGGGGTAGATGAACAGTTTGTCCTTGGTAACAGTCCCCGGTCATTGAACACAGACATTCGGCGCTGCTTTCTCTGCTCTGTACATAAATGGGGGTTTCAAGGCTCATGCCAAAGATTTCCACCAGTTCTGAACAGGAAGTGGTTGGTGTGTAGAACAGAGTGTCTCACACAACTCACATAAAGAGGCAGTGAGAGTGTGGCAGTAATTACCTGTGACTGACACTGCTCCCAGCCCCTGACCTCACCAGCCAAATAAACACACAGGGCCTCCCATTAACCCTTCTAAGCACAAAGCACCCCCACCCTCCAGAAAACATAGGTCATACAAAGGCCCACACAACAGTAACAAACCCATCAATAAGGTGAACAAGGACTGTATCAGCGGGAGGGGCGCCTATAAACACAAAGAGAAGACAAAACAATCTAAAGCAATGACTTGGCAATATGTCAGCACTTTAACCTCTTCGGTACCAGAGGAATGTTTTTTTTATTCAGGGACACAAGGGGTTGACACAATTCAGGGCTGGCACTGAACCATGTGTTTTTTTGTGTTTTATAAATATAAAAGTTTACAAGACTTTATCAAGAGGGCAGACACTCATTTATTAGGTTCTAGTACCTTCAATTCATTTCCTGCTAGAATCAAAGTGAGGTAAATTGAGGCTATTTGGGGAATGCCACATGGCTGGCACACTGCATGGGGAGAATGAGCCTGAAGTTCACCAGAGATATTGATGGGGTCCTGGGATAGTGGGTTTAACACCCATGGTTTACATCTAGTAATCCTGAATACAGCAATGATTTCTGTCACAGGGCAGCCCAGACAAAGCTGCTCCCTCCCCGGTGAGGTGTGTAACTGGGTAGGATTGTCCTATATATACAAACAGCTTAGCTCTGTGTCAGGAGAAAGACTCTATTCAAAACAGACATATAATGCAACATTCATGATTGGGAAGTCTCTGGTACACACCACCGCAGCGTGTGCAGTGCGGGATGTATCTCTGGTCCCTTAGCAAGGAGACTGGTCCTGCGATGTGGGGATCAAAGACAAGGTACACAGTATATACCATGCAGGCTGTGTTATACAGTCCCAGCCTCTTACCCAGGTGGCAGGCCCTCTGCAGGTGGGGTTGTTGCAGAGGGACGCAAGGAGTCAGTTCCAGTAGATTCTGTGGGTTCCACGGAGTGTAACACGGACCCTGGAGATGGTGGAGGGCTTGTGACAACAGTAGCCGGATAATCGGCATCAGAGTTCCCAGAATCCACTCCAGGCACGTGGGTGAAGTCACCATTTACTGTTAATGCAGAACACATTGACTCAATGGTTTTACTGTATATACACAAATACCATCATACAACATCATTAGAAAAGGCAACAAACCGAGCACGTTCGCCATTTAAGAGGATCTTATCTGCCAGACGTGAAACGAAATAGATTGAGAACACAGCTGCACTCACCCATCACAGTGATGTCACCGGAGTCATTCTGGTCCTTTGCTGGTTGACCCGTCCCATTCTCTGGATTTGGTGGGGGGTCTCTGTGCAATGTAAAAGGGATCATTAAGAATTTATCGAGTGCGAATGCTAAAGATCCGAGAATTTATCATCATGAGCACACCAGATCTGTCTCAGCTCTATTTTTACAGGTTTAATGAACAAGATCTAATATAGAAAGCTTTCTGAGGAGTCCCTCTTTTTGTTGTTTTTGTTTCTTATTCTCCCAGGAGCTATCTGAATTAATGTTTAATTTGCACCACAATCCAGGACATGAAGCAGCAAATTTACCAGAAGTAGGAATGTTAATATTGCTCCAAACAGCCTAATTTGTCAGCTAGGGAATAAGATCCTAACTGTAACACATTTCTGCAGTGGATCTATTCACATTACTCATTTGTTAAATGCATCCCACTTCTGCCACCAGTTCAATGCGGGAGAATTCCAGCGCTTTTGAACTAACAGCGTTTTGTAGCTATCAACACAATTCCAGGAAGGTTAGTGAATGATTTCACTAAGAAGCCAAAATGCTTTCACAATCAAATACTCCAACTGACCTTCATGAAGTGTATTAGAAACTGTGCCTAGAACTACAGATTATGAACATGTTGTGGCCCTCGAGAGTCTAAAGGTAAAAGGTCAACACAGTCAATAAAGAAATTACACAATCCTCAAGGATGACCAACGACTGCTGGCGGTCCTACTACTCAATGTAACAACGGGTGAATAACTGCCCAATTATCCCCAATAGGAAAGCAATCCGCCCAAAAGCAAAAGTAAAACTTAAAATCATAAAAATCCAACATCACTGTGGTGCCCATTAAACTCTTCACAGCTAAGTACTTTGCCTTTAAAACGGTCTGGCATCCTGCAGACTGTTAATAAAGTTTCAATTCTAATTTACTAAGGGAACGATGGGGCTACAAAATCTTAAGAATATCTTCCAGGTGTCTTTTATCAATTTAAAAAAAACAAAAACACTTTTAGAAATGTCCAAATATATACGGCAAACATGTGCGTTTTTTCTCTTTCAGTTCGTACTTGTGGGAGTTGGCATTTAATAGCAGATGAAGCTGCCATTCGTTCGGTCAGTGACTGAGTTTATAAATCTAAAGGTTATTCATGAAACTCTGGATAGAAAAAAATCTCTAAAACGAAATCGAAAAGATCCCAGCTGTGACTACAGCTCAGGTGGAGAATCTTTCCAGGTCGTTTGGATTTTAATTCAGTACAATCAGAGTTTAGTAAATAATCCTGTATTCTGATAAATTCAGGAAAATCCAGGATAAAGCTTTCAATTCCAATATATCTTTTTATTCTGCCGTTCCCTGCCGCAAGGCAATAACTACTTTCTGTTAAACAACCAGGAACAATATAACGTGAAAATATTACAACAAATGTCTCAGTGTTCAATACTATACAGTGGGTTTTACTGAACAGTCCATTGTGTTGGATGAAGAGATTTTTGCCTGTATTTTGGTTAACACGGTCATCAAACAGAGCCTGGTATATTACCGACTTATATTCGGCCATCACTGTAGTGCTTTCATTCATGTTCATATTTTAGTTGGTGGTTTCGAGGGTTACCAGCTCATTGTTTAGGAATATTTGATGGCTGGAATTAATGTGAGTTGATTGGATTGAGGTTTTTACTGAGCAGTGCAAACAATGTACGCAGAACTAACACATTCTATCCAGAATCTAGAATGAGACATTCTGCAAGGAGGTGTGAAACGGACAGCGATAGAAGCGCAAGGGAGGGGGCATGGGAGAGTCAGGAATCCGAACATGTCATAGAGACATAACGGGGCATATTCACTAAAAATAGTAACTGTGGCCAATTTAGAAGAGTTTTGGTTTTTAGTCTAAACTTTTCCCAGTTTTAAATATCCTTGTCAATGCTCCACAATTTCCAAATTAGTACATAAAGATTTTTCTTCATTGTCAGTTGGGGAGTTTAACTCATTACATGCCAGAGGGGTGAGTAATCTCTTTTTGTGCCGATAGATTGGTTCTCGTGGGACGTTTAACCTCTGACCTCTAGGGGAGCAGAGCTAGGGGATTTCCTGCTGTCACAGTTCCCAGCCCAGAGGTAAACATTACGGCAATGGTGGCAGATACGGACAGCCTATTAAAAGTTAATGCTGGTGTGAAGGTACTGGTACCACAAGGGTATTTGCAGCTAGACTTAAGGGTATAATGCCAGGAGCAACATAGGACAGAATCCCTAACGAATATGGCTACTTCCCCACTCTCTATCTGCTTCAATGGCAATGCATCGTGAACATGTATAGCCCAACCACTGTGCAGAGGCATACGATGTAGCGATGTGGCCATCATATTGTGAGGGTGTCTGTTCTGACTCCGTGGCTCTGACCCCAGGGGGAGCGATACCTGCTTGTATAATGAATGAGGCGCATTTAGAGCAGGATTTATAGAAAGACGGTTACACAGAGTGGAGAGCACAAACCTTGCTTTGTCCAGGGCGTAGTGACCATTCTCAAATACCATCTCGGAATCTGTGACAGATGCTGAAACAGTACAAGCAGACAGTCAAAAATTCATACCCAAAACAGACTGTAGGTCTATGTTCAAAAACTATTTTTAAAAGGGATCTCTCACTTCCAAGGATTTTTAATATTATTTTTACTTCTTTCCTATGTTTGAAAAATATGTATTTGCAAAATTTGCAAAATTATATGAAGTGTAAAAATCCCCAGGTTTTTATCCTTCAACTGGGCACTTTCACCTTAGCCCCCTGTCAGTCATTGTTATAAGCTCCGCCCATTACACCTGGCAGTCAGTATAGAGAGAGCCGCCTCCATCTTAGCTCCCTGTCAGTCATTGTTATAAGCTCCGCCCTTTACACCTGGCAGTCAGTATAGACAGAGCCACCTCCATCTTAGCTCCCTGTCAGTCATTGTTATAAGCTCCGCCCTTTACACCTGGCAGTCAGTATAGAGAGAGCCACCTCCATCTTAGCTCCCTGTCAATCATTGTTATAAGCTCCGCCCTTTACACCTGGCAGTCAGTATAGAGAGAGCCACCGCCATCTTAGCTCCCTGTCAATCATTGTTATAAGCTCCACCCATTACACCTGGCAGTCAGTATAGACAGAGCCACCTCCATCTTAGCTACCTGTCAATCATTGTTATAAGCTCCGCCCTTTACACCTGGCAGTCAGTATAGAGAGAGCCACCTCCATCTTAGCTCCCTGTCAATCATTGTTATAAGCTCCGCCCTTTACACCTGGCAGTCAGTATAGAGAGAGCTACCTCCATCTTAGCTCCCTGTCAATCATTGTTATAAGCTCCGCCCTTTACACCTGGCAGTCAGTATAGAGAGAGCCACCTCCATCTTAGCTCCCTGTCAATCATTGTTATAAGCTCCGCCCTTTACACCTGGCAGTCAGTATAGAGAGAGCTACCTCCATCTTAGCTCCCTGTCAATCATTGTTATAAGCTCCGCCCTTTACACCTGGCAGTCAGTATAGAGAGAGCCACCTCCATCTTAGCTCCCTGTCAATCATTGTTATAAGCTCCGCCCTTTACACCTGGCAGTCAGTATAGAGAGAGCCGCCTCCATCTTAGCTCCCTGTCAGTCATTGTTATAAGCTCCGCCCTTTACACCTGGCAGTCAGCATAGAGAGAGTCACCTCCATCTTAGCTCCCTGTCAATCATTGTTATAAGCTCTGCCCTTTACACCTGGCAGTCAGTATAGAGAGAGCCACCTCCATCTTAGCTCCCTGTCAGTCATTGTTATAAGCTCCGCCCTTTACACCTGGCATTCAGTATAGAGAGAGCCACCTCCATCTTAGCTCCCTGTCAATCATTGTTATAAGCTCCGCTCTTTACACCTGGCAGTCAGTATAGAGAGAGCCGGCTCCATCTTAGCTCCCTGTCAATCATTGTTATAAGCTCTGCCCTTTACACCTGGCATTCAGTATAGAGAGAGCCACCTCCATCTTAGCTCCCTGTCAATCATTGTTATAAGCTCCGCCCTTTACTCCTGGCAGTCAGTATAGAGAGAGCCACCTCCATCTTAGCTCCCTGTCAATCATTGTTATAAGCTCCGCCCTTTATACCTGGCAGTCAGTATAGAGAGAGCCACCTCCATCTTAGCTCCCTGTCAGTCATTGTTATAAGCTCTGCCCTTTATACCTGGCAGTCAGTATAGAGAGAGCCACCTCCATCTTAGCTCCCTGTCAGTCATTGTTATAAGCTCTGCCCTTTACACCTGGCATTCAGTATAGAGAGAGCCACCTCCATCTTAGCTCCCTGTCAATCATTGTTATAAGCTCCGCCCTTTACACCTGGCAGTCAGTATAGATAGAGCCACCTCCATCTTAGCTCCCTGTCAATCATTGTTATAAGCTCCGCCCTTTACACCTGGCAGTCAGTATAGAGAGAGCCACCTCCATCTTAGCTCCCTGTCAATCATTGTTATAAGCCCTGCCCTTTACACCTGGCAGTCAGTATAGAGAGAGCCACCTCCATCTTAGCTCCCTGTCAGTCATTGTTATAAGCTCCGCCCTTTACACCTGGCATTCAGTATAGAGAGAGCCACCTCCATCTTAGCTCCCTGTCAGTCATTGTTATAAGCTCTGCCCTTTACACCTGGCATTCAGTATAGAGAGAGCCACCTCCATCTTAGCTCCCTGTCAATCATTGTTATAAGCTCCGCTCTTTACACCTGGCAGTCAGTATAGAGAGAGCCGGCTCCATCTTAGCTCCCTGTCAATCATTGTTATAAGCTCTGCCCTTTACACCTGGCATTCAGTATAGAGAGAGCCACCTCCATCTTAGCTCCCTGTCAATCATTGTTATAAGCTCCGCCCTTTACTCCTGGCAGTCAGTATAGAGAGAGCCACCTCCATCTTAGCTCCCTGTCAATCATTGTTATAAGCTCCGCCCTTTATACCTGGCAGTCAGTATAGAGAGAGCCACCTCCATCTTAGCTCCCTGTCAGTCATTGTTATAAGCTCTGCCCTTTATACCTGGCAGTCAGTATAGAGAGAGCCACCCCCATCTTAGCTCCCTGTCAGTCATTGTTATAAGCTCTGCCCTTTACACCTGGCATTCAGTATAGAGAGAGCCACCTCCATCTTAGCTCCCTGTCAATCATTGTTATAAGCTCCGCCCTTTACACCTGGCAGTCAGTATAGATAGAGCCACCTCCATCTTAGCTCCCTGTCAGTCATTGTTATAAGCGCCGCCCTTTACACCTGGCAGTCAGTATAGAGAGAGCTACCTCCATCTTAGCTCCCTGTCAATCATTGTTATAAGCTCCGCCCTTTACACCTGGCAGTCAGTATAGATAGAGCCACCTCCATCTTAGCTCCCTGTCAATCATTGTTATAAGCTCCGCCCTTTACACCTGGCAGTCAGTATAGAGAGAGCCGCCTCCATCTTAGCTCCCTGTCAATCATTGTTATAAGCTCCGCCCTTTACACCTGGCAGTCAGTATAGAGAGAGCCACCTCCATCTTAGCTCCCTGTCAATCATTGTTATAAGCTCCGCCCTTTACACCTGGCAGTCAGTATAGAGAGAGCCGCCTCCATCTTAGCTCCCTGTCAGTCATTGTTATAAGCTCTGCCCTTTACACCTGGCAGTCAGTATAGAGAGAGCCACCTCCATCTTAGCTCCCTGTCAATCATTGTTATAAGCTCCGCCCTTTACACCTGGCAGTCAGTATAGAGAGAGCCACCTCCATCTTAGCTCCCTGTCAATCATTGTTATAAGTTCCGCCCTTTACACCTGGCAGTCAGTATAGAGAGAGTTGCCTCCACCTTAGCCCCCTGTCAGTCATTGTTATAAGCTCCGCCCTTTATACCTGGCAGTCAGTATAGAGAGAGCCGCCTCCATCTTAGCTCCCTGTCAGTCATTGTTATAAGCTCCGCCCTTTACACCTGGCAGTCAGTATAGAGAGAGCCGCCTCCATCTTAGCTCCCTGTCAATCATTGTTATAAGTTCCGCCCTTTACACCTGGCAGTCAGTATAGAGAGAGTTGCCTCCACCTTAGCTCCCTGTCAGTCATTGTTATAAGCTCCGCCCTTTACATCTGACAGTTGTGGAAGAAATGAAACAATGTTTCTCCTCTTTATATGCCTTGTGTGCCCTGGCTGTGCCAGGACTGATCTGGATTGGGATATGTAATTTCCTAAATCTTTAATAGAG
Source organism: Pelobates fuscus (assembly GCF_036172605.1). Lineage (NCBI taxonomy): Eukaryota > Metazoa > Chordata > Amphibia > Anura > Pelobatidae > Pelobates > Pelobates fuscus. The sequence goes on along the minus strand of NC_086328.1, from coordinate 5,786,807 downwards.
ACTGAAAAGAAAACTGGGCATCTCATGAAACAAAGGTTAACCCAAGCTATAGGTGATTTACAGTGTCTTATTTAGTGGTGTAAATGAAATGCCAGAGTTGTGACAGTTAGTTCCTCTTTAACTACAGGTACGCGTGTTACACAAGGTACAATTAAAAAAAAAAAAACCTGTTCAATAAAACGAAATCTGACTTTTCCCAACAATTAAATATTTATATAAAGTATTTATTCCATAAACAAAACCAACGGCTTCCTGTCCTAATGCTTATTACCCAGTCAATGTATTTGTACATTTGCATATCTATCCCCCTAGTTCTCACTATGTGTTGGGACCCCAAACCACTTCCTGAGCTTTACTTCAGTGGGTCCACAACGGTTTGTAAGCAGCAAATCCTATTCATCAAACCCAGGACACTGCCCACAGTAATCAGATCGCTGCAGTACCTCTGCCAGTCCCTTCTGGCACCAGGCATGTCTACTGAAGAGGTTTAGCAGAATGTAATTTAGTATTATCCCCTTAAGAACACATGACGGAGACGTTCCGGCATTCTGGCCATTTACTTCTAAATTTTTGTCCTTAAGGGGATATATTTTATAACAAGTGAAGAATGGGTCACTGACTTAATATTAGAGTTAAAGAGGGATTGCCTGAGCCAATGGTCCCAGTCTTAGAATCCTGTATATTATATACGGCAGCATGAAGTCTAACACAATGTGAAGAGATGATAAATGAACCAGGGTGGATATACAATTTACTCACTTTCAGGGAACTCTGGAGCACTTCCTACATCGACACAAGGCTCGCTCAGGAGAATGGTCAGTTCTCCTCCGGACACCACGCTACCTCGGTGCGCTGTCTGCAAGTTGAGCCGCAGTGGAATGCTATTCACTGGAAGATATAATCAGAAATGTTACAGACTTGCCATATTGTTACCAGATTTCTGAGTTTTTGCAACAGACCAGCTGGGAGCCCCCTAAACCCTCTGATTCCAAATAGGCCCTCCTTAGACATGTCCTACATGCATATACACTGCATCCTTCTTGGGCTTATCTCTCATCCCTAGGACACTAACACTGCTCTGCTAATATCTCTGTACAATGTGCCTCGAGTCTGGAACTTTGTTAAGATGATCTCCCGGCTCTTGGCTACCAAGTCATTATCAAGCCCAGGGTTCAGAGCACATGCATGCATGTAACATTTACATATAGCTTTAATGAGTGGTGTGTACATCGTGTACATACAGTAACCGGCAGAAGTTTGATTACACTTGTCTGGCAGTGTCCTAATCTGGAGTGGCTTCGATGGTGACCTACGTGTTGTACAGCTTGTAGTACGTTTAACATACCTGGCTGTCACAGAGGTATCAGACTTCTTACAATGGTCACTTTACATCACTTTTCTAGTTTCTCGTTTAATATATCAGTAATTAACATTAATATATATATATAGTAATTAACATTAATTACTATAATGACAGAAACACATTTACACATAAACCACAGTAACTGAGCCGGTCACATTTCGGTCGATGCATAAAATGTTTGTGAGGATTAAGAACAACAAGACGTGTTTCCCCTGCTCACAGGTCAGCTTTCCCAGATCTCAGATCCAGATGTAGAGCAGAGACACAGAGTTCCATAAAGAATGGAGTGTGGTCCTATTAGGACCTGTATGTATTGCTCCATTTAGTCACACGGCCCCAGGCTGCGTCTGGAACACAGACTATCACATTGCATGTTCTAAATTCCATGCGTCGGGGTGGGTTCTGACCTGGGTGGGTAATTAGGAGTGATCGTGTTTGCATTCACTCAGCACGGCACACATGGAGCCATGTTTTAGGCCAAAATTGGTAAATTGGTCAAATTCAGGTACATTTCAAGAAGGCATATTTCGCCACACTGTATGTGCTGTGTATTCACCATGTGTATCGGTTGGTTGATTTGCAGTCTATATGTTTCCTACAGCAGACATTGTAAGCCACACATTTAGCAGATGACAGCGCTACCCAAAGCAGGAATGTGAAACTGTCCTGAAGATCATAATCAGAAGTGTTCAAATGTTTTCAAATGAACAAATAATTGACATTGTATTTTCCAGTATATTACATGTTATTCTGAAACACAGATGTGTACTACAAATGACTGCCTTCGCTTTGTAAATGTTAAATGCAAGAGACGCTGGCGGCAAAGAAATGATTGGCACCATGTCTGGAGTGTTAATGGCGAGACTTTTGATCACCCCTGCTAGACTGCTGTGTGTTACACCAGGGCATCTTGTCTTTGTCAAAGTGTCACACATGCACAGGAAAAAAGCACAATGTTTCGTGTACACAGCAAGGTGTGCATAATCAGCAATTCTGGGGCTATAATGTTCTAATCATTGAGCAATCACCATGGAAACCAAGAGAATACTCCTGCTGTTTGCTCCAAATGTTTTACTGTACCCCAGACTTTCTTTGTATTAACAGCCCATACTGTGTTGGGATGTCATCAAAAAGAGCAGTACACTAGTTAGCGGTATACACAGCACACACAAGTGACAGGCTTTAAAGAACCATTAAAACGTTGGGTGATATGGAAGGTCTGAAGGTTTGATGTGATGTACCCCGGCAGGCTTGCAATGGGCTGTGTACAGATGGCAAAGCGAGGTTTGTGTGTAAATGCATTCAGAATGCTGGTATTATTATTCCCATTAGTTACATATCAGAGAATAGCCCTGTAAGCTGGGATACACAGGGTGATCAGTACCCAGAGAGGCGTGTGGCCATACAGTGCGTTGTGCTTAGGTGGGTCAGAGCGCTGTGAATGCCTCTTTCTGCAGTAGCCGCACACAGGGCTCATTGTGCGTAGCACTCCCGTCTACTAATTTCACTAATGACTTGGAGGAAGTGGGGCGGCCTGGTGCAGACTCGCTGCTTTTACAAGGTGTATCAAATGGTAAAAATTAGCCCCCCTCCCCCTCTCTCGCCCCCCTCTCTCTCACACACATGCACCTCTGTTCCTGAAGTTAAATAAACACAGAGCCAACACAAAGTGACTCTCTCTGGCTACAATGTGGCTCCCTGTTACTAGAGCAGGGAGGGGGCATATGCTGCCGAATGAATGAAATCCAATTACAATTTTATTTGGGGGGGGCTGACAAAGCAAGAGGTGGAGTATATCTAGGGTAGGAACCCTCCCTTCTGCTGGTCTTTGTTAACTCCTTAAATCTCAGAATAAAGGATAAGTCATAGTGACCTCTATGTGAGTTGATTTAAAGCCAAAAGGTCAAGGTGGGGTAACAAGCCCCTGTGTTTGGGGGGCTTCTGTGCAGCTCAGGGAAAAGATCAAATATCAGTTTATAGCCTAATAGAGAACATTACAGGAGGTAAAATGTCCCTAAATTCAGTATTAGCTGTCGTGTAGATCCTGTAAAGAAGGTGACGACCCCCCTCCTCCCTCCAGCCCCCCACCCTCCTGTTTTGTCACTGTATTCAGAGTTACATTGCTTTGAATTCATATTGTTAACATACACTTCAGACACAAGAAAAAACAAATAAAGAAATAATTGCAGTTCCAGAGACACTATAATATAATAACATTACAATGTTGCCTGTAAAAGCACACTATTATTGCATCGCATTGCACTAAATGACTGCAGGTCACAGCATCACTGCAGCATGGGCTTGCAGGCAGGTGCCCCCTAGTTCTTCCAACCCGAAGTCCTCTATTAACCCCCAACCATTGCAGCATTGTTTGTGCTGAAGCCGCAGCCTAACAGCCATTTTCATGTATTAATATAACACTGGACATTAAACTGTATATTGAAACGGTAAAGGTATAGATGCACGACACGACGAATACACAATTAAAGTGCCTTTTGCCCAATTACGAAGGAGTATGTCTGGCACCGCCCAAGGTTTAACAGATGAGAAGATCACAGGAGGACATAGATCCACCAGCAACACATTAAAGAGTAGCCTGGAAACGCGTGGCGAGGGGCCGACCACGTGCTGGCTCTCAGTGGCCTGTGTACCACGGACAGGAATATGACAAGATTCTGAGAGCATCATGAACCCCTGGGTGACTCAGTGCAGTGACCTCAGGCTACCTGGAGGAGGCTAACACAAGCCATCATTGTGCACGTCTAGTGTGTGGCAGGGCACTACAAAGGAGCATTTCATACAGAACAAGCAGTACTGTGTGTGTGTAAACCTGTTATTGTATGTGTTCACAGGTCCACACTGTCTGCATCTACGCCTTAATAAGTGTCCTGTCTCAGACACCTCCACTCCTAACCCCTTCAGTGCCAGAAGGCATTAACAAGGTTTTACTGGCCCTGATCATACAAGGATGACTTGCTTTTCACGAATCCCAGCCCTGTAAGCACCACAACAACTACGCCTTATCCCAGCCCTGTAAACACCACAACAACTACAACAGCTCACTGTAAAGGGACCCTCTAAACACCAAAACTACTACAACTCAATATAAAGGGACATCCTAAACACCATAACTACTAGAGATCGTTGTAAAGGGGTGATCTAAGCACCATAACCACTGCAGCACACTGTAAAGGGGCCCTCTGAGCACCATAACCACTACAGTTCACTGTAAAGGGGTGCTCTAGGCACCATAACCACTACAGCTCACTGTAAAGGGGCATTCCAAGCACCATAACCCCTACAGCTCACTGTAAAGCGGCCCTCTGAGCACCATACCCACTACAGCTCACTATAAAGGGGTGCTCTAAGCACCATAACCACTACAGTACACTGTAAAGGGGCGTTTCAAGCACCATAGCCACTACAGCTCACTGTAAAGGGGCCCTCTAAGCACCATCACCACTACAGCTCCCTATGAAGGGGTGCTCTAAGCACCATAACCACTACAGCACACTATAAAGGGGCGTTCCAAGCACCATCACCACTACAGCACACTGTAAAGGGACGCTCTAAGTACCATAACCACTACAGCTCATTGTATAGGAGCCCTCTAAGCACCATCACCACTACAGCTCCCTATGAAGGGGTGCTCTAAGCACCATAACCACTACAGCACACTGTAAAGGGGCGTTCCAAGCACCATCACCACTACAGCACACTGTAAAGGGACGCTCTAAGTACCATAACCACTACAGCTCATTGTATAGGAGCCCTCTAAGCACCATAACTACTACAGCACACTTTAAAGGGATGGTCTAAGCACCATAACCACTACAGCTCACTGTAAAGGGATGCTCTAAGCACCATAACCACTACAGCTCACTGTAAAGGGATGCTCTAAGCAACATAACCACTACAGCTCACTGTAAAGGGGCGTTTCAAGCACCATAACCACTACAGCTCACTGTAAAGGGGCGTTTCAAGCACCATAACCACTACAGCTCACTGTAAAGGGGCGTTTCAAGCACCATAACCCCTACAGCTCACTGTAAAGCGGCCCTCTGAGCACCATACCCACTACAGCTCACTATAAAGGGGTGCTCTAAGCACCATAACCACTACAGTACACTGTAAAGGGGCGTTTCAAGCACCATAGCCACTACAGCTCACTGTAAAGGGGCCCTCTAAGCACCATCACCACTACAGCTCCCTATGAAGGGGTGCTCTAAGCACCATCACCACTACAGCACACTATAAAGGGGCGTTCCAAGCACCATCACCACTACAGCACACTGTAAAGGGACGCTCTAAGTACCATAACCACTACAGCTCATTGTATAGGAGCCCTCTAAGCACCATAACTACTACAGGACACTTTAAAGGGATGGTCTAAGCACCATAACCACTACAGCTCACTGTAAAGGGATGCTCTAAGCACCATAACCACTACAGCTCACTGTAAAGGGATGCTCTAAGCAACATAACCCCTACAGCTCACTGTAAAGGGGCACTTTGAGCACCACTACAGCACACTGTAAAGGGGCACTGTGAGCACCATAACAGCACACTGTAAAGGGGCACTTTGAGCACCATAACCACTACAGCTTACTGTAAAGGGGCCCTCTAAGCACCATAACCACAACTGATGGCTCCAGTCAGTTGTTATGTTGAATATATAAATGGATTCTGGCCCCCAGTTTATTTCAAACTATTTCAAACAATTTTTAATTGGTTTGAAAAAAGAACAAACCAACAAATAAAAAAAGAGAAGCTCTCCCATCGCGTCCAGCTCAGCCCCTCCTCGAGTGCTGTCCTTCTATGGAAGGAGATAACAGACAGAGACTGCCAAGCATGGTTTAGCAGGGGTGCTTTATTAGCCTGGGCTAATTAGTGCAGATCTGACTAAGCCACAGCGCAGCAGAGGGGATGGGCTGTAGATGCCAAAACCAATCAAGACCACAGGCTCTTGGCAATACAACCACTGTACTGTGCTGTAGTGGTTATGGTGCTTTGAATGCCCTAATAAATAATTGCAATATTTTGTAGGTTTACAGTTATTGACCAGCAGCCATCTTGCTTTACACAATCGGGAGGGGATCACAGAAATCATTTAGATCCCCGTTTACACAACTGTATACATTATTACATTTACCAGCAGATGGAAGCACTCTGCCTACCTCATTACTGCTCTACGGTTTCTGTTGTTTTTTGGGGGTAAATAAAACATATGGCTCCTTGCTGCTCTCATTTACCAAAATTTAGGGGTGCAGTGTTATATATATAATAATTTATTTTACAAATAATTGCTCCAAAATACTTTAACAAACCCGTCATCTATAATTCATGTGATAGAGAAGTTCAGATTAAGGAAGGTTTTTGCAATATATTCACAACTCCCACAATGCTTCACTGTTAAAGGGACACTGTAATCACCAAAACAACTTTATGTTAATTAAGCAGTTTTGGTGTACAGATCATGCTCCTGCTGTCTCACAGCTCATTTTCTGCTCATTGAGGAGTTAAATCATTTTTGTTTCTGTTAATGCAGCCCTATCCACACCTCCCTTGGCTGTGACTGACACAGCCCGTATGAAAATAAAATGTTTAGTTGTCAATCAGATGTTAACCTGTTTTAGAAGTTTTTATCTCCTGCTCTGCAAATTGAACTTTAATCACACACAGGAGACTCCTGCAGGGTATAGCAAGCTATTAACAGAGCAGAAGATAAGACATTCTAAATTAAAGAGAATGTGCAGTAAAGGAAGTGTACACAATAGATAATTCTTTAGAGGAAGTGTTTAGGAAGACTGTTTAAGTCACAGCCAGGGGAGGTGTGCCTATGGCTGCATAAACAAAGCAGTTTAACTCCTACATGGCAGAGAATTGAGCAGTGAGACTGCAGGGACATGAGCTATACACAAAAACTGCTCCATTCATCTAAAGTTGTTTTGGTGACTATAGTGTCCCTTTAACCTATTTCTTGCCATTCTCAAGAAAAGCCCAAGTGTCACCCCATCCTTACTTTGGTCGTCTTTCTTGCTTAAGGCATTCTGCAGATTGACACATGCTGTCCCCAGGAGTTCATTATCCTGATTGTGACATTTCCACAGTCTGATCTCCAACAAACTTTTGGAAGACACTTTCCTAGGGAGACAAGAGTATGGGTGTTAGACATAGGAGAGACTGACCAAACACAGCGTGTAATCAGCTTTCTCTGACAACCAGAATATCCCATCACCAACACGTTTCACACAATACTTGTAGCCACTGATGAAATGGCAACGCATATAAAATATATATATATATATATATATATACACATATACACACACGTTTGTTTGTGGCATTTATTTATTGTTTAATGTTTTTTACTACTACCGGTCCATGAGGAATTCCAAGGCAATTAGATGAAACGTGTAGGACCCTTAGTAGCTTTTTATACAAAGTGAAATATATTTATCCAATAAGTATTCCTGTGGACATCTCCAAGGGACGAACCCTGAAAGAATGACTGTGCAAGCAGTGATCTTGATTGGTGATGCTGTCAATGTCTACCTCACCCCACATCTGCTTTTAGATAGTGGTCAGAGTAATTGGCATGCACAGTGCCCTCCACCGATATTGGCACCCTTGGTAAATATGAGCAAACAACGCTGTGAAAAATTCTCTTTTTTATTTAAAACCTTTTTTTTTTTAAATACACAAAATAATCTGCTCTCATGGATATCAAACAATTTAAAACACAACACAGGTTTATAAAATAAATAAAACTTTATTAAAGGGACACTATGGTCACCACAACTACAGCTTAATGTATTTGTTCTGGTGAGTATAATCATTACCTTCAGGCTTTTTAATGCAAACACTGCTTTCAAAAAAAGCAGCCTAGGAACACCTCAAGTGGCAGTCTCTCAGATGGCCACTAGAGGTGCTGCCTAGATCAGTTATCCATGGAGGCGCTGAACACTCCTCATAAAGATACATTGATTTAATGCATCTCTATGAGGAGATGCTGAGTGGCGCAGTGTGGTGTTTTACAACCACCATGTGCAAAAACCTCCAAATGCTTTCCTACAAGAAAGCACTGGATTGGCGGAGATCGTCAAATTTTATGATCTCAGCCAAGGAGGTGGAGCTGATGTGGGGCCAGCCACGAGGAGACCTGCGTGGCACTGGAAATAAAGGCAAGTATATCACTTTTACTTTGCTGACAGGTTGGCTGCGGACCTAAACGGTGCATTTAGAACTATAGCGTCAGGAATATATGTTTGCATTCCTGACACTATAGTGTTCCTTTAACTATATGTGTGGCACAATTACTGGCACTGTTTTAGTCAATACTTTGAGCCAACTCCCTATGCCAAGATAACAGCTCTGAGTCTTCTCCTACAAAGCCTGGTGATGTTGGAGAATACACGACAAGGGATCGGAGACCATTCCTCCATACAGAATTGCTCCAGATCCTTCAAATTGTGAGGTGGACACTGATGGACTCTTTAGTTCACCCCATTTTTCTTAGATTTAAGCCAGGGGACTGGGGTGGCCATGGCAGAACCTAGATTTCGTGATCAGTAAACCATTGTGTGTTGATTTAGATTTATGTATTGGATCACTGTCCTCCTGGAACCTCCAATCAAGGCCCATTTTAAACTATCTGACTCAGGCAGCCAGGTGTTCATGTAATATCTGTTGATATTTGATAGAGTCCACGATGCCATGTATCCTAACAAAACGTCCAGGTCCTCTAGCAGAAAAACAGCCCCAAAACATTAAAGAGCCATATGGCTATCATCTCTGTGTGTGCCGAAGCCACTTTTGGTGTTTATTGCCAACATGCTCGGTTTTGGTTTCATCTGGCCATAGAACTTGATCTCATTTGAATATTCAGTACTGTCTGGCAAACTGAAGACACTTGAGGTTTTTTTTGGATGAGAGTAGAGACTTTTTTATCAATACCCTTAGGTGATACCAAGACGCAACTAACTTCTGCAATTCACCAGCTGTGATTCTTGGATATTTTTGGCCTCTCAAACCATCCTCTTCACAGTGCGATGAGACACAGGTGGAAATGGGCATTTTAATGCTTTTGCCATTTTCTTATAGTCACTCCCCATTCTGTGAAGCTCAACAACCTTTTGCCACACAGCACAGATATATTCCTTGAACGTGCCCGTTGTAATGAATGACTTCGGGAATTTAGGCTTTGTTACCCCATACTTATACCCCTGTGAAACAGGAAGTAATGGTTGAACACTTTCCTGTTCCTAGTTCCCCCAGGTTTACTAAAAAAAAAAAAATATCAATGGGAATATACTTCAAATATATGTTTATCGTATGAATTCATAGGGGTGTCAATAACTGTGCCACACATATATTTCACAAAGAGGTTTTTTTTTTCTATTATTTTTTTTATAAACCTGGTTTGCGTTTGTAATTGTTTGATATCCATGAGAGCAGAGTATTTTTGCGTATTTTTTTTTAACAATATATCAAAAGGTTAAAGGGATTCTACAGTGCCAGGAAAACATATTAGTTTTCCTGGCACTGCAGGACCCTCTAGTGCCCCTCTCCCTCCCATCCCAAGTTGCTGAAGGGGTTAACCCGTTCAGTGACTTTCCGGAGTCCAGCGCCGATGTCATCGGCGCTGGGTCAGGCTCCGCACGCGCATTAGACCTCCCCTTGGGAAAGCATTGAATAATGCTTTCAATGCTTTCCTATGGGGATTTCGTCGACGCTGGAGGTCCTCCCAAAGCTTGAGGACGTCCAGCGTCGTTTTAAAAGACTTTTCGTGTTCTATGAACACAGAAGTCCCTCTAGTGGCTGCCTAGTAGAAAGCCAATAGAGGAGGATTTAACCCTGCAATGTAAATATTGCAGTTTATGAAAACTGAAATAGTTACACTTGCAGGGTTAAGGGTAGTGGGAGTTGGCACCCAGACCACTCCAATGGGCAGAAGTGGTCTGGGTGCCTGGAGTGTCCCTTTAAACAATAAAGACAATTTTTTTATAGCCTACCTATCTCATATTTACTAAGAGTGCCAATATTAGTGCACTGTATGTACAAAACATGCATGTGCATATCAACGTGTTATACTGGCACATTGATTTAATCAAAGGAGACAAATCAGTACACATTTTGATGTTGGGAGTCATAGGTTGTTGTTTTTAAAGAGCCATCACTATAGAAACAAACGGATTGCTTTACAGCTAAAACTATCACTATGGAAACCCAAGGAATGTTCCTGCTGATTGCTCTACAGGTGATACAATCACCATGGAAACCAACAGAATGTTCCTACTGATTGCTCTACAGCTGATACAATCACCATGGAAACCAATGGAATGTTCCTGCTGATTGCTCTATAGTTACAACCTTGCCACAGATTGCTCTTTATACATATCCCTATATTATTTTTTATTATAATTTTTTTCCAAATCCTTTGCAGTTAAATTTCACTTCTTCATCCTTCTACAGAGGAAGCCCACCCTTCCAGGAACCATAAAAAACAAACGTTTTGGCAGCAATATGTTACCCCCAGGTTTGTTGTTTGGCTATGGAGTAGACACATGGCTTATAGACACACGGCACATACAGACACAGCTCTCTTTCACTATGATCCATGAAAAGTGACTTACAGGCTGAGTGTCTCGTTAAACCGGAGATCAGAGTCCCCTGTCTTTTTCCCAGTTTTCTTAGTCTCACCAGGTAGTCCATCGACCGACACCTCAAGGAAGCCGCTGATACGAGATGGACGACCACGAAGCTTGGCAGAGACCGCTGCGGAGAGAATGGAAAGTAGGAAAAAATAAATCCAATGAAGGAAACATATTAAGCATGAAATTGACCAATGAGTCATAAAAGGCATGAAAATAAAAGGAAAGGAAAGACAATGTAATTATTCCTAACATCATTAAAATGACTTAAGAATGAATTAACCTTGATACAGGCTGTGTCAGCGATTCTCACTATGTCTCTGCTGAGCTTTATACAGGCTGTGAGTGTTGCAGTGGAATAATTACCCCCCCGTGTCACTCAGAGAGAGATGGTTACATGCAATGAGTCCTTCAAACATTACTGGAGAGTACGAGAAGTTCCTGGTTTAAACAGCTTAAAAATTTATTAAATTGTTGATAACTGCTCACCCCATAGACTATGCGAGTGTTTATTAAATGAAACAGCCAACTAGATATATCATAAATATCCGAGAGAATATTTTCCATAGTTTAGACTCCTTAATTATCCTTCAATAGCCTGATAAGGTCAATGCCACTCAATAAATTCATACATTATGGTCATATTGTGTATAACGAGTGAGAGCACTTCAGAAATATGTGGGCAGTGTCCCCAGTGATGCTGTTTTCGCGCCAAACTCAAGATTTGGGAAAAAAAGCAAATTTCAATTCAGTGCAAACCATCATCTTTAAAATTAAATATTTTCTATCTATAAACTGCAAATTGCTCAGCCCTTATATACAACACCCCTAAAAGCAAGAAGATGAACATACAACACCAATTGGCCACAACATTAAAACCACCTGTCTAATACTGTGCAGGTCCCGTCATGCTGCCAAAACAGCTCTGATGCGTTGAGGCATGCACTCCATAAGACCTCTGAACATGTCCTGTGGTATCTGGTACCTAGACATTTAGTAGCAGATCCTTTAAGTTCTGCAAGGTGTGAGGTGGGGCCTCCATGGATTGGATATATTGTTCCAGCACATCCCACAGATGTTCAATCAGACTGAGATCTGGGGGATTTGAAGGCTAAGGCAACACTTTGAACTTTTTGTCATTCTCCTAACCATTCCTGAACAATTTTTGCAGTGTGGCAGAGTGCATTATCCTGCTGCCATCAGAAAAACACCATTGCTATGAAGAGGTGTATGTGGTCTCTAGACAGGAGGTACATGTAAAATCCACAAGAATGCTAGAACCCAAAGTTTCCCAGAAGAACACTGCCCAGAGCATAACTATGCCTCCGCCGGTCTGCCTTCTTCCCATAGTGCATCCGGTTGCCATCTTTTCCCCAGGTACATGACATCACACACCCGGTCATCCATCCGATCGAAAAGAAAACATGATTCATCAGACCAGGCAACCTTCTTTCATTGCTCCATGGTCCAGTTCTAACGCTCACGTCCACATTGAAGGTGCTTTCGGTGGTGGACAGGGGTCATCATAAGCACTCTGTCCGATGTGCAGCTATGCCGACCCTTACACAGCAAACTGCGATTCACTGTCTGACACCTTTCTATCATGACCAGCATTACGTTTTTCAGCAATTTGAGCTTAGTAGCTCTTCTGTGTGATCGGAGAAGACAGGCTAGCCTTATATATATCCCACCCCTTGACAGGAGCCATTTTAACAATATAATCAATGTTACTCCGTTCACCTGTCAGTAGGTTTAATGTTATCATGAAGAACCTACAAATAAAATGTACACTTTGGAAAATATCCAGCCGCTGCTACCACATCAATAATACCAAGTGAGCCAGTTCTAGTGAAGTCATACATGCCGAGCCCATAGCACTATCTCAGCTACAAATCATACGTGATGAGGTCTGCTTGGGATCATGTGCAGTTCCTCTCATTCCCCCACTTTCCTTCTTCCATCAGTCTAATGAGGATAAATCTTGGTTCTATCTTTCAATAGTTTGTTTCAGAATTCACCAGATATAAGCGCTCATCTGCAGATTGTAACATACTCGTCCTGCTCTTGAAACTTCCCACTGTTTTAGTCTTGTGTTGAACACTCTGAAATGATGTCATGGCATTCTTTGACATTCCTGCCCCTACATCCTGGACAGTCTGAAGGTTGGTATTCACACAAAATGTCAAGCATTCCTTGGTCATCCCCTACAGAGGTCTTTCAGGGGTCTGAGAATGCTGGGTTTGCCAGTGCAGTGTTTATTGAGGATGCTAATGTTCACAAACCTCCTTCTCACCTCACACTGACAGACAGTAGCAGCAGTAGACTCACCTTTACCCCAGTTTATGATATAAGCATCCCATACTAAAGCTGACAAACTACACTTTATGTATAACAATAAAGAAGAAACAGAATGCAAAACAACATAGTGTAGAACTGTGTATGAAAAGTAGTGAGACTACACTTTATAGATGTCATTTCTTTCATTAGACTTTCAAGGTGCTGGCGTATTGAAACAGATCAAAGAGATGGACTGAGGATAATGGAAGCACACAAGCGAGTAGCCTTCATTGTCAATTCAGTTACAAAAGCAAACAGAAAGGTGAGCGATGGTCATCATTGTTTAGCTGCCTTCCTCTCTCCTAATGCTGTACCGCTTCGTTGAAGAATTTAAAACCATTGTATTGTGTTTGTTTGAAAACATGTTGGTCTGAGCACAGAGTGGGCCAATGACTGTTACAATCTTACAATCTACTTACCTTTCACGTTCAGGTTTAAATTTTGATGGTTATTTCCATTAATAGATAAGACTGCACTCGAGGAGGCCATGATTTATCCCTGAAAGAAAAAAAAGTCTAAAAATCCCAGCAGGCAAACTTTGCTATATCCAATCAATAATTGATTTCACAGCCTTTTTAATACCCACAACCTCATCTCGCTTTGTAACACTGTCCTCAAAATGCTTCATCTCCTCCTGCCATTCTTACGCGTACCGTCATCCACCTCATCCTATTTACACACTTTCCCTCCACCCCATCTTCATTTACTTTGTCTTTCTTTTACATCCTGCCACTTACTATACAAAATCTTCTTGTGTGTTATTTAATTCATAAGCAATCCCTCACCTCCCCATACTTCATTCACAAACTGATCTTATCAAAATATCATATCTTATCTCTGCCTTCTTCATTCCCCTTGTCCCATCACCCTGCCTTGTTCCTACCACTGATCCCATCACCCTGCCTTCTCCCTGCCCCTGGTCCCATCACCCTGCCTTCTTCCTACCCCTGGTCCCATCACCCTGCCTTCTTCCTGCCCCTGGTCCCATCACCCTGCCTTCTTCCTGCCCCTGGTCCCATCACCCTGCCTTCTTCCTACCCCTGGTCCCATCACCCTGCCTTCTTCCTGCCCCTGGTCCCATCACCCTGCCTTCTTCCTACCCCTGGTCCCATCACCCTGCCTTCTTCCTACCCCTGGTCCCATCACCCTGCCTTCTTCCTACCCCTGGTCCCATCACCCTGCCTTCTTCCTACCCCTGGTCCCATCACCCTGCCTTCTTCCTACCCCTGGTCCCATCACCCTGCCTTCTCCCTGCCCAGATCCCATCACCCTGCCTTCTTCCTACCCCTGGTCCCATCACCCTGCCTTCTCCCTACCACTGGTCCCATCACCCTGCCTTCGTCCTACCCCTGGTCCCATCACCCTGCCTTCTTCCTGCCCCTGGTCCCATCACCCTGCCTTCTTCCTGCCCCTGGTCCCATCACCCTGCCTTCTTCCTACCCCTGGTCCCATCACCCTGCCTTCTTCCTACCCCTGGTCCCATCACCCTGCCTTCTCCCTGCCCCTGATCCCATCACCCTGCCTTCTCCCTGCCCCTGGTCCCATCACCCTGCCTTCTTCCTGCCCCTGGTCCCATCACCCTGCCTTCTTCCTACCCCTGGTCCCATCACCCTGCCTTCTTCCTACCCCTGGTCCCATCACCCTGCCTTCTCCCTGCCCAGATCCCATCACCCTGCCTTCTTCCTACCCCTGGTCCCATCACCCTGCCTTCTCCCTACCACTGGTCCCATCACCCTGCCTTCGTCCTACCCCTGGTCCCATCACCCTGCCTTCTTCCTGCCCCTGGTCCCATCACCCTGCCTTCTTCCTACCCCTGGTCCCATCACCCTGCCTTCTCCCTGCCCCTGATCCCATCACCCTGCCTTCTCCCTGCCCCTGGTCCCATCACCCTGCCTTCTTCCTGCCCCTGGTCCCATCACCCTGCCTTCTTCCTACCCCTGGTCCCATCACCCTGCCTTCTCCCTGCCCCTGATCCCATCACCCTGCCTTCTTCCTACCCCTGGTCCCATCACCCTGCCTTCTTCCTGCCCCTGGTCCCATCACCCTGCCTTCTTCCTGCCCCTGGTCCCATCACCCTGCCTTCTCACTGCCCCTGGTCCCATCACCCTGCCTTCTCACTGCCCCTGGTCCCATCACCCTGCCTTCTCACTGCCCCTGGTCCCATCACCCTGCCTTCTCACTGCCCCTGGTCCCATCACCCTGCCTTCTCACTGCCCCTGGTCCCATCACCCTGCCTTCTCACTGCCCCTGGTCCCATCACCCTGCCTTCTCCCTGCCCCTGGTCCCATCACCCTGCCTTCTCCCTGCCCCTGGTCCCATCACCCTGCCTTCTTCCTACCCCTGGTCCCATCACCCTGCCTTCTCACTGCCCCTGGTCCCATCACCCTGCCTTCTTCCTGCCCCTGGTCCCATCACCCTGCCTTCTCACTGCCCCTGGTCCCATCACCCTGCCTTCTCCCTGCCCCTGGTCCCATCACCCTGCCTTCTCCCTGCCCCTGGTCCCATCACCCTGCCTTCTCACTGCCCCTGGTCCCATCACCCTGCCTTCTCACTGCCCCTGGTCCCATCACCCTGGTGTGGTTGTAGTGCATTGTCTATGCCCCAGCCATTGTTCCCCCCCATGCCTGTTGCTCACCTTTTCCCCTTGCCCTTAGCCTGTTCCTGGTTTAGTCCTCCCTCCTCCCAGCTGATCCCTCAGTCTCTCCCACAGCGGATGGTAATCAGACCTCCTTCATGTATGTTGACATTTACCAATTTTCACTTCCGGATATTGCACTTTCGGTCATGTGACCATCAGGTTTGCCACGTGAACCGGTAGTGAACAGTCCAGACACCGGAAACACAACCCGCTGGTGGGGGCGTGGTCAATGACGCCATCTTAGTGGTGGCAACTGTAATTACTGCAGAGGCAGATCAGTTATCCTAATCCCCCTCACCACCCATATAATACCTACCCCCCATCACCCATACTATTCCTAGCCCCCCCCCCCCCCCCCCAATCATACAATACCCAGGCCCCCTCACCCATACAATACACAGCCCCCCCAATCATATAATACCTACCCCCCATCACCCATACTATTCCTAGCCCCCCCCCCCCCAATCATACAATACCCAGGCCCCCTCACCCATACAATACACAGCCCCCCCAATCATATAATACCTACCCCCCATCACCCATACTATTCCTAGCCCTACCCCAATCATACAATACCCAGGCCCCCTCACCCATACAATACCCAGCCCCCCCCCCCCCCCATCATATAATACCTACCCCCATCACCCATACTATTCCTAGCCCTACCCCAATCATGCAATACCCAGGCCCCCTCACCCATACAATACCCAGCCCCCCCCCCCCATCATATAATACCTACCCCCCATCACCCATACTATTCCTAGCCCTACCCCAATCATACAATACCCAGGCCCCCTCACCCATACAATACCCAGCCCCCCCCCATCATATAATACCTACCCCCCATCACCCATACTATTCCTAGCCCTACCCCAATCATACAATACCCAGGCCCCCTCACCCATACAATACCCAGCCCCCCCCCCCCCCCCCATCATATAATACCTACCCCCATCACCCATACTATTCCTAGCCCTACCCCAATCATGCAATACCCAGGCCCCCTCACCCATACAATACCCAGCCCCCCCAATCATATAATACCTACCCCCCATCACCCATACTATTCCTAGCCCTACCCCAATCATACAATACCCAGGCCCCCTCACCCATACAATACCCAGCCCCCCCCCCCCCATCATATAATACCTACCCCCATCACCCATACTATTCCTAGCCCTACCCCAATCATGCAATACCCAGGCCCCCTCACCCATACAATACCCAGCCCCCCCCCCCCCATCATATAATACCTACCCCCCATCACCCATACTATTTCTAGCCCTACCCCAATCATACAATACCCAGGCCCCCTCACCCATACAATACCCAGCCCCCCCAATCATATAATACCTACCCCCCATCACCCATACTATTCCTAGCCCTACCCCAATCATACAATACCCAGGCCCCCTCACCCATACAATACCCAGCCCCCCCCCCCCCCATCATATAATACCTACCCCCATCACCCATACTATTCCTAGCCCTACCCCAATCATGCAATACCCAGGCCCCCTCACCCATACAATACCCAGCCCCCCCCCCCCCATCATCATATAATACCTACCCCCCATCACCCATACTATTCCTAGCCCTACCCCAATCATACAATACCCAGGCCCCCTCACCCATACAATACCCAGCCCCCCCCCCCCCCCCCCCATCATCATATAATACCTACCCCCCATCACCCATACTATTCCTAGCCCTACCCCAATCATACAATACCCAGCCCCCCCAATCATATAATACCTACCCCCCATCACCCATACTATTCCTAGCCCTACCCCAATCATACAATACCCAGGCCCCGTCACCCATACAATACCCAGACCCCCAATACATCAATGATTGCCTTCTTGCTATGTGTTCACTGTTGTGTTTGTTTTCAAACATTTAGATTTTTATTAAAAAGTCTATTTTGATCTTTTGACAGAGCTCTTGTGTATTCTGTTTGTGGCCATGTGTTAGTGGATTGCCCCAGAGAGTTCGTATACTGCTTCTATGGCGGTATCACCATGGGCACTGAACAGAAAGATATCTAAACATTCAGGTTAATCAGTCCGTTACAATTTATAAATTCCCCTTTAGGAACGAACTGGCAGTTTGATTTTACTTAACAAAACAAGGAAATCCACAGAATATTTACTGTAGCGACCGCCAAACAAATTAAATTCTCCTGGGTTTATTTCCTAAATGACAACATGTAATGAATTGAAAACAGTTTTACAAAATTTAGAGGGAAGATTATCATCTGGAAATGTAATTCTGCTATCGTCACAGGTTATATTATAGTATAGCCTAAAATTTCTAATTCTAAAAAAGATTTGCTGCAGTTTGAAGTGAATAAAGCTGTGAGATTCATAGTGAGACTTTCTCAGCCCAAATATAATGTGAAAACAGCACAATATCGTCAGCTTGATACGTATCAACATTTACAAATATGATTATATGCAAAACTGTTCTTTATAACGTATCTTTCTTGATTTTTTTTTTCATATTTCTGAAGCCTGAGTGGGGTTACAATGGTATATATTTGCAGCCTAAAATGATTTAAGAGATCCCTGTCTACATATCTCAATACAGATTGCACCTGTCATGGTTGATTACATATTTCCTACCTGTTCTGTTACATTTTGCATATATTGTGTATTAATATTGTTTTTGTATTTTATTTTACCCTATTGTATCAATGCAATGTTTTGTGGACCCAGGACATACTTGAAAACAAGAGAAATCTCAACGTATCCATCCTGGTAAAATATTTTATAAATAAATGTATATATCACAAAATATATTTTTATTCAAGGTTATTCAGTGAAGTAAGAATTCAGTGTGGATTTCAAATTTAAATCCAGTGTAAGCAAACTGAAAGCATTGCTGGCTAAGAGAGTGCTTCCATTTTTAATATTTTGACCTTAAATTTGGAATTCTCGGTCTGACTGCGAGCTAATATGGATGCATAGTCAGCGTCTCTTGAGAGTGCTCCATAAGCTACGACAAGCAAATTGCCAACAGCAGGAGGACAAAAAGAGAACATTAAGCTACTGTTATCTTCTTTTTATCATGGGTGGCTTAAGGAAAAGGAGAGAGACCACTCCATTGGTGGCCTCGCTGTACCACAATCAAAAGAAGGTGCCACCATCTCCACAGAGCAAACAATATTCCGAATCAGAGTCAGACAAGAATGAACCCCCTCACCCCCACTCACCCTGCTGACTGAAGGGGGATCTCCACAACCTTTTGAAGGCTGCTTGTAACGAGAATATACCCCTACACGCAGGATCCAGCCAAACAGAAGACAGCACAGAAGAGAAATACATCTACCGGACCTTAGAGTGGCCGGACTCGACGTAATAGGAGAAGTACAGAGTCAGGAACGATCCGAGGTCAAGGGCACAAAGAGACAGCGTTAACGAGAACTAGCCGGGGTCTGGTACACAGGAATCAGCAAGCCGGCAAACAGAACAGACAAGGATAAAGCGAAAACAAAGTCAGAATACAAAGCCAAGGTCAAATACGGAGAAACACAACTGAACACAACAAGCACTAAAGGGAACTGTAGCAGAAACCACGATAGGGCAAGGAACTAAGTGAAAAGGGTGAGTATAAGTAGCCTTCAAACTAATGTGATTGGCTCCTGTCACTTTCACACCCCCAACAGGTAAGTGTATGGGGTGATTGGCATGACAGGAGCCAATGGGAGCCTTTTTGCAATTTAGGCTCCCACTGTCTCTTTAAGAGCGCGCCCGAGACTCGCGGCGCGCTCTTAGCTGCAGGCGGGACACGTGACCGCATCTCGCGGTCACTGCCCGTCCTCCTGTTAGGAGAGTCGGATGAGCCGCGCGCGGCTCGTGCAGCCGCAGGACCGCGCGCGGCTTGAAGAGAGGACCGCGGCCGGCCTCCCGATAAGGTAAGTACCGCTACACTGCTACTGCTGACATGAAGCAACATCTAGCAGAAGAAGTATAGCGCCACCTCACCGGCCTGCGCATGGAGATCGAAGACCTGGCTACGTGAACACACGTGGCCAAGGAGAAGATTGACATCATAACTGATGATATCATGGCCCAAAATCTCACTATATTGTCTGACCACATAGCAGCCAAGGAGAAAGATATGGAAGATCTAAATAACAGATCAAGATGTAACAACATTGGAGTCCGAGGGTTACCGGAGTCAGTCACAATCGAACAGCTGGCACCTAGACTGACGGAAAATTATTTTTTAAATATATTTTGTCTCTGTTACCAGGATATAGGATTTGACTATGGACAAAGCTCAGAGAGCATGAGAGATACAGAAACCCAGATTATTATTATTATTTTCGACATTTATATAGCGCCAACAGATTCCGTAGAGCTTTACAATATTATGAGAGGGGGATTTAACTATAAATAGGACAATTACAAGAAAACTTACATGAATGATACGTCGAAGAGGACCCTGCTCAAAGAGCTTACAGTCTATAGGAGGTGAGGTATTAAATCACATTAGGACAGGAAATATCAATCGCATAAGGTGGGAGTGAAGCAGAGCTGGAGGAGAGAGCAGAATGCTGCCATTTAGGAGAGAGCAAGAGACAGGTATGTAAGGTAGAGGTTACTCTGGGAGGCCATAATCTTTCCTAAAGAGATGTGTTTTAACGCACTTTATAAAGGATTGAAGACTACGGGAGAGTCTGATGGCAGTAGGCAGGCTATTCCATAAGAAGGGAGCCGCCCACGAGAAATTCTGCAAGCATGAGTTGGCCGTACGGATGCGAGCAGCGGACAGGAGAAGGTCACGGGCAGAGCGGAGAGACCGAGAAGGTGCATACCTATGGATCTGTGAAAAGATATAAGAGGGGCTAGAATTGTTCAGTTTTATAGGTATGGGTTAGCACTTCGAATTGACTCCTATAGGATACAATTTAAGGACTGACAGAGGGTGAGTGAGGTGTGACAGCACCGACTAGAGAGGAAAATCAGTCTGACGGCGGCATTCATTACAGACTGTAGCGGGGCAATACGGCTTTTGAGAAGACCAATCAGGAGAAAGTTAAAATAATCCATGCAGGAAATTACTAGAGCATGGACAAGCTCTTTGGTAGCATCTTTCGGAAGAAGGGATATGTTTTTAATTTGGAATCTACAGGATTTGGCAACATACTGGATGTGAGGCTCAAATGTAAGGCCAGAACCAAGAATGACGCCAAGACAGTGCGCTTGCAAGGATGGACTTATGTGGATACCACTAACTTGAAGGGAGAGCGAGAGAGGAGGATCAGTATTAGGAGGAGGAAAGATAAGGTGCTCAGTTTTAGAGAGATTGAGTTTCAGAAAGCGGGAGGACATCCAGTCAGAGATGGAGGAAAGGCAAGCAGTGACACATTGCAGGACGGCAGGGGAGAGGTCCGGGGAGGAGAGATATATCTGGGTGTCATCAGCCTACAGGTGGTAGTGGAATCCAAAAGAGGCAATAAGTTTACCAAGAGAGGTAGTATAAAGAGAAAATAAAAGGGGACCAAGGACAGAGCTTTGAGGGACTCCAACCGATACAGGACGAAGGGAGGAGGTTTCATTAGAAAAGGAGACACTGAATGAGCGTTGGGAGAGATAAGAGGAAAACCATGAGAGGACAGAGTCACAGAGACAAGTGATTGAAGAGTTTGGAGGAGGAGAGCATGATCAACTGTGTCAAAGGCAGCAGAGAGGTCAAGAAGAATTAGTATGGAGTAGTGGCCTTTGGATTTAGCTGCGATTAGGTTGTTTCGGCCTATTTAGGCCTCGTTGGTAAGATGTAGCCGATACCCCACCAGCAGGCACCATGAGCAAGGGGCTCATTTCAGGATTACCTTTTAAATTTGGGGAGAGCAATAAAAACAGGATGCAACAGAATACTGAGAATGGACAACAGCTCAAATAGACTGCCCTTCAACGGGTCCTCATTCAGATCTCAAGCTGGTTTTAACTTATTTGATGCCATTACAAAGAGAACCTAGGCCGTTTGCATATCTGACTGGTCCAGCCCAAAAGGGAAGTCCAGAACATCCAGAAATATATAATTCCCTATTATAGAAAAAGGAAACGTGTATCAAAGCATACATTTTTCACAATACTGTCTATAGCAAAATTGTAGACAAGTGTGCAGCTAGAAAACAGAAAATAAATGTTAAAGTATAACTTGTATGAAAAATTAAAAAAAATAAAACAACCACAATAAATACTATTGGCTAATATTGGAACATTTTACCCAGTACGGCCTGAAACGCATTTTTTTAAAAACTTTTTGAAACAGTAATGTGTGTCACCGTGTTTGTGTGCGCGTTTGAGGAATTTGCTGGCCGTATATACAGCGCTATGGATGGCGTTGGCGCGTTATACCTCAGTAACAGAATGAGGACACTAGTTACATGAGCAGTCGGAATATAATTTGGATTTCTAATATTACAGACTGGTCTTTTCCATGAATGTTGGGTGAAGGACAAGCGATTCGCAAATTAAGGCTAAAATATAAAATAACGGTAGAGAGCGGTTGATTGGGTTTTTGTTTTCACGTTTTTGCCGCTGCCCTGTCAATTCTCAGCCATTCCCAGTTTTGTGGGTTTGGGGTTTGCCCCCCATGGTCCTCATTGACCCAGTGAGGATTTGGGTGCAGTACTGAGCTGCCGCCGGCAGAGGCCGCTGCAGGAGGTGCCGGGTCTCAGGCCGTGGGAGCTGCCGGTCTGTCGCAGTTCGTATTGCTCAGAGTGTCCGGTAACATGGCGTCCTCCCGGGTGCAGCACGTGGTGGCGGATTCTGGAGCTTTCCTGAGGAACGCGGCTTTGCAGGTGGCTGTGTGGGCTCCGGGGCGGGGTACCCGGGGGGGGGATGAATACCGGGGGGTCTGGGGGTGAGCTCTGGGAGGAGGTACCGGGGTTCGGGGGGGAGGAAGGTACCGGGAGTCAGACGCTGACTGTAATCTGCTGTTACAGGAATTCGGTGTCAGTATCCACACAGTGCGGGAGGTGGTCACCGAGATCCGGGACAAGGCGACCAGGAGCCGGCTGGCTGTGCTGCCCTACCAGCTGCTCTTCAAGGAGCCCAGCGCTGACAGCATTCACACAGGTAGGAGCTCTGCCAGGACCGGCTGGGACACCCTGAACCCCTCCTGAGGAATCCCCAGGGACTGGCACTCACTGAGTGTGTCTGGGCTGTCACTGCACTGTGTGTGTCTGGGCTGTCACTGCACTGTGTGTGTCTGGGCTGTCACTGCACTGAGTGTGTCTGGGCTGTCACTGCACTGAGTGTGTCTGGGCTGTCACTGCACTGAGTGTGTCTGGGCTGTCACTGCGCCGAGTGTGTCTGGGCTGTCACTGCGCCGAGTGTGTCTGGGCTGTCACTGCGCCGAGTGTGTCTGGGCTGTCACTGCGCCGAGTGTGTCTGGGCTGTCACTGCGCCGAGTGTGTCTGGGCTGTCACTGCGCCGAGTGTGTCTGGGCTGTCACTGCGCCGAGTGTGTCTGGGCTGTCACTGCGCCGAGTGTGTCTGGGCTGTCACTGCGCCGAGTGTGTCTGGGCTGTCACTGCGCCGAGTGTGTCTGGGCTGTCACTGCGCCGAGTGTGTCTGGGCTGTCACTGCGCCGAGTGTGTCTGGGCTGTCACTGCGCCGAGTGTGTCTGGGCTGTCACTGCGCCGAGTGTGTCTGGGCTGTCACTGCGCCGAGTGTGTCTGGGCTGTCACTGCGCCGAGTGTGTCTGGGCTGTCACTGCGCCGAGTGTGTCTGGGCTGTCACTGCGCCGAGTGTGTCTGGGCTGTCACTGCGCCGAGTGTGTCTGGGCTGTCACTGCGCCGAGTGTGTCTGGGCTGTCACTGCGCCGAGTGTGTCTGGGCTGTCACTGCGCCGAGTGTGTCTGGGCTGTCACTGCGCCGAGTGTGTCTGGGCTGTCACTGCGCCGAGTGTGTCTGGGCTGTCACTGCGCCGAGTGTGTCTGGGCTGTCACTGCGCCGAGTGTGTCTGGGCTGTCACTGCGCCGAGTGTGTCTGGGCTGTCACTGCGCCGAGTGTGTCTGGGCTGTCACTGCGCCGAGTGTGTCTGGGCTGTCACTGCGCCGAGTGTGTCTGGGCTGTCACTGCGCCGAGTGTGTCTGGGCTGTCACTGCGCCGAGTGTGTCTGGGCTGTCACTGCGCCGAGTGTGTCTGGGCTGTCACTCGCTGCGCCGAGCGTGTCTATATTGCATTGAATACAATTTGAGGTGCAGAATTGGCTAAAAACCAGCCAGGCCACTGGTCCCTGCCATTATCAGAATATTTTAGAAGGCAAATGTGTAATACATAGAAATACCATTCTTACAGAGTGATTCACTAAAGGGAGAACTCAAGGTAAATTTCACAATAAGGGCAAAATAGCCAAATTGGAAAAATTCTCAGTCCGCTAGGCTTTCAGTTCAGCTATTCTGGACATAAATCTCACTTCTCGTTGGATTCTCACTGTTGGTGAATAGCCCTGTTAATTTTCCTATATTTATTTTGTCGATACACTAGAATGTCTGACTTGTTTAGCATGACACAGAATGTAGACAGTACACCTCTGAATGCTGGTTTAAAGCCCTGGGTAGCCACCATTTCTTTTGACTAGCCTATAAATGCTATCTGTGTAATTGGATTATTTTTTTATTCAGTGACAGAGTTTTCCAAAAAGACAGGAGACTATGCTAGCCTTTCAGCTGTCGATATCAAGGTCCTGGCACTCGCCTTCCAACTGGAGGTGGAGCATGTTGGACGGGATCATCTACGCCTTGAGCCTCCAAGAAGGGTAAAAAAATAAATGCAAGCTAGCATTAATGTGTGTCGCCTGTAGGCAGCCTGGGCTGTATTGGGTTTAGTGCAGAAAGGTCTTGGGAAATGCATGTTCAGTACAAGGAGCTGCATTTCTCTGGTGATGTAAGGGTCGGCGGCGATGTTGCTGAGCGCATCAAAGCTATTCCCCAGCAGTAAGAGCTCGCTCTGCATGATAAAACACCTGGACAGATGGCGAGAAAGTGGAATGATGCCTCAAGTTCATGGAACAAGCTTTAGGTGCCAGGGAATCCTCCTTTTATAAAACTACTTGAAAAAGGTGCGGCAGAAAAAGAAGGGAGCTGCGCCTCTAGTTTCCTAGCACTATAACCGGTGCAGTTCTAGTGTTTGGAATGTCCCTTTTAATTCATCGTTTGTATAATTACGGGGTGGGCTATGGCACAGTAGAGATAATCTGCATACACTGTTTTGCGATAGGTTATTGGAAAGTACTATGGAAGTTCAGTTTAGTACAGTCGGTACGACACTGTGAATTAAGGAGTAAGTTGACTATTTTAGGAATGCAGATTCATAACATTTTATTACAATGTAAATGTTATTGCCGTTTGTATGCATACAGTTATACAGCTAAACCAGTCATCTGCACTTCAGTAGGACTTTGCATTTGGTACTGTGACAAGTTTAAAGAGCCCCCCTCCTTTCTCCACTAAAGCCTCAGCATATCATTTTTATAATAAAAGGGTGCTCTGAATATTTGAGGTCGGAGAGTACATCTGATCGGACATTTTAATTAACCTGGATTTTATCATTATAATGCATTACAACGTAATGCAAGACTTGCCAATCCTTGCGTGTAGCCACCCAGTGTAATGCAGGCTCAGCAGACAATATTCAGATTGTCATCCTAAGCAAAATACCGGATTCTTCTGCACATTTACTAGAAATAAAATATTTAATCATAATATATCTATGTATCACCATAAACATATACATTTATAGCCTTGTACATTGATTAGCAGCCAGCTGGAATATTACTCCAGATACTTACTAATAGTAACTTGATGGTATTTTTCAGGTCACTGTCAAGGCTACCGCTCAGCACCCAGAGGCTCCCGTTAATGTTGCTGGATTTCACTTTCCTTCCAAGGTAATCTCAGCTTTGCTGCAGAGGGCACAAGCCAGTACCATAGCATTGCTCCCTGTGGATGTAAATACAGTCTTCCCATTTCTCTTATAGCTGCGATATGATTGGTTTATAACTTGTGTATTTCTACGTACTCTAGAACATAACCAGGAAGGAAGGTTTCCCCCAGGCGCCAGGAGGAATGGAAACACCATCCCAAAATGCAGACACAAATGAATTTGGTTCGTTCTTGTTCTGGAGAAGTCCTCTTCCCAGCATTGAAGATGAGTTGATGGACCTA
Source organism: Pelobates fuscus (assembly GCF_036172605.1). Classification (NCBI taxonomy): domain Eukaryota; kingdom Metazoa; phylum Chordata; class Amphibia; order Anura; family Pelobatidae; genus Pelobates; species Pelobates fuscus. The sequence goes on along the minus strand of NC_086328.1, from coordinate 5,760,632 downwards.
AAGGTATATTGAGTTCTGCTATAAAAGCCTACATGCTGTTTACTTGTCCATTTTTAATCATTATCGTCATATTCCAGGAAAAATCTATGTTTATTGTAAAATATTGCTGTTTAGTATCTATGGCAGTGGTTACATTTACATTACAGGGCTAAACAAACCTATAGTGCCTGTCTTGCGAATACTAGAGGGTATTTCTGTGGCAGTGACCAGTTTTTACTCTGTATGGGGCGTTCGACTTTGAATGTCATCAAATGCTGATCATAGGGAAGCATTGTAGTCATTCATGTGATTGGATGTGCTCAGGGCTTGCTGCTCATGTGCTTCTCGTCCCCGATGCTTCTCTAATAGAAGCATTTGATTGGACGAGAAGAGGGGTCAGTGTGATTTTGCAGGAGGCGGGCCAGTCAGGGACTTTGATGGTGTCTTGGCGTTTGAAACACAGTTAGTCAAAATATATTTAAATGGTATTTTTTTTACATACAAGGGGTAGATAGAAGTCACAGTAATAGCAGGGAGCTTACAGTCCCAAAAAATGAATATTATTTTCGAGACTATAGTTTCCCTTTAACCATATCCCTTCCACCATTCTAAGATCATGGTACGAAGTTAACTAAGCTAGGAATGTCCCCGGCTGCAATCATAGTGCTAGAAAACCATTTCTCTCCTTTAATGCACAACCTGTTGGCTTACAATAGAACAGTAACGTAATATATAGTAAAATAATAAAAACACAATGAATGAAACAAGCTAGATTATTTTCATACATTTGTTTGTATTTGATTTTTTTTTTTGTTACATCTGTTTGCTCTCCTCCATACCAGTCCCCACATGGCAATCTTGATCTATCTCAGCCCTGCATCGGCATAGAAAATTTACCCATTTTATGATCCATAACCCTTTCCCAGATTTTGTGGAAATATTTGTTCAGTAGCTAACGCTGTGGTTTCAGTGGGCAGTCGTGTAATACGTCAGCCAGGACTCTCCGTATCGATTATTTGTTATAAGCCGATCTTTCCTGCTTCCTGCAGAATGCACAGGTTGTGTCCGTGTCGAGCAGCGGGGAGTCTGTAACAGCTCAGCACCAACTGTCTGAGGATCAGACGAATGAAATTGAAGAACCACCAGAGGCTCACAACCCAAGTGAGGAGGATGAAGAGGAGGAGGAGGTGGAGGAGGCGGCAGGCTGGATCACGCCCAATAATATTAAACAGATCCAGCAAGACATGGGGGTTCGGGAGGCCCCGCTGAATGTTGTTGTTGGTTGTTTGACCACAGACTTTGCTATGCAGGTAATAACGCTCAGCCACACCCTGTTATGGTCTTTTATATCAGGCTCTAGGTAGGTCCTGGCCAGGGCCAGACTGAGATAAAAATTTGGCCCGGGCATTTTTGAATCACAGAGGCCCCACTGTGAAGGGAGCGAGATGAGAGAGGGTTGTTTTGTCATCACCAATGACAAGCTCGCCCCCTCTCAGGGTGAGCGTGTTGGTTCAATGCGCAGAGCCCCGCTAAAGAGCTGTCGGGCCTGTATTTGTACTGCGCAGCGCAAGCAAATTTAAGAACACCATTGCACTGTGTTTGCTTGTGACTAGTTTCGGGGTTCTCCATAAGTGGGATACCAGAGGGCAAAATAGCCAGGAAAGCGTATGGTGCATATGTTTGGAGCCTGCTTGGGGGATTGCGTGTGTGTAGAGTGAGCGGATTGTAGTGTGGCGATTTTCTGATTGTATTATTCAGATATGTTATTCTGACAATGGTTCCCTATGTCCACAGAATGTGCTCATTCAGATGGGCCTGCACGTGTTGTCTGTGGACGGGATGCTAATCCGACAAACCAGAAATTACATCTTGCGTTGCCATGGCTGCTTCAAGTAAGTGTCTGAACTGGCTGCATGTTCTAGCATTTGAAGTATGGTGTCTGAGTTGGGGGAGGGTTAACGGACAATTTCTACGATTTCTCTACAAAACGTCCAGTGCCTTGTTACATTATTTACCACCATTCATAATGGCTACAGATACCAGTCTTACAGCCACTGTAAGGAGTTCCATGGGCTGAATTTCCACTCACCAATGGCTAGTGAGTATGTTTCAGATTGGAGCCTTGCTGTATCAGTCATGTATCTAGTAATCCATTAAATAAGGATAGAATAATATATTACTTTGGCTGATAGAATTATTTTTATTTTTTTTAAATCTCCTAACGATGATACATTTACCAAAACAAGATGCTGTAAATCTTTTCAATGTGCTGGATCCTGCGGAGACTGCTAACGATACCTTTAGGGAGTGATTGGTAAATGTCTGCATAACATCTGTATTCCCTTGTGAGCTGAGGCTCAGTGATGCAGGTTACCTTAATATAAGGTCATATTAAGAATTTTACCAGCTGGGGTGAATGAATCATTTCAGCCTGACAATAAGGAACAATGTGAGTATCCAGTCAGGGCAAATAATGCTTTAAAGGACATCGTGATTAAAGACATCAGTGTCTCATTTTCAGGACGACATCGGACATGTCGAAGACCTTCTGTCCATATTGTGGGAATAGGACGCTGAAGAAGGTGGCTGTGTCTGTCAATGAGGATGGGAGCCTCCAAATGCATTTCTCAAAGAACCCCAAAGTACTCAGTTCCCGTGGAATGAGGGTAAGATGGAGTACTAATACTCTAAAGCAGACTTGTCTATCACGTGTGGCTATTGTGTGTGTTCCTGCTATCCTTCTGACTATATGATCCCTTTCCTACAGTATTCACTGCCGCTACCTCAAGGTGGAAAACACGCAACAAACCCGCTGCTGGCACCGGACCAACACTTCCCCCAGCAGCGCCTCTCCAAGAAGGCAAGGGCGAAGACGGATGTCTTTAACCCAGATTATATTGCTGGAACTTCACCCTTTGTAGAGAATGACATTTACAGCCGTGCAGCAAATTTGCAGATTCGTGATGGCGCGTTGGGGGCTGGCCGTCGACGTGTGAACCCCAACGCACCCAGAAAAAAATGCGTGAAGAAAAGATGAGGTGGCTTACAGCCTACCTACGGGACAATGTGTGGCACACATCCATTTCTGTCTAAAGTCATGCACTTCGTCCCCAGTGGGATTCAGCGGAGTGCAGTTGTGGCCTTGGAAGTGATTTGTTGACTTGAGCAATAAATGTATTTAAATAAGCCCCCAAACATTAGAGGGAAAAGGCTGCAATATTAACATTTAATTAACTCGTTTAGTGAGCACTTTAAATAATTGCAGCTGCAGTGCCCTCAGTGGCCATGTGCTAATATAAGACCTGGTGTTTTGTTTTCTGGTAATTTCGTGATATATATCCTCGTTAACACCATGCCATAGGCAGATCTCTTTGTTAGGGCATGCCTGGGATATAGTTGATCCTTGTGGGGTATAAATATAAATGAGGGTATTATATGTTCAGGAGATCAGAGCAAAAACCAATGAACTGGAATCTGTTAAATCTATGATAAAATAATCAGTGAACATAGACCAGGAAGCAGTTACGGTGCATGCTGGGATATTGATTTCCATGTATATGTGGTGGTAATGTACCAGTTTAAGCAATAAAACACAGTTTCCTTCTGCTTTTTTTTACACGAATAGTCTTTCACTCCTGGTGTTTTTACGACCGTGATGATATTCCCAGAAGTTTTGCAAAGTCAGTTCTTTCCTTGCTGTGTGTGTGCGGGTGTCTGGTCACCTTGTCCTCTGGTTGTTCGCCTAGTGTTAGCTCTGTACCCAGTCTGGCCAACGTGTTGATGTCACTCACAGCTGTCATGTTTGAGTGTATTACTACAGCCCCAGATCTAGATCTAGAGACCGTACAAATAATGCCTATATTCCTCTTTTATTGGTGGGGTGGGGATTTTTACAATTCACACGATGACACTGTATATCATCCCTTCTGTGTGTTTATGTATTTAAGAAATAACAAGTAACCTGTCTGGCAGTGTTTTCACAATATGCAGTGTCACTATGACCGGTGCACAGTCACAGCTCACGTCCTGTTTCTATACACATTATCTCTGCACTGGGTGCAACGTTCAGAAGGCTTTATCATATTGAACAGGGTTCATTCTGTGGGGGGTGAGCTGTCTCGCAGGATTTACTTTGCTGAGTAACTTACTTTTGAAGTGAATTATTTTTACATATTACCCAAACATGGTGAAATGCTGTGATTTTAAAATGCAGTGTAATTGCAGTGTGTGTTTTACAAGGGCAGACAAAAACCTTCACTCAGTCTCATGCTTTAGAAGAGCAATCTGATCGCTAGGTGTGAATTCTGTTTTGTCAACACTGAGCCAAAGCAGGCCGTGCAATGAGCCCTAAAGGACCCAGTCTGTTGTATTGGTATTATGTAACCTAGGAACTGGCATAAAAAGCTGCTGTTAATACACATTTTCTCTCTTTTTTTTACATTTATTTTCTGCCTGATTTGTCTAAACAATTTTTAGAGCTACTGCACGTACGGCATGTTTATATTCTAAAATAACATTGTCTGGATCTAGGTCAGCAGTAGATTTGAAACATTAATGTGTATTGTGCTCTTATCCATATTTGTTCATATTGTATTTGACTGTAAAATATCTTAACCAACTGCAGCTAAAGCAGAGTCTGGCATGCAAATACCCATGGCAGCACAGCCAGACACTACCAGGGATAAAACCTTAAGCTTTGGGGGGCGGGGCCTGACCGCTGAGCCGACCGGTCGCACTATGCAGGAGCTCCGTGTGAAATCCTGAATACAAGCACTGTCCTATCTCTATCGCACACCGAGCCCCTTAATCTGACACAGCAGAGCAGCGGTGGCACCCGGGGACTTACCGGGCCGATCCACCGGACTCCGAGAGGCACTCTGTAGCGGACACTGTACTGCGGCCTACACGGGCGTACTGGCGTGGGAGAGGCGGCCGACCTCCCCGCCGACGGACCAGCGGGAACTTACTGCAGCGCTCCAGACCCCGACCACCCCCCCCCTGCCGGTGAGGGATATCCCGGTAAAAGCGGCAGACCAAGCAACTGGCAAGTTGGCAAACCCCACATGGGGATGAACAAGCAGTCGACCAAACGGGATCTGCTAGGCCCAGCCAAAATGGCGGCAGAGACGCAGCCCAGGCCCAAACACACAATTCTCACACCGCCTAAGCACGCGATGGAGTATATTCAGAGTCTGAGCAACTACTTGTGGGCAAGACTTAAGACCCAGAGACAGCGGTACAAGATGGCCATGAGAGAGGCGACAGCATGGCTTCGACCGGCCACTCGGCGCAGCTTACAGGGAAACCCTCTCCGCGACTCCAGAGCGGCCTTCCGGATGCAGCGAGGCCGACACCCAAAGCAACCCTACACTCTACCACGGGTGAGTCGCCTAAATCCCCCACAGGGACGCATCCCAGGGTTACTTCCACACCAACCCTCCCACACGCACGCAGCCCCGTGTATGAGACACCTCGCCGGAGGGCTCGACCAGAGCTACTCCCCTCCAACACAAAGTGGGACAGGGGGATCAGGTTGGACACTATACCACTGCTGCAACACTCCAAGCTACCCGATGGGATCTGACCCACATTGGAAGCCTGCACCTTTAGGAAGACTCGACACCCCCCCACGAGACTCCGGAGCTCTACGCTTCCTAGCACTGAGGAATATACCTGAGCAGCAAAGGCCGACGCAAGCACCATGGCAGCAGGACACTGCACACCCACAGGCAGGCATCGGGTAAAGTGTCTGAACCGCATAAATTTAATGGACACCCACGATGATAACGGACTTTGGCATACATTCACATGAAAACTAATGTTATATTTGTTTCCTCCCTGAGTTAGAAACAGCTAATACTGCTAACAATGCTTAAACTTATAGCCTTACTAATATATATATGCCCCATTTATACTTATTACGCCCTAGCTAACATGTGGACCCAATAGCGAAATGCATAGAAACATAGGACCTGGGACCTAACCCCATGTAACTTCATCGTGTTAAACAGAATGCTAGTCATTATTTTATGTAGGTCACGTCTATCACTCCTCTTCCTTGTAAAACACTGATTGCTATTCCCTGACGAGACATGCAGCCAATCTCCTTACTGGACCCCCACTTGTGCATATGCCCTTTATTTTGCCTACTCGTATGACTTTATGTTGTTATTATTAATATTTCATTTTTATGTTTGCTTAACAATTACATACGGAAGCCCGCTGTGTAATAGGGCCCAGACAGTCTTGATGCTCAGCCACCCCGCTTTTATTATATTCCGCTATGTATAGCCCGTATTTAGTGTAAAGCTACCAGTATAGTATAACACGTCTTGAATTTCTCGGACCATAACCTAGCCCACAATTACATGTCATAACCGACATTTACTTACCTTGCAAACTAATGCATCAGTAGTTATATAACTCTTTTCGGGGTCTGCACCCTCAGTCTGTAAATTGTGAGTAGATTGTGTTAATCTTATTCCCTACCTATCGACGTTACATAGGATTGCAAACTGCATTATAAGCATAAATGTTCCTCCACCTGCTACCTGAAGTTCAATGCCTAATTAACCTAGCATGAAACCATGTAAATGTGACGCAACTTATTATTTTCCAGCGTGTTTATATAATTTGTTTTCCGGCGTGTTTATATAATCTGTGTAACCTGTACGGATAACTCTACTGTTAAACTTTCAAAAAAAAAAAAAAAGAGGCTGCTACTCTTGGGAATACATGCAACTATTGTGTACACTTATGCAAACTATATGTTTTACATGCATTGACCCATTATTTTATTTTCTGTACTGAACCATCATATGCCTCAATAAAAATAAAGATTGACAAAAAAAAAAAAAAAAAAAAAAAAAAACCTTAAGCTTTGTGCAGACATCGATCGGATAAAACTCGGGGTCCCAGTTCAATTATTACCATAATACAAATTCTAGGTCAGGCCTGCGAATATACACAGAAAGGTTAATCAGAACCGAAACGAATATATAAATGCTGAAATATATTTTCTTGATGAATGTGCCTAATTTTTCAACCATAAATCACTTGGGTGGAGATCACGTTCGTTATTTGCGGTGATCAATGTAATTTTATTATCGATCCTGAAGCAGGGATAGTTTGGCTGTTATTGGGTCTGAGAAGGTTAACTGACTATTAAACCTCTGTGAAATGACAGAGTTAATCACCAAAGTGAGAATTCAAATCTAACAGTAAAATAGTCCAGCTGGAAAACCCCTCTAAATCAGCTATGCTTTCACGTTGGCCTTAAATTGAAAATGAACTTATCCCTTTAATGAATCACCTGAATATATTTGAAAGGTTATGAATTTTCGGCCATAAAATAATGCCGACTGTTTTAACATTGGTGACGAACTTGGCTGCCACTGCCTTTTCCCTTCGGTTAACGTCTCTTCTTAATTATTGCAGTAAAATCTGTTCACAGGGCCAGGCTATGGCTTGTGTCACTGTTACACAATAAGCTGTGTCACATATGTCCAACTGGACTCAATGATGGCTGACTGACCGACAATAAATCATTTCAGGTGGTGCACTGCAAACCCCGATATTAAAAGGATGCTGTGTACATTGAATACTGTGTTAATGCTGTTAGTGTACAAATCCTGGCTGAAATCAGAACAAACACGATTGCGAGGCTGCAGAACCAACAGGTGAAGAATGAGTCACCTCTATCAATATTCACTGTGACTCAGCACCAAACAATAAGGGCTTACAGTCCAGAAATCATTATAGGAGGGACTCCTCCCTAGTGCTTCTAATATACACATGGGCCGTAGTATGCTTGCTCTATACATGCAATATCCTTCTTTTATACACATAGATCTCTTTATAATAACAGGATATTAACAGAGAGATTAAAAGTTGCTCTTCCGTTAATAAAAGTGCTGGAGCTCTTAATGCTGGCCAAACGCAGACACAACGCATTTATTTATATCGAATTAACTGGAAGAAAAAAATCTGAGAGTTAAATGTAAATTCAAAGTTAATTTTTAATTGGGGTTATATCTAAAATCAGCTTGCAAAAGCTACAGTTCTCTTGTCTGCTGCCTTTGCAAGCCCTCCCCTTCTAACCCCGCCCAGTCTTTCTGTGTCTGTCCAATCACAGACTCCCAATGCAGCTCTATGAGAAGTCCTTGCAAGACAGGTGCTCTGGGCAATTGTCTCTTGAGTTTATCTCCACTGAGCTAAACAAACCAGGAAGTAACAGGACGGGTGTCTGATTGACATCTGCGGTGGGGAGGGGTGCGACAAAGTTAATTTATAAAAGTGCTAACTTCTATTAAAAATCTGCACATTTTTGTAAAATGAAAAAACGGATACACTATTCATGCAATTCAGTAAGTGAACCTGCTTTAGTGGTCTGTGGTAGTGGTATCACCATCAAGACTGAATGCACAAATGCCTGCCCAGGATTGCAACTCCAACTGATCTGAGGCAATCCAGGAAATTAAAATAATCGTGTTCTGTCAAAGACACACAATGGTGAATTTTATATTAAGAGGAAACACTGCAGGATTGACTCAGGGCTCTGGTCTTGTTTGTTCTAAAGTCTCCAGAACCTCCAAGTGGCCGGCTCCCACTTCACAATCCTGTACCCTTTATAGCCGTCATATTAAAATAAAAAATACAAAGAATAACTAATAACGCTGACACCTGGGGAGGAGGATTTTTGTTCTGATGACCAATTTTAGATGAATTGATCGTTGCCCTTTTCAACTTCAATGTCCATATCTGCTCTGCTTGTTTGTTTGTTTTTTGCAAACTCTGCTGAAAAAAGAAGAAAATATAAAATTTCATCAAGTGATACTGACTGTTGTAGCATCAGGAAATGACTCTTCACATTATTGTGTAAACATACACAAAGTTAGATGTTGTGCAAAGCCTGATAAAAACAGCAAACATATATGTATTAAAAAATTAGGTGACGCGTGCCAATATCTGCCTATACTAGATGCTGAGTTTAACCCCTTAAGGACCAAACTTCTGGAATAAAAGGGAATCATGACATGTCACACGTCATGTGTCCTTAAGGGGTTAAATGGATTCTATAGTGCCAGGAAAACAAAGCCGTTTGTAGAATCCTGCATCCCGCGCGGCTGAAAGGTTAAAACCCCTTCAGTCACTTACCTGAATCCTTGGCACTGGATCAGTCTCAACCCACGCTCCTCCCTCGGCAGCCTGTTGGGAGACCTAATGCACATGCGTGGCAATGGCCGTGCTCGCATTAGGATTTCCCCATACGAAAGCGTTGTTCAAGGCTTTCCTATGGGCAGGCCCGGACTGGCCGTCGGGCACACTGGGCAAATGCCCGGTGGGCCGCGGTGGCCATGGGTCAAGGCCGGCAGTGGAGGTTACAGGACATCACCTGCCAGTCTATGCAGGGCCGGCACTATCCGTGCGCCGACCCCACTGTTTTCAATAACGGGCTGGTGAGGAGATCAAAGATCCCACTCACCGGTCCAATTGAATAGACATGCGGCTGGGGAGAAGAGGACCCGGCGGAGCTCTATCTTGCAGCTCCGCCAGGTTCCTCTCGCGAGATCTGGAGCGTTGCTAGAGTTCACTCACCACTAGAACCACCAGGGATGGTGTTAGAGTGCCAGTCCTCCCCCCAGGCCCGTCGCTACCGGACAGGCAAACCAAGCAACTGCTTGGGGCCCCGAGCTGGCCCAGGGCCCCAAGCAGAGCCGGTACTTACCATAAGGCTGCAGCCGCATGGCTGTAGCGTGGCCGAGCTCCTCTTCTTCCTGTCAGTCCGGCCGGGTACCGCGTGGTAACAGGAAACTGAATCTCCTGTTACCACGCGGTACCCGGCTGGACTGACAGGAGGAAGAGGAGCTCCGCAATGCTACAGCCAGAGAAGGGGAGGTGAGAAGAACATAGGGAGGGAGGGAGGGAGGGAGGGAGGGAGGGGGTGGGAGTAAAAAGAACATAGGGAGGGGGGGGGGAGTAAAAAGAACATAGGGAGGGGGTGGGAGTAAAAAGAACATAGGGAGGGGGGAGAGCGGGAGTAAAAAGAACATAGGGAGGGGGGAGGGGAGTATGAAGGACACAGGGAGGGGAGGGGAGTATGAAGGACACAGGGAGGGGGAGGAGGGAGGAGGGAGTAAGAAGGACGCAGGGAAGGGGGAGGGGAGTAAGAAAGACACATGGAGGGGGAGGGGGAAGTAAGAAGGACACAGGGAGGAGGAGGAGGGAGTAAGAAGGACACATGGAGGGGGAGGAGGGAGTAAGAAGGACACAGGGAGGAGGAGGAGGGAGTAAGAAGGACACAGGGAGGGGGGAGGGGAGTAAGAAGGATACAGGGAGGGGGAGGGGAGTAAGAAGGATACAGGGAGGGGGAGGGGGAGTAGGAAGGACACAGGGAGGGTAGGAGGGGAGTAAGAAGAACATAGGGGGAGGAGTAAGAAGAACACAGGGAGAGGGGGTGAGGAGATGAGGAAAACACAGGGAAGGGGGAGGTGAGCAGAAGCAGAGATGAGGAGAACACAAGGAGGGGGGTGAGGTGAAGCGGAGATGAGGAGAACACCCCCTCTCACCCAGGTACCGGCGTGCCGGTCCTCCCAGGCTAAAGGTAAGAAGGGAGGGGGGATATAATGCCTGCTTAGTTTTTTATATGTTTGGTTTTTACCCCCCACCCTCAACACACAATCCCTTCTAACATTTATACACAGCACTCTCACACACATCACACTCAGCACCCTCACACACATCATATACAGCACTCTCACACACAGCACCCACACACACAAATCACCCACAGCACAATATCACACACAAATCACCCACAGCACAATCACACACAGCACCCACACACATAAATCACGCACAGCACCCTCACACACATCACACTCAGCACTCTCACACACAGCACCCTCACACACAGCACCCTCACACACATCATAAACAGCGCCCACCCGCACAAGTCACCCACAGCATCCTCACACACAGCACACACAAATCACGCACAGCACTCTCACACAGCACCCTCACACAGAGCACCACAAATCACACACAGCACCCCTCACACACATCACACTCAGCACTCTCACACACATCATACACAGCACTCTCACACACAGCACCCTCACACACATCATACACAGCACCCACACACACAAATCACCCACAGCACCTACAGCACCCTCGCACACACAAATCACACACAGCACCCACACACAAATCACCCACAGCACAATCACACAGCACCCACACAGACAAATCACCCACAGCACCCTCAAACACAGCACCCCTCACACACAGCACACCTCACACACACAGCATCCATCACACACACATACTGCACCCCTTACATACACACTACATCCCTCACACACCTCCACTGAACCCTTCACATACACACAGAACCCCCCCAACACACTGTACCACACACATACACAATACTTCCAAACATATTTTTATAATATATATATACATCCCTCACACACACTGCACCCCTCAAACAAATACTGCACCCCTAAACACATTACATTCCAGACACAAACTAGATCCCTTACCCAACTCTGGATCATCTACACACATACACACACTAGATCCCTATATACACTCTGAATCCGTTATATACGCATACTCACTAGATCTCCTATACACATTCTGGGTCTTTCAAACACACTCTAGACTCCTATATATATATATATATATATATATACACACACACACTGCACCACCTACACACACTACACTCCTAACATACACACTTTGGATCCCCTATACACACACTAGATTCCTTGTAAGCAGACACATACTACACCCCTAAACACACAATCTCTACAAACACTACATCACCTATACACACGCACACACACGCACACACACACACACTATGGCCTGTATGCACACACTTACTACATCCCCTATACACACATCGTCTACAGCCCCTAGCCACATATGCATTACATTACACCACAAACACAACACAACTAAAACTGACCTTATTACAAAATACCACACAACAATCAGCTCACTCTACACACACACACAATCCCACAAGCAGGCTCCAAACACATGCACAATATTCTTTCCTGGCACTTTTGTCTCCTGGTATCCATTTATAGAGACACCAGAGAGACAAATTGCAATTAAACACAGTGCAAGCATGTTTTTAAATTTGCTTGCACTGTGCAGAACAAATACAGGGCCTTTTTCTCATGCTAGAGCTCTTTAGCAGAGCTCTGCGCATGGTCTGCCCTGGAAGAGCATTGAACCAACATGCTCACTTTGAGAGGGGGCGTGTTTGTCATTAGTGATGACAAAACACACCCTCTCTGCCCCGCCCCCTTCTTAGTGGGCCGCTGAGATAAAAAAATGCCCAGGACAAATTTTTTTCCCAGTCCGGCCCTGCCTATGGGGGAAAAATCTGACACTGGAGGTCCTCATGCAGAGCATGAGGACATCCAGCGTCAGATAACGGACTAAAGGTCTTTTTCAATCCAGGAAGTCACTCTAGTGGCTGTCTGGTAGGCAGCCACTAGAGGAGGAGTTAAAGGACCACTATAGGCACCCAGACTACTTCAGCTTAATGAAGTGGTCGGGGTGCCAGGTCCAGCTAGGATTAACTCTTTTTTTCTATAAACATAGCAGTTTCAGAGAAACTGCTATGTTTACTTTAGGGTTAATCCAGTCTCTAGTGGCTGTCTCATTGACAGCCGCTAGAGGCGCTTCCGCGCTTCTCACTGTGATTTTCACAGTGAGAAGACGTCAGCGTCCATAGGAAAGCATTGTGAATGCTTTCCTATGGACTGGCTGAATGCGCGCGCGGCTCGTGCCGCGCATGTGCATTCAGCCGAGGAGGAGGAGAGGCCGAGGAGAGTCCCCCGCCCGGCGCTGGAAAAAGAGGTACGTTTAACCCCTTCCAACCCCCTAGAGCCCGGCTGGAGGGGGGCACTATAGTGCCAGGAAAACGAGTATATTTTCCTGGCACTATAGTGTCCTTTAACCCTCAGAGGTAAATATTGCAATAATTACCACTGTAAGGTTAAGGGACATATGGACTAGAAAGTGTCTGTCAGATTACGAATTTTGATTGAATCTTGCTTTTCAGGAATCAGTTCCCGGTAAAAACAAACTGAAAAAAATCTCGTAATTGAATGAATGTTTTTGTTAGGCAAGCGAGTTATTTAACATATAATATTGACTTTAAACAAAGACCAGTTACTGATATACTTTGTATACTATCGCACCTGCCCTGTTTTTCTTGAACTGAATGCACTTTAGTTATTCCATATGTCATGGTGACAAAATACATTATTTCTCACTGTGGGCTGGCCAGGGACCTTTGCTATAAATAGGGAGTGTTTTCCTCAGTTTGTACTTCATGAACTCATTGTGACAACTTACTGCGACTTGAAGCAAAAGATCATTACAGACTAAGCCATGTCCGGTAAGGCAGAGATTGTATGGTCCTATCGTCACATCCTGCACATTTATTAAATTTTTATAGTTTTCATTTAAACTCAGACTGGACTAGGTTTTGTAAATTGTTTTAACCCCTTAAGGACCAAACTTATGGAATAAAAGGGAATCATGACATGTCACACATGTAATGTGTCCTTAAGGGGTTAAAGGGACACTACTACAGCCTAAAGACTTTAAGCTTACTAAATTACATTATGTGTAAAGAGTGTGTATGTAGATTTCAATAGAAATTGGCACTTTTATAATTTAACCTTGTGACACCCCCCCCCCCCCCCCCCCTGGCTGTCAATCAGACACCCGGTCCTGTTACTTCCTGGTTTTATTTATCTCAGTTGAGATAAACCCAAGAGGCAGCAATTGCCCAGAGCACCTGCCTTGCAATGACTTCTCATTGAGCTGCATTGGGAAGCCTGTGATTGGACAGCCACAGAAAGTCTGGGCGGGGTTAGAAGGGGAGGGCTTGCAAAGGCTGCAGACAAGAGACCTGCAGATTTTACAAGATATATTTAGATATATCCCCGATGGAAAAAAAATGCATAATAAAATGCGTTGAAGTTTTTAATGAAAATATATCTGCTAAATAATAATTCTTATTCATTTATTGTTTGTATTTGGGCAGTGGAGTGTCCCTGTAATGGTTTCAGTGCTAAACTCAACACCTCACACGAAATATCCGTCTATGATAGATTGTTTGGAGAGTTTCCATGGTAACAGTTTTTGTTGCATGGTGCCCATGGGTGATCACTTGTTGTCAAACCGATTCTGGAGCACAACTCCAAGCATTCTCTGCTGGCTGTTGAGGATTGTAGTCCAATAAAAAATGATGTGGGTCATAGTTGTACAAACACTGTAAATATTATGGAGCTATAAAAAGTGTTGAGTCGGCACCATTATTCTGTGTATTTCTGACCCCATTTTCAGTATTATCTCTTTCCAACACATTTTATTGTTTTCCTGATGGTTTACCATTGATTACAGTCACAAAATTATATAAATAAGTAATATTATAATTACCATCAAAATAAATTTCTATATTAAATAGAAAGGAAGACATTGATAATTTGTTATAAAGAAAACAGTGTGTCTAATAAACTTTGAAAATATGAAGTTTGTATTTTTTTTTACTTTAAATATCACTGTGTGAGTTGCTCTACTGTGATTTTATTCTGTATTTGGTTTTACACGCCCCTCATACAAGCAGGATAGTAATCAATCAGTTTCGTCATAGTGAATTCCTTATTGAATAGCAATGTAAAGGAATTCATGTTGAGGGGTCTCTGGAGTACAAGCACGGCAGACGGGTTATGAAGTGGGAAGCTGGCTGTGATGGGTTGTTAGTAATGACATTGATAGACATCGCATACCTTCACAATGGGATTTATCATTTAACCTGAGACGTGGAGAAATGGCTATTTATAATATCCAGAAAAATATTGATTTCTGATTGATTTCTTTTTATATATTCATTTTTTAGAAAAACCTTTCTGTAGATTTTTTAGAATGTGTCTTTTGGTTCATGTTCCAATTCACACTGCGAACTGCATTTTAAATGTTTACAGCTTCCCACGATAATTTGTACAAATCTAGTGCAATGAATGAAAAATGACTTTGACGTCAGACTGTGCTTATTGTATGGTCTGCGTTCTTCTAATAACATGTGGGTTATTGGTGAATGGACTGCACACTACACAAAGCACAAATATTACCCGGAACTTTGACCTCGGTAGAGAGTATAGTATTGAGACCGCTCTGCCATATTCATTTACTAGTCTATGCTGTGTCCTATACGCAGTGGGATGGGATAGAGTAGGCTTTAGTAAACATCAGGTGTGGAAATGAAAAAAAGACATCTACTGGTCAATATACTCGTCTGTCATGGCGATCTACTTGTCCGGGTACAAAGTAATTCCAGTTTGGGGCTCCGCTAAGAGTCCTGGACATAGAATGGTGTTATTCAATAAATGGAAAAATAGACATTAAAAAAAAAAATATTTTGAAAAATGCTCCCGTGCAGCTATAGTTACAACCTTTCGCCTCAGCTTTTCTTTCAGGTTTAGGCCTCAATTTAATATTTTTGGATAAACATTTCAAATGACTTTTTCAAAATATCAAAACATATAGAACATGTAAAAATATATCAACATACATTTTCCCTTGCCGCAACAACCCTCCTGGTCAGTAGACCACATTACTCCGTTTGTCCCAAGAGAGGCAGCCACCATGAAGAGGACTAATGCAACAGCTCGTCCATCTCACCACACAAGCTCCTTGCGAGCTCACCTTCTCTCCAGGTGTTAGCATGGACACTGAATATTGTTTGTTGGTTTTATGGTTTATGGTTGTTACATTTTTTTTTTTTAATCTATGCTTTTAAGATCTTAATCTAAATTGGCTCCGTTAGTAGTAGCTACACGAGTTCTGCAGAGTTGTATACCCCCCCCCCCCCCCACTAACCTACCCACCAAGCCTAATACGACCAGCAGCTCCCACCAACAGGCAGACGCTGCGTGACCCAGGCCGACAGCAACCACTTTTCATATTAGTTCTGATTTTGATTTTAAAATTAGTACAATTCATTACCAATGACGGCAGACTGAGGACGTGAATACAGTTATGACCACGGCAGTAGATCATAGGTACCCCAAGCAATCTCCCCCCCCCCCCCTCCCCTTTGAATACGGCTGTCTACCCTTTCTGTATTGTACAAGTGAGATTATCATACACATTATAAAACGTGCTGTATAACTGATATGTTCTGTTACAATGCAATGACCAATGTTACACTGTTGATGACATGTCTTATGGCAAGTTGTGCACCTTACAAAGCACAACAAAAATAAAGAATAAAAAAAAAATATCAACATATGAAGAACTATCAAAATATTACAAATGTTATAAAAAAGTTTATCCAAAAACATTAAGTTGAGGCCTTAACTGGTGAAAATGAGGAGTTTAGTGAATACACCCCAAGTGTCTCACCTTCTGCCCTTAATAAACACTTCCTCTGTTCCCTTTATAGGGTGTGGGGATGTGTAAAAAGTGTAGGCTGTGTGTAATGTGTGTGTGCTTTGTGTAATATGTGTGCAAGCTATGTGTAATGTGTGTGTGTGTGATCTTTCTGTAATGTGTTTGTGTGCGTGCTGAATTGTGTAATGTGTGTGCGTGCAGGCTGGTTTGTGTAATGTGTGTGCAAGCTGTGTGTAATGCGTTGGTGTGCGTGCTGACTTGTGTAATGTGCGTGGGGCAGTTCTGGTGTCAGCAGTAGACTTTATATTTGGATACGCAGGTCATGCACAATAATAAATTGTAGAATTTTCTCTCTCACAGTTGTATATACTGGTCTTTTTATCCTCCAGGTAAGAGAGCGTTGATCGTCTTGGCCCACCAGGAGAAGACCTCATTTAATTATGCCATGAAGGATGCAGCTGTGGAAGCTCTGAAGAAGAAGGGCTGGCAGGTCACCGTGTCCGATCTTTACGCCATGAAGTTTAATCCAGTCTTATCACGAGATGACATTATTGGTAATGAATTAAGAGGGCACAGGGGATCCAGACGGGATCTTATTTTAAATAGATATAAAGAAATAATGGAAGTGCACTCAACCCTTCATCCAGGAATCCAGGGTGCTCCAATGGACAAGTCCCAGTACCAAAATGGACCAAATGTAAAATTATTAATTGTAGAAAATAGTCCAGGCACTCCAACGAATTCCAAAATATAGGCAATTTTATTAGAACCAGGAACTACACAGCAACGTTTCAACCCCTCAGGGTCTTTTTTATAGATGATGCAGTCTGATCTCTGGGTTTGGTACCCTAACTTCCACCCATTGAAAAGTAAAGATACCAACACTACAGCAGCCAGGGCTAATCTTCTAATATTATCATAATATAAGAGTCTATGTAATGTTTCTACAGGCGATCCCCAAGATCCAGATGCATTTAAGTACGGCATGGAAACCGCGGTGGCTTACAAAGAGGGACGTCTCGCACCAGATATTGTTGAAGAGCAGAAAAAGCTTGAAGCTGCTGATTTGTTGATCTTTCAGGTATTTATGGAGAGATAGAGAGAGAGAAAGAGACTCTCCCCGTCCACATCTCATTAAGACAAAAAGTATATATAGTCACCGGAACAACTACAGTTTATTGTATTTGTTGAGTTTTTTTTTTGTTTTTATTGTGCATTTAAAAGTAAATCACGAACATCAACTGTACATTCGGTATCATATAGTCAAAAACAATCAGAGTGTGATACAAGTAACATAGCTTCAAGATACATGGTTGCAATAAAGGTGAGCTTGGTGTATTTGTTCTGGTGAGTATAATCATTCCCTTCAGGCATTTTGCAGTAAACACTGTTTGCAGAGAACGTGCAGTGTTTACATTACAGCCTAGGGACACCCCCACTGGCCACTCCTTAGATGGCTGCTAGAGGTGCTTCTTGGGGCAGTGCTGCGCAGTGTGACTGACAATCAGTGTCTCCACCCTCTGCATGCAGACCCTGAGCTTTCCTCATAAAGATGCATTGATTCCCAATGTACAGCGCTACGGATGATGGCGCTATATAAATAATAAAATAAATAATAATAATTCAATGCATTTCTATGAGGAGATGCTGATTGGCCAGGATGGTGTTTGGCTCTGGCCCCTGCCCCACCTCCTTGACAACCTCAGCCAAATCACAATCCTATGGGAAAGAATTGTCATTGGCTGAGATCATCACTTCTGATTATGTCAGCCAAGAAGGCAGGTCATAGGCAGAGACAGCACTAGCAAACTGGAATAAAGGCAAGATTTTATTGTATTTAGGGGGGCCAGGAGGGACCAGGGGGGGCTAGATGGTGGTTTTACCACTGTAGGGTCAGGAATACATGTTTGGGTTCCTGACACTATAATGTTCATTTAAGTATGGCTTGGAAATGGAGATAAATGTCCCTCAATGATTCTCCAAAATCCCTGAAGTGTTAATATTGTGTGTTGATTGGTATGCCCTCAGTGTACGCAGAGATTTGTAATAGTTCATGTTGTGTGTGTGCTCTATGCAGTGTGCATCATCCAATCTATTTTTGTGTCTTTATCGCAGTTTCCTCTCTACTGGTTCGGGCTGCCCGCCCTGATTAAAGGATGGACTGAGCGGGTTTTCAGCGTTGGTTTTGCATACACCCTAACGACACTATATTCCAATGGACCGTTTCGAGTAAGTTGTTAAACTGCAGAAATGAGCGGTAGATATAAATGTACACAGAGGGGGCTTATTCACCAAACTCCAAGTAGTAGTGAGCTAAAATCTAAATTTCAAAATTAAGGCAAAAATAGCCGAGCTGTTTCTTTTCTGTTATTTCGGCCTACATTTTGCATTTCACTTTTAAACGTGGACTTTTGTGAATAAACCTTTTAATAAGTTTATGATCTATAAAAACGGGATACAGTCATACAATGACACGGAAACCGCGCTCAATGAGTGATCTCGTTATTGATTTATTTGTTTGAGAATTGACATACGGTCTCTTTTAATAGAGAGCTGTGGCATTTATACAATGCTTTAACCCCTTAAGGACACGTGACATGTCATGATTCCCTTTTATTCCAGAAGTTTGGTCCTTAAGGGGTTAAATAGAATCAATAGGAACATCCGGATTGGCTGAACCCTGGCTCAGACTGATGACATCACGAAACTTATAAAAACAATTAGGAATTCAGAATTGTGAGCTGTTATATCCTCACATGGGAAATCCCATTTATTTTCATACCCTTCATTCTTCCATTTTTTGTTCCTGCCTTGGATTCTTCATCCTTTGTTTAATTTTGGCCATGGATTACATTCACATAATTAGACAAATGCTTAGAAGAGGTGCATTTGATATTTGGAGGATTATTATACATTAAACATAAAGGAAGATTGAGAAAGCCTCTTACCTGTCTCCGTAAACGGCCACTCTGACAGATTCATAATAAATCTCATGTAATTGCCCTGTTTTCATTCTCTAATTTCCCTTTACGTTGGACTCTACTGAATTTCTGGGACAGTATTGAGATACTTTCATTTCTATTTATTATTAATGTTAAATCATTTTGTTCAAACTTGCTGCCTAATGATGCATTGTTATTTTTTTTTACTTTTTTACCGGTAGATTGTCGTAGACTGTGCTAGCATGCCGTGATTTTATTGTGTATGTTTTCTAATTTACTCTGACATACGTTACCTTTATTTTCGCAGAATAAGAAAGCCCTGTTGTCATTCACCACCGGAGCGTCAGACACAAGTTTCTTAAACAATGGGTTGAACGGTGACATCAATGTGAATATATGGCCAATGCAGGTATGTGCCCACTATAGCCGCAGATCATGGTATTAGATGATGCCAAACAGCAGATCATAGACAAAATGTCAAAGGATTATGGGGGTTGTAGTTTTAAAACATCTTGTGGGCTACTTGTTGGCTGTTTACAAGAAGGAGACACTGCAAGCACCATAACCACTTCAGCTTGTTGTATTATTACAGCTGATTGCATTATTACAGCTCATTGTAATATTACAGCTCATTGTATTATTACAGCTTATTGTAATATTACAGCTCATTGCATTATTACAGCTTATTGTATTATTACAGCTCATTATATTATTACAGCTCATTGTATTATTACAGCTCATTGTATTATTACAGCTTATTGTATTATTACAGCTCATTATATTATTACAGCTCATTGCATTATTACAGCTCATTGTATTATTACAGCTTATTGTATTATTACAGCTCATTGTATTATTACAGCTCAGTGTATTATTACAGCTCATTGTATTATTACAGCTTATTGTATTATTACAGCTCATTCTATTATCATAGCTCATTGTATTATTACAGCTCAGTGTATTATTACAGCTCATTGTATAATTACAGCTCATTGTACTGACTGTGGTGCAAACATTCCATGGGTGCAGTTTCTCCAGTTTTTTTTTTTTTTAAACCTCCCAACATTTCTAACAGACAAAGAGATATTCATTTTAGGGGTGTGAGTGGGGGTGTGCCCCGGGACATTTCAGTTGACTTACTGATAACAATTTAAAGAACTAAAATGTAATTTAGAAGAACAATGTTTCTTATTTACTGATTTCTAAACACATTTATTGTAGTGTAAAGACACATTACTGGGAGTATTATTGTTGTGGAGCTTTGTTATACACTCAGACACATTACTGGGAGTATTATTGCTGTGGAGCTCTGTTATACACTCAGACTCATTACTGGGAGTATTATTGCAGTGGAGCTCTGTTATACACCCAGACACTTTACTGGGAGTATTATTGCTGTGGAGCTCTGTTATACACTCAGACACATTACTGGGGGTATTATTACTGTGGAGCTCTGTTATACACCCAGACACATTACTGGGGGTATTATTACTGTGGAGCTCTGTTATACACCCAGACACATTACTGGGAGTATTATTGCTGTGGAGCTCTGTAATACACTCAGACACATTACTGTGAGTATTATTGATGTGGAGCTCTGTTATACACTCAGACACATTACTGGGGGTATTATTGCTGTGGAGCTCTGTTATACACTCAGACTCATTACTGGGAGTATTATTGCAGTGGAGCTCTGTTATACACCCAGACACTTTACTGGGAGTATTATTGCTGTGGAGCTCTGTTATACACTCAGACACATTACTGGGGGTATTATTACTGTGGAGCTCTGTTATACACCCAGACACATTACTGGGGGTATTATTACTGTGGAGCTCTGTTATACACCCAGACACATTACTGGGAGTATTATTGCTGTGGAGCTCTGTAATACACTCAGACACATTACTGTGAGTATTATTGATGTGGAGCTCTGTTATACACTCAGACACATTACTGGGGGTATTATTGCTGTGGAGCTCTGTTATACACTCAGACACATTACTGGGAGTATTATTGCTGTGGAGCTCTGTTATACACTCAGACACATTACTGGGAGTATTAATGCTGTGGAGCTCTGTTATACACTCAGACACATTACTGGGAGTATTATTGTTGTGGAGCTCTGTTATACACTCAGACACATTACTGGGAGTATTATTGCTGTGGAACTCTGTTATACACTCAGACACATTATTGGGAGTATTATTGCTGTGGAGCTCTGTTATACACTCAGATACATTACTGGGAGTATTATTGCTGTGGAGCTCTGTTATACACTCAGACACATTACTGGGAGTATTATTGCTGTGGAGCTCTGTTATACACTCAGACACATTACTGGGAGTATTATTGCTGTGGAGCTCTGTTATACACTGAGACACATTACTGTGAGTATTATTGATGTGGAGCTCTGTTATACACTCAGACACATTACTGGGAGTATTATTGCTGTGGAGCTCTGTTATACACTCAGACACATTACTGGGAGTATTATTGCTGTGGAGCTCTGTTATACACTCACATTACTGGGAGTATTATTGCTGTGGAGCTCTGTTATACACTCAGACACATTACTGGGAGTATTATTGCTGTGGAGCTCTGTTATACCCTCAGACACATTACTGGGAGTATTATTGCTGCGGGGCTCTGTTATACACTCAGACACATTACTGGGAGTATTATTGCTGTGGAGCTCTGTTATACACAGACACATTACTGGGAGTATTAGTGCTGTGGGGCTCTGTTATACACTCAGACACATTACTGGGAGTATTATTGCTGTGGAGCTCTGTTATACACTCAGACACATTACTGGGAGTATTATTGCTGTGGAGCTCTATTATACACTCAGACACATTACTGGGAGTATTATTGCTGTGGGGCTCTGTTATACACTCAGACACATTACTGGGAGTATTATTGCTGTGGAGCTATGTTATACACTCAGACACATTACTGGGAGTATTATTGCTGTGGAGCTCTGTTATACACTCAGACACATTACTGGGAGAATTATTGCTGTGGGGCTCTGTTATACACTCAGACACATTACTGGGAGTATTATTGCTGTGGGGCTCTGTTATACACTCAGTCACATTACTGGGAGTATTATTGCTGTGGAGCTCTGTTATACACTCAGACACATTACTGGGAGTATTATTGCTGTGGAGCTCTGTTATACACTCAGACACACCAAAAATATGGAGCTCCTAGAAAAGAGGGGCATTAATATAGAAAAGAGAGACAGAGGGATTTGGTCCCAAAGTGGGACTGTCCCTCCTAAATAGTGACACTTGGGTGTTATGCAAATACTAGGGCTCACCGGTATCCTGTCTTTCTGTGGCAATGTACTGAGCTGTGGATATTCCCTTCAGGGGGGTTACATTCAACCCAAACTGCTGATTCCCTACTTCTTCCTATTGCTAATACAATAATAACATAGCCTCTCCCCTCCTAATATGAAGGATAGAACATGTTTCATTTACATAAATATTTGTTTTTCTCTCAGGCAGATCAGTATTTTTATCATTGATAGAGTACCAATATAATTTACAGCTGTACACTGGGATACACAATATCTAATAACGCTTTATTATTTATATCCCAACTCTCTGCAGAACGGAATTCTGAATTTCTGCGGATTCCAAGTACTGGAACCACAGATCTCATACGCCGTTTCACACATCCCACACGAAGCCCGCGTCGCCATGCTTGAAGGCTGGAAGAAGAGGCTGGGAACGATCTGGGATGAAAAACCCATTAAATTTATCCCAATCCAGGACTTTGATCTGGGTAATGGGTTCGTACTTAAAAAAGAGGTTGTGGAGGCAAATTCTGGCCAAAAATCCGGGATCACTGTTGGACAACATTTGGGCAAAGCGATACCGGCAGATAGTCAGGTGAAGTCCGGTAACACCAGGCTGTAAAAGACAAGTTGTACTCTCTAAATCTATGGCTCAGTTTTTATTAAAATCCATATTTTAGAGTTATATCTTGTTTCTACTTATTTTAGCTTCTACAGTTTAAATACTGTAAACAGACCTGACAGTTTCAGTGCCGGCCCCTAACATGGGTTATAATGGCAGATTCGGTGCAATGGGCAGTCTGACAATATTTCTTCAAACAAAAAAAAACAAATTCATTCATCAGGACTTTTTATATTAACAAATATTATTGTTACGCCATAGTTGGAAACTGTCTGTGCTTGGTCTAGGATTTTGTAATCAGTACTGCGCATTCAATGATTCTGAAAAAAAATATCAAATTATTGTCATGGTCTGCTCAAATCTAATCTAATGTGACAGAAAATAAATACTGTAGTCTCTAATCATTTTTCACTGAAGAGCTTGCAATCTGTTTTGAATCCCATTGTAAAGAAATGTAATTGTTTTTCCTTGACAAATTAAAGAGAGTATTGTCATAGTGATATGACTTTTGATGTTTTTTTTATGAAGATACAATATCAAAAATGCATATTGATTATATTGGAAGTTCATTGAAATCCAGGGTTAATGAGAGAGAAAGTAGAGACCCGGGTATGGTACCCCGCAAAGCTGACAAAAAGATAGCATTTAGTCTCAGATTTTGTTAACAAGAGCTGTGGGAGCCAGGCTTCTGATCATTCACCACGAGAGTTGGTCTTTAGAGGACACCGCGGCCTTGTAGGATCCTTCAAAGACCTCTTGCACAGACGTACATCTAGCTGAAGCACACACATGTCTCAATACTGTTACTGTTTTTGCTATAGAGCTCTGTGCTATTCTTAAATACATTTTACATTACTGTGAATTGTATTGTGTGGAGCTCTGTGATACACTCATACATGTAACATTACTGTGAATTGTATTGTGTGGAGCTCTGTGATACACGCATACATGTAACATTACTGTGAATTGTATTGTGTGGAGCTCTGTGATACACGCATACATGTAACATTACTGTGAATTGTATTGTGTGGAGCTCTGTGATACACTCATACATGTAACATTACTGTGAATTGTATTGTGTGGAGCTCTGTGATACACGCATACATGTAACATTACTGTGAATTGTATTGTGTGGAGCTCTGTGATACACGCATACATGTAACATTACTGTGAATTGTATTGTGTGGAGCTCTGTGATACACGCATACATGTAACATTACTGTGAATTGTATTTTGTGGAGCTCTGTGATACTGTGATGTAATTCCAGTAAAATACAAGTTTAGCAGGCTAAGATTGCCACAAGGCATATGTATGTATATGTGTTTGTAGTATCAGTTAGTTAATAACACGTAGCTAAGATACTGTCATCACTGTACTGACCAGGTGCAGGAATGTAAGAACTGGAATTACGCGTCCCTCTCCTTTGTATCAGATGAGCCACGTGGTTAGACCGGATGGATGAGTTTAGACTCTATTCATTAAATAGGTTAAGGGTATGTGTGGGTGTAGTTAATTGTGGGAGGAGCTACAGTGCTATATAAGGAATGTACTCTATGTATTCAGTACTCAGACTTTGCTGTATTTTGGTGACGCTAGTCCCTCTGAGTCCCGATCGGTGATCCAATAAAGAATCTCTTCCTTCCTGAAGAAACCTGTGTCCATCTCTCTGTGCTTGGCTTCCGTCAGTTTCTCCGGTATCATTTGGTGCATTGGCCGGGAAGCTCATCGTTCAACGGTAGCTGAGAGGCAGAGGCGTGAGACGGTCTATCTTTGCCCACGTTCTCTACGGCTGCACCCCTGAACTTCTGCGTGGACCTCCCTTCGTCTCGGCGCCACTGGTCTGTTGTCCAGGAGATCATCGGCCTCTACGTGAGAAGTGCTGGGGTGTCCCCGTCGATGAGTGTGAACTCAGGTTCAGGAACGAGGAGGTAAGATAACTGCTGTTTTAGACGGCAGGACCCGCTAGGGGTATACCGATTGTGCGGTAGGCCCAAAGGGGTTTTTGAATCTGTATCTGCCCCCTCTGTCGGAGGGAAGGAGCGAAGGCGCACCGCTCGATCGAACGCTCTTTAGTCAGACCGTTTGATTTGGTTAGTCAGGCGGGGTCCTGGTGTAAGATAGCCCTAGCCGGACACCGGTGTCTTGTCTAGACTAGCGTTCTAGGGTGTATATTACGTTCGCTAGGTCGGAGGGACCGGGAGACTAAGCGGCGCCTGTGTAAATTCGGTTCGCTAGTTCTCATCCTATCTGGGCTAAGTGGGAAGGCGTGTAAATTTGGAACCCACTAGACTTTTGATAGTACGACTAAGAGGCGCCTGTGTAAATTCGGATCTCTAGCTCGTTGTATAGTGCGACTAAGAGGCGCCTGTGTAAATTCGGTTCTCTAGCTCGCTATGTATATGTGGTGATTGGGCAGTGTGGCTAACCAAAACGGGTGTATATAGTTTTAGGTAGTCCATTCAAGGTACTGGCCAATAGTTTAGTTGGGAATTGTAAATGTGTTAACGATTGTTTAGTAAAGTGTATATCTTGTTAGATAGCGCGAGCTCAGCCGTCTAGCGAGAGTGTTAATAGTGTGTTGCTGTATTATAGTGCACGGTACCATAACCCTGTATATTTACTGACACTGTATAATAAGTACTAATCATTGTCGTCCATTGCATGTTTAACACCATAACCACTAATAATTGTATTGTGACCTTAACTTGTGCTTTGACCTATGCTAACCGTACTGTAACCGCTATTTGTAAAAGACGATGTTACTGGGGTGTGTTATAGACGGGTAATTCGTATATAGAGAATTATAGCGTGGGTGACTGTGTAGTTACGCCAAAGGGCATAATATTGATTATATAGTGACTGGTGTAGCAGCTGTGTGTGTATGGGAATTCCCTGAGTGTTTATTGTTATTGTGTACGTTTCACTTGGTAACCGTACCACGTGGTGCTGTTGCCAGAGGAAACGGGTGTGACTGTTGAATAGTACGCGTGTATAGTAATCGTTGTCGACGACGTTCCACTGTTAAATATGGGTGCGTCGCAGTCAACGATTCCGGATCCCTTAGGATGTATGGTTAAGAATTTTAAAAAGGGATTCAAAGTTTGTGATTTTGGGGTAAAGATGTCTCCTGTACGTTTGGTCACTTTGTGCACTAGGGAGTGGCCTACTTTGGTTGCGGCATGGCCGCCACGTGGCAGTTTGGATCCAACTCTGGTACAGCGCTTACACGTGGCTGTATCAGGTAGGCCTGAACTTTACGGCCAGTTTCCTTATATTGATTGTTGGAGACAGGCCGTAAATGACTCGCCAAAATGGCTCCGGACATGCCACGAGGAACAGTGTCGCCTCATGGTAGCTAGGACTTGTTCGTCCACTAGGGCTGGTGTTAGGCCCATTTTGGACACGCCCCCTGAGTCCGAGATCCCTTTGCCGCCCCCTTACTTTCCGGTAAGAGGAAGTGACGCAAATACAGGAAGTCCTGTAACCCTTCCCTCATTACCCTCATCCACTTCCGCTTCCTCCTCCAGTACAGGATCCACCCCCCCTCGTACTAAATCTCCCCTTCCGGAACCAGAACCCACCCCCATTAGAAACGAATATCCTGATTTGGCGCCACTTCAGACTTCCGGTCAAGCTTCATCTAGCTCGGCCCGAAGTGTTCTATTCACTACCTTTTCCCAAAACCAACCTCCCACATCCCCATACCCTATATCTCCCCGACCGGAACCCATGACTGACGCTTCCCTACGTAGCCCCATCCAAACCCGACAGTTGACTGGTGCCCAACAATTAAAGCACTATCAGATGCCTCTTCGCTTAAATCCCGGGTCAGCTTATATCGATGCCGCAGGTCAAATGGCACACGCTGGCCCTGTCTTCGTATATGTCCCTTTCACCACTACCGACCTTTTAAACTGGAAGACCCATAATTCCTCGTATACTGAGAAACCACAAGCCATGACTGATCTGTTCACCTCAATAGTACAGACACATAATCCGACATGGGCTGATTGCCAGCAGTTATTAATGACTTTATTTAACAATGAGGAAAGGACAAGAATAAATCAAGCAGCCATTAAAGCATTAGAAGATAGAGCCCGTGCTTTGAATCAAGCTAATCCAGCAGCATGGGCCGCAACACATTATCCCAACACTGATCCCGATTGGAACGTAAATGGTGCTGATATGGTTCAACTCAGAGCCTATAGAGACGCTATAATTGCTGGCATGAAAGCCGGAGGAAAGAAAGCCATTAACATGTCGAAGACAGTTGAGGTGATCCAGAAAAGCGATGAAGCGCCCAGTGTCTTTTATGACCGATTATTGGAGGCGTACCGCTTGTACACCCCCTTTAATCCGGAAGACGCAGACAATTCCCGAATGGTTAACTCCGCCTTTGTCAGCCAAGCTTACGGAGATATTAAGCGCAAGCTACAAAAGTTAGAAGGGTTTGCAGGTATGTCAATCTCCCAACTAATGGAGGTAGCTAATAAGGTCTATATGAATAGGGAAACAGAAAGCAAGAAAGAGGAGGAGCGCAAGATGCGTAAAAAGGCTGATATGCTAGCGGTAGCGATCGCAGGCGTAGATAAACGGGGCCCAGATAGAGGCAATAATAGATGGAGTAGGGAGCCTTTGAGTAGGGATCAGTGTGCGTATTGCAAGGAAGAAGGGCATTGGAGGAACGAATGTCCGCAAAGAGAGCAGTACGAGAGAGACCAACCCAGGGCAGGCTACGGAAACTTTAGAGGCAGAGCGAGAGGTAGAGGAGGTCCCGGAGGGAGTAATGGTTATAGAGGGAGTAATGGGAACAGAGGAAGTGTTAGGGAAGACAGGTATATTCCAGCAGCGCAAAGGTCTCGCGATAGAGAAGGTAGGGACTTTGTAGGATTGGCTGACACGGTCATGGAGGACTATTGATACCGACCGGGCTCCATCCCCCTTGGTCGAGCGGAGCCTATGGTCGATGTATCAATAGGGGGGAAAAGGAGTGCGTTCATGATCGACACTGGTGCTGAACATTCAGTGGTGACTAATCTAGTTGCTCCTCCATCTGGAAGGACTATTACTGTGATAGGAGCAACTGGAAGGAGTGCTGAAAGACCGGTTCTTAAAAGTCGACTCTGTACATTGGGAGGCCACGTAGTAAAACACCAATTCCTTTATATGCCTGAATGTCCAGTCCAATTGCTGGGACGTGATATGCTATCCAAATTACAAGCGCAGATTACGTTCCTACCAGATGGAACAACATCTTTAAAGTTTAATGGACCTTCAGGTATTATGACTTTATCCGTACCAAAGGAAGAAGAGTGGCGACTTTATACAGTGTTGACTAGCCAAAACCCTAGGAGTGATGAGACATTGTTTAACATACCAGGAGTTTGGGCAGAGAACAACCCACCAGGACTGGCCCGCAATATTCCACCAATAAAAATTGAACTGAAACATGGGGTTTATCCAGTGAGCCTAAGACAATATCACATTCCGCAGAAGGCTAAGAAGAACATCCAATCCTATCTGGATAAGTTCATACGGTATGGTATCCTAAAATTCTGTACTTCCCCCTGGAACACCCCATTGCTGCCTGTTCAAAAGCCCGGCACAGATGAGTATCGACCTGTGCAGGACTTAAGAGCAGTCAATGATGCGGTTGTTAGCATACATCCAGTTGTACCCAATCCATATAACCTGCTTGCTTTAATTCCGGGCGGGGCTACTTACTTCACAGTTTTAGACCTCAAAGATGCCTTCTTTTGCCTCCGAATTGCCGCAGAAAGTCAATGTATTTTCGCTTTCCAGTGGGAGAACGCTGTAACGGGCTCAAAACGCCAAATGACTTGGACAAGACTGCCCCAAGGGTTTAAAAATTCACCTACCCTATTTGGTTCAGCCCTAAGTCAAGATCTATTGGATTTCGAGTCCATCCCAGGAGAGTGTGTATTGTTACAATATGTAGATGACTTGTTGATAGCAGCAGTTACAAAAGAAATCTGTCAGCAAGCAACGCACGATCTACTACACATTCTCTGGAAGGCAGGATACAAGGTGTCTAGAAAGAAGGCTCAGTTGTGTTTGCCAACTGTCAAGTATCTAGGATTCCATATCTCTGAAGGTCAAAGAATTATGGGGCCAGAGAGAAAAGAGGCTGTCTGCCAAATACCAGTACCCAAGAATAGAAGACAAGTGCGAGAATTCTTGGGGGCAGCAGGCTTCTGTAGGATATGGATTCCCAGCTATGCGATACTGGCAAAACCTCTGTACGCAGCTATCAAAGGTACAGAGCACGACCCCTTCCTATGGACCCAAGAACAGCAAACGGCATTTGAAGATGTGAAGAAGGCTTTGATGAGTGCCCCAGCATTAGGTCTACCTGATCACACACGACCATTCTACCTGTATGTACACGAGCAAAGAAGAATGGCTGTGGGAGTATTGACACAGTACTTGGGATCATGGCAAAGACCTGTTGCCTACATGTCTAAACAATTGGATGCAGTGGCCAGCGGACTTCCACCTTGTCTAAGAGCCGTAGCTGCAGCCGCCCTGCTAGTAGCTGAAGCCGATAAACTCACTCTGGGTCAAGAACTTTATGTACGAGTCCCACATGCAGTACAGACGTTGTTGGATTACAAAGGAAATCATTGGTTTAGTAACAGCCGTATGACCAAGTATCAAGCAATGTTGTGTGAAAACCAAAGAGTGCATTTAGAGACTGTAAACACCTTAAATCCAGCTACCCTTTTGCCACAACCTACTGAAAGTCAACATGATTGTTTGGAAGTAATGGATGAAGTATTCTCAAGTAGACCAGATCTTCGTGATTTTCCCATCCAGAACCCCGATGTTCAATATTACACCGACGGCAGTAGTTATGTGAAAGAAGGGATCCGCTATGCAGGATATGCAGTGACAACAATAGACAAGGTGATAGAAGCTCGGCCACTGGCGAAAGGAACATCAGCACAAAAGGCAGAATTAATAGCACTAACACGAGCGTTACAATTGGCTGAAGGTTTAAGAGTAAATATCTATACGGACTCTAAGTATGCGTTTTTAACCACTCATGCCCACGGAGCTTTGTATAAAGAAAGAGGACTACTGAATTCAGAAGGCAAAGAAATCAAGTACGCAGCTGAAATCCTACAACTATTGGAAGCAGTGTGGGAGCCGAAAGAAGTCGGTATCATACATTGTCGAGCGCATCTGAGAGGAGATGGTGATGTAACCAAGGGAAATCGGATGGCAGATAGTGCAGCTAAGCGTGCTGCTGAATCAGGAAGACAGGAGTATGTAGGGCATATAGCTGCTCTTATACCAACTCCACTGTCCCAATGGACTCCAGTTTATACAGCTCAAGAAGAGGAGTGGTTAAAGACTGAACCGGGAAAGTATCTGGAGAACAAGTGGTATCAGCTAGAAGATGGAAGAATAGTTATACCAGCATCGCTAGCGGTAGAAATTGTCCAAAATTATCACAACGGGACACATTCTGGGAGAGACAGTACTGAAGAATCTCTTAGAAAACATTTCTACATACCAAGATTGTCCAACTTGACTCAGGCCATTGTACGCAGATGTGTAACGTGTGCTAAGAATAATGCAAGACAAGGACCAGTAAAGCCACCAGGAGTTCAGTTTATGGGGGGACTCCCCATGTCCGATCTACAAATAGACTTTACAGTGATGCCTAAGTCGGGTGGACATCGTTACCTGCTGGTAATTGTGTGCACCTATTCAGGCTGGGTAGAAGCATGTCCTACTCGTACAGAGAAAGCAGGAGAAGTTGTGAGATTCCTGCTACGAGAAATAATACCCCGATATGGACTACCCTGTTCTATAGGATCGGACAATGGTCCAGCTTTTGTTCATCAGTGCCTACAACAACTGACTCATATGCTTGGTATAAAGTGGAGGCTTCATACTGCATATAGACCCCAGAGTTCTGGTAAGGTAGAGAGAATGAATAGAACTATAAAGAACCAGTTGGCTAAAATGTGTCAGGAAACCCAACTTAAGTGGAACGTTCTCTTACCTATAGCCTTATTGCGAATCCGCAGTACCCCTACCAGAAGGATGGGCCTCTCTCCTTTTGAAATCATGTATGGGCGACCACCTCCCGTACTTGGTAACTTAAGGGGGGACTTGAGTCAGTTGGGAGAAGGAATTACTCGGCAGCAGGTTGTAGAGTTGGGTAAGACTATGGAGGAGGTACAGAAATGGGTACAAGATAGATTACCTGTGAATATTTATCCCCCTGTTCATAGTTATCATCCAGGAGATCAAGTGTGGATTAAAGAGTGGAATAATGTACCGTTAGGGCCCAAGTGGAGAGGTCCTTATGTTGTCCTTTTGTCTACCCCTACAGCAATAAAAGTAGCAGAAGTGACTCCGTGGATACATCACTCCAGGGTTAAACCAGCAGCAGTCGATTCTTGGCAAGTTACAGCAGATCCAGAGAATCCCTGCAAGATCCGGTTAAAACGCACTACTCAGTCGGAGTAACGAGGAATTATTGTGGATTACAAATTTTATTGTTACAGGTGTGAGTGAGAAGGCCATAATAAAGCCTGTCCGCTTACCATCACATAGTGTATAAGCCAGGAAAGTCTCGAAGGGACACCTGTGAAGATGAGCAGAACTCCATTCCCTGCAGCCCCTCACATCCTGGAAGCTGAGGCGCCATCGCACGGACGAAGACTGAGGATGACGGCGAAAGATGTGCTTTTGATAGTGTTTATTTATATGTGTTTTTATATTCAGGAAGGTAGAGGTACCGACATTCCTAGCTGTGAGGTATGCATTAAGACTACGAGAACAGGTAACCATATATCCCAAACCCAAATTTGGCATTCACAATACGAGTGTAAAGGAGATGTATCGAGATGTAGATACTTAAATATAGATTATAGTGTGTGCCATTTAAGAGTAGGAGAACCTAAGTGCTTCAGTCCGGAGTATCAGCCTCGTACAATCTGGTTGACTCTCAGGAATGGAGATCCTCAGGGGACCCTAATTAATAAAACGGTGTTAGAATCCGTACATTCTTCGGGTGTTCTGCTATTTGATGCGTGTAAAGCGATATCGAGTGGTAGAAAGCCGTGGAATGTATGTGGGGATCTTAGATGGGAGAGGACGTATGGGTCTAACGATAAATATATTTGTCCCAGTAGCAAAAATAAATATGTAAGTCCTAGATGCCCAAATAAAGACTATAACTTTTGTCCATATTGGTCTTGTGTGGGGTGGGCAACTTGGGGACAGACAGTAGACAAAGACATGATAGTGACTAAGTTGCCGACTAGCCCTTATTGTAAGTCTATGGAATGCAACCCAGTCCATATACTCATTAATAACCCCGACAAGTTCTTAGATAAGTATGGAAATTTATTTGGGTTTCAAATATACGGGACGGGTTTAGATCCTGGGACATTATTGTTTATAGGAATAGAGACTGATACGGTATCCTCCCAGACTCATCAAGTATACCATTCCTTTTACGAAGAGATGAGTATAGATAATAAGATCCCCCATAATGCTAAAAACCTGTTCATCGATTTAGCTGAAAGTATTGCCGGTAGTCTTAATGTTACCAACTGCTATGTGTGTGGAGGTACTAACATGGGAGACCAATGGCCTTGGGAAGCAAAGGAGGTAATGTCCGGTTCTGAGGCAGTTGACCAATTAATATCTACACAAGCCGATTATCATATGAGTGTTAGAGGTAAATCTGAGTGGAGATTAAAGACCTCCATCATAGGTTATGTTTGCATAGCAAGGAAAGGAATAATGTATAATACTTCTGTAGGAGAATTAACTTGTCTAGGGCAAAAAGCTTATGATGATGATACAAAGAATACAACTTGGTGGTCGGCTTCAAATGTCTCAGAACCATCTAACCCGTTTGCTAGATATGCCAATTTAAAGGATGTGTGGTTTGATCTATCCATCACATCTACTTGGAGAGCCCCAGCAAATTTGTACTGGATCTGTGGTAAGAAAGCCTATTCGGAGCTGCCACAGGACTGGGAAGGGGCATGTGTGTTGGGTATGCTCAAACCATCCTTCTTCTTGTTACCGATTGAAACAGGTGAGACTTTAGGTGTTAAAGTGTATGATGTGAATCATAGGAAGAAAAGGGGACCCATAGAGATAGGCGCCTGGGAAGATGATGAATGGCCTCCCCAGCGTATCATAGATTATTATGGGCCAGCCACGTGGGCTGAGGATGGTACCTTTGGTTACAGAACCCCTATTTATATGCTCAACCGTATTATAAGATTACAGGCGGTGGTTGAGATTATCACAAATGAGACATCACAAGCGCTCAATCTTCTAGCGAAGCATAACACCAGGATGAGGACCGCAGTCTACCAAAATAGATTAGCCTTGGATTACCTTTTGGCAGTAGAGGGAGGTGTATGTGGGAAGTTTAACCTGAGCAATTGCTGTCTTCAAATAGATGACGAAGGGCAAGCAATAGCTGAGCTTACTAGCCATATGGTTAAACTAGCGCATGTGCCTACTCAGGTATGGAAAGGGTACAATCCAAGTAGTTGGTTTGGTAGCTGGTATGAGTGGTTTGGAGGGCTTAAGGCAGTGGTAGGTGGAGTCCTACTGATTTTACTGTTGTGTCTACTCCTACCGTGTCTTATACCCTTAGTAGTTAGGTCTGTGCAAAGCCTGATAGGAAGTATAGCAGAGAGGAAGGCTGCTGCACAGATAATGGCGATATATAAGTATAAGGCTCTAGATCAGGGAGAACCAATGCAAGAAGATGAATGTTGAAGATTCACATCATAAGATAAGTCTGGTCTGGTTCAAGGTAACTTGCGGTGTAAGCAAACCAAGGTTAAGTGATGCCTCAAGTAATTGTGAAATATCAGAGGCATCAAAGGGGGGAATGTGATGTAATTCCAGTAAAATACAAGTTTAGCAGGCTAAGATTGCCACAAGGCATATGTATGTATATGTGTTTGTAGTATCAGTTAGTTAATAACACGTAGCTAAGATACTGTCATCACTGTACTGACCAGGTGCAGGAATGTAAGAACTGGAATTACGCGTCCCTCTCCTTTGTATCAGATGAGCCACGTGGTTAGACCGGATGGATGAGTTTAGACTCTATTCATTAAATAGGTTAAGGGTATGTGTGGGTGTAGTTAATTGTGGGAGGAGCTACAGTGCTATATAAGGAATGTACTCTATGTATTCAGTACTCAGACTTTGCTGTATTTTGGTGACGCTAGTCCCTCTGAGTCCCGATCGGTGATCCAATAAAGAATCTCTTCCTTCCTGAAGAAACCTGTGTCCATCTCTCTGTGCTTGGCTTCCGTCAGTTTCTCCGGTATCAATACACTCACACATGTAACATTACTGTGAATTGTATTGTGTGGAGCTCTGTGATACACTCATTTTTTATTTTTTTTTATTCTTTATTTTTGTAGTGCATAAGCTTAGTACAATCGCTTGTGAGGTTCCCCAAAGGTAATCCTCCAGTGCGTTATAAAACATTTAAACATAGAGGTACAGGGTTGATCTTGCAAATTTTTATAAGATTGAGATATGCGTTATACGGTATCGATTGTCGTTCCTTAAGCATTTTTATAACATGAAATAAAATAAAATAACGTTGTTGAAACTGTCTGCTCATAGAATAAAATGAAGATGTTGTGTCCAGTGTAATGGTAACTATACTAGCACACCAGAGGAGGTGATTCCGTTTTGGAAGTCGCTTAATTTAATTATGTGTTTATATTCAAACTTAAACATAACTTTTAGTACAGGCTAGGTTAGTCTTGAGGTGTATATCATTGTAAAGGTAAGGTAGACATATAAGTCAGCTGGTGTACGCTGGACTATTAACAGCCAATGATTCTGGTTCTGAGTATGACAATGACACTCCGTGT
Source organism: Pelobates fuscus (assembly GCF_036172605.1). Classification (NCBI taxonomy): domain Eukaryota; kingdom Metazoa; phylum Chordata; class Amphibia; order Anura; family Pelobatidae; genus Pelobates; species Pelobates fuscus. The sequence continues at coordinate 5,725,441 of NC_086328.1, read as the reverse complement.
GTGTTATACTTATTAACGACAGTGTTAGTCGGTCTGACGGCAGTAGATGTGTACATTCTAGGCTACAGTGGTGGCTTTTGAGGCTTAGCACGCATGTAGTTGAGCGCTCTGTTATATTGTATCAACCCCTGGGGTCGAGCCAACTGCATTTAAGGTAGGTAGATAATGTTCGCAGGAGGCAGAGGTTTTTTTTTTTTTTTTTTTTTGTGAATCTCTTTTTATTGAAGGTGGGGGTGAGAAAGGGAAATAGTGGAAGGCGCGCAGGCCTCCATGCATAGCTTTTGCAATAGTATATTACGTTTAACATGTCAAACATTTTAAGGATAGTTTAGAGCAGTATATAACAGTATGAAGCATAGCATGGCTCAGATACTCAGACATAATGAAAAATATATAACGTGAGAAATTACCCAGCAGGTGAGTATGCCTTAGAATCGATGACATTGCTTTTAAACTAGAAACTTCATAGGGATATATATCTTAGTTCCCAACTAACACCTGGTGTAAGGGACATCTTCCAGTCCTCTGTGTGGTTTTTGATCAAGTTAACAAGTTAAGGAAGTCAGGAGTAGTACACATAGAACACTGTGAGTGAGCGTAGAATAACCAGGTCAAATTATACAAGTCCTCTACCAATGTGTTCGAGGAGCAGTATCATATCTTGAGTGTGAGCCTCTAGGCTTGCGGGCCCAGAGTAGTGGTGTGTGAAGTGTCCGTATGTGTCGTCTGTGCTACTGGAGTGATCCAAGAAGGGTGCAAGCTTGGTAAGTCAGAGGATACGTGTTCAGTTAAACTTGTCGGACCCGAGAATCACAGTAAGGTATTGTGTCCTGGGTTCGGCTCGTCTTCTTTCGCGTATCTGTGGGCTGTTGTGTATATGGGATTGTAGTGACTGATGGTGTCTTTCTAAAGACTAATTTACATGTTAACCATTTCCTGGTTCTGAGGGTCAGGGATAAGTTGGGCTTGTATCTCCCCTATGTCTAACTGCGGGCGTCGTAGAATCCATATGGAGGGTGATTCATGTGGAGGAGCAGTGTGTCGGGGATCATGAAGCTTTATGTGTATCGCGTGTCAGTTCTATTTGTGTATTCCCAGTAATCCTGGTGATCTACAGTTGATATCCCTGCTCACAGGAGGTAGAGTGTGGGCATCAGGTTATGGCGTTGGTGTTTGCGTTAAATTCAGTATGAACACGATGCACTATGTGTGTTGAATGTGGTCTCCTCGGGCTCTCCCCGTATCTCCCCGCTCCTGCACTCCGGACCCCAACCAACAATGTGCAGCAAGAATGGGCAGGAAAGTATGGGAGGGAAGGGTTGAAATTTGTGTAGCGATCTGTGCTATGTGGATCCTGTCCCCACCGGCACTCCCCCAGCACTCCCAGCGGCATCCCCATTTCGCCGATATTGGGATATGTATAAAAACCATGGTAGCCACATCTCCGCATGTTTGTTACTCCGGTCTGTCAGGGAAGCGTATGTCGCTTCGGCCTCTTGTATTTCCTCTACCCTACGGATCCATTCCGTCTTTGTTGGAGTTGTCGTTGTCTTCCAGTGTACCGGTATAGTAGCTTTGGCTGCATTTAAGAGATGACGAAGTATCGATTTCTTGTACAGTGAGATTGGTTGCGGTGAAACGTGGAGAAGGGCCAATTCAGCGCTCCAGTCCGGGATGTCCCCTAGGATGATCGTCAACACGTCCCTGATCATGTTCCAGAATGTGGTTATGGCGTTGCACGACCACCATATATGTAGCAGGGTACCTCTGTCTGCTTGGCATCTCCAGCATGTGGGTGGTACTGATGGGAATATCCTGTGTAACAGAGTTGGCGTTCTGTACCAAAAAGAGAGCACTTTATAATTCATCTCTTGATAGTGCGAGCTCATAGAGCTCTTTTGTTGCCAGATCAGGGCTTTATCCCATTGCGAGGTGGTGAAAGTTGTCCCCAGTTGCTCCTCCCAACGTCGTTTAAACGTATTGGCAGTGTTTGCGCCAGCTGTTATGAGGTGTTGATAGAGTATTGAGATTGCATGTTCAAGGGTGCTGTTTCGGTCGCAGAGGTCCTCGAACCACGTAAGGTTTCTGTGCATGCGGTCTTTGTGGGGTATTGAGTCATGGTAGTGTTTCAATTGCAGGTAACGCAAGACGGTGAGGGGAGTTCTGGGTTCACCTTCCAGGAGCGAATCCAGAGTACGTAACCCACCATCTCTCAGTACCTTATGTATGGGGACAAAGGTCCCGGGACCAGTGGTGGGCCATGTGTTAGCGGGAATTCCGCCACCCATAGCTTTGTTATGTGAAAGGGGGATCATTGGACTCGGTGTGGGTGATATGTGGTTCTGATCCCTCATTGAAATCCAGCTGTGTATCGTCTGTAGGATCGTCCCCTCCTTCTGGTGTTGTGAGACGCAAGTTCTATCACCGCCCCATATCTTCGCTTCTAGTGTAGGGCCAATAAGGCCTCTATCGAGCTCCACCCATTGCTTCCGTGGAGGCTCCGAGTGCCAGTCCAGGATGCGCTGTAGTACCGTAGCTTGGTAGTATTTTTTGAAATCTGGCAACGCCAAGCCCCCATGGCCCCTCGGCCGGCATAAGATGTCAAAGCGAAGTCTCGAACGTTCGCCACGCCAGACATATTTGATGACAGCTGACTTTAAAGGTGAGAAGAAGCTTGCTGGTAGAGTGATGGGTATGGTCTGCATGAGGTATAGGAGTCTCGGGAGAATATTCATTTTTAGAACTGCTATCCTCCCGTGCCAGGTGACGTGTGGGTAGGACCATTTAGTCAAGTCGTCCAGGACCTTCTTAAGTAACGGCTGGTGGTTATATTTATATATATCGGCCGGGTCTGTGGGCATCCAGATGCCAAGGTACTTCATCTTGTCCTTACACCAATGAAATGCGAATTGCGAGCTCAGGGATGAGTATTCTGATGCGGTTAGTGTGATATTCAAGGCTTCGCATTTCGAAAGGTTCAGTTTAAATCCGGAGATCTTCCCATATTGATCAATTTCAGATAGGAGACAAGGTATAGTGATCCTGGGGTTGCGTATAAAGAAGAGTAAATCATCCGCGTATGCGGCTACTTTGTGGTCCGCACCTCGCCAGTTGTATCCCTGAATATCCGGGTTCAGTCGGATCGCCTGCAGGAGTGGTTCGAGGGATATTGCGAACAGCAGGGGCGAGAGCGGGCATCCCTGTCGGGTGCCGTTATTGATCATGAAGTCAGTGGTCGTGGCTCCGTTGACCCTAAGTGTGGCGCGTGGTTTATCGTATAGTGCGGAGATCCACGTGAGGAGTTTCTGTCCGCAACCCATTTGTCTCAGTGTTGCCATCATAAATGTCCAGTTGACACGGTCGAACGCCTTTTCTGCGTCCGTGGAGAGTAACATCAGGCGTGTGTTCGTCCGTCTTGCATGGTGCTGGATTGAGAAGAGTCGGAGGGTACTGTCTCTAGCTTCTCTTCCGGGTATGAAGCCCGTTTGGTCTGCGTGGATCAGGTCCGGGAGAAGATGTTTCAGCCTGGTCGCCAACACTTTGGTAAACAGTTTAGTGTCCACATTAAGTAAGGATATTGGTCGGTAGCTGCTGCATGACAGCGGGTCTTTTCCCGGTTTCAGTAAAACCGTTATAGTCGCCGTCATGGATTCCGTACCCAGGGTTCCCCCGTCTCCTACCGCAGCAATTGCCTTAGTCAGCCATGGCAATAATGTACTCGAGAATTTTTTATAGTACCCGACCGAGAAGCCATCCGGGCCAGGCGCCCTACCCGTCTTAGACGATTTAAGTGCTGCCGCTAGTTCTTCCACAGTGATCGGCAAGTCAAGGGTCTGGGCCGCATCCTGGGGTATCCTGCTCGTGATCGTATCGGTTAGGTACTTTTGTATTTGTGATCGTCGGAGCGTGTTTTGTTCCTCATCTTCTCCTGGTGGGTGTAGGTTGTATAAAGCCTGGTAAAAAGACCGGAATTCGTCAGCGATTTTCTGTGGTAAAGGGGTCGTTTCCCCTGATGTGAGACGTATTTTGTGTATTTGTCTGTGGGGCGCAGATCCCTTCAGAAGTCTCGCCAGGTACTTACCTCCCTTGTTCGCGTGGACATAGTAAAAGTCCTTCGAGCGTTGCATCGTCCTGAGGTGTCGTTTGGTAATAAGATCTTTGAGGGCACGTCTTTGTTCCATTAATTCGCCATAGATTGTGTCTAATTGGGATCTCTTGTGTTGGCGTTCTAAGTGTGCTATAGAGCGATATAGGTCGGTCATTTCCTGTATTGCTGCTTTCCTCTTTTGCGTGGCGATGCGTATAATTGTGCCGCGAATGACACTCTTGTGGGCTTCCCAAATGGATACTGGGGATGTATCTGGAGTGTCATTTTCCCGGAAGTACTGTTCCAGCTCGTTGTTTATTTGTGTCTTGTTATCCAGGTCCATCAGGAGTGTTTCGTTGAGACGCCAGGTCCACATTGAAGGCCGGAATAGGGGAGACGCCAGTTCGACTCTCACCGGACTATGATCTGACCATGTGGCTGGGTCGATGTCTGCTTTTTGAAGGTGAGAGAGTCCTTCTTGTGTAACAAAGAGGTAGTCAATGCGAGAATAGCGGTCGTGGAGTGGCGAGTAATATGTGTAGTCTTTAGTGGAGGGGTTAAGTGTTCTCCAGCAATCGACTAACCTCAAAGATTCCAGCGCTCGACGTATAGTTCCGATGGTGCGTTGTGAGAGACAACTATGTCCCGTGGATGAGTCTAGTGTTGGGTCTAATGGGGCATTAAAATCACCCCCTACCAGGAGTATCCCATCTGTAAATTCGTCTAGGGCATGTAATGCGTTCCTTAGGAAGGAAGCTTGATTCCTATTGGGAGCATACACTGTCGCTAATGTATAGACTTTATCTGCTATGATGCCTTTTAGGAAGAGGTACCGCCCCAGTGAGTCCTGTTTGCGTTCTAGCTCCCTGAATGATAGCTCGGCAGCTAGGACAATGGCCACTCCAGCTTTGTGGGCTAAGGGGTGGTTGGAGAAGTATGCGTCCGGGTAGTGTTTATTTCGCATCCTCGGTGCAGAACCCTCTCTAAAGTGGGTTTCCTGGAGCATGGCTACCGTGATGTGCTTTTTCTTCAATTCTCTAAGAAGATGTGTCCTGCGTTCAGGGGTGTTCAGGCCTCTGCAATTTTGGGTGAGCACTCGCAGGGGCGTGTCGCGGTAGGCCATAGCGTCTATGGGCACAGCAAGACGTCCCAAGTCGTGGGAATCTGTTAACCCTGTGTCGTGTGGTTCTCGGATCCCCAGCACAGATCAGTACAGGGAGAGTGGGGTGGGGAGTAAGGGGTAGAGAGAGGGGAGAGAAAAGAGAGGGGAAGGGAGGGAGGAGTAGTGAGTGGAGTGCCGGAGCGGGGTTCCACCAGGGTTGGAAGCCTTATCAGAAGGAGTTAAAAGAGGACTATGCTGTGTAAAAAGAGGAGTCCCTCAGAAAGGTGGAGATCCTCGTAGATATCGGGTGTGTCCCGAATCTAAGCCCCCCGTCCTGAGAAGGGGGGGGGATTCTCGTGCCACAACCAGCACCAGTGGGTATTCAACCCGGGACCTGCCCAGAGATCGAGGGGACCCACAGCCTGGTCGTGCAATCCGAGCACGAGTGTAAAATGTGGGTAGCACAGTACAGGCGCTGCCCAAGAGAGACGGCGAATGAGAAGTATAATAAGAAGAGTAGAGTAATCCGCTCTTCCCAGGCCCTCTGTTCTAGTTACCAAGCTTGCAGCAGCTTCGTGTGCGGTTGGTCGTGTGCATAACATATGTTCTTATAGCATTTACATATATATTTGAACTTTGAATATTACAACATGGACAGTAAATAAACCATTTAACATTGCTAACTCCGGTATCATCCCTATTGTCCCTGCCTAGTCCCTAGACGACAGACCATCTTGTGTTTGCATCGAGACATATTCCCCACCCCGATCCACCTCCTCCCCACTACCCAGTAGGCCTTGGAAGTTAGAATCTCCCTATGATAGCGCACAACCCCCCCCCCCCCCGGCCCCTCCGTCGGTCCCTACAGTGGGTCACCGATCTAAATCAGTGTACTTTATTGGGATCAGGCCCCTAGATGATTGAACGTGGGCCATTCGTATCTATGGTATACAGCACCCCCCGGGCGTAGTGGTGTATGGGCTACGCCCCCGCTGTTAGCCGGCTAGACAAAGTGTGTTCCCGTGCTTAGTGTTCCATGACCAATATTTATACAGCGTTGGATATACCCAGCTGTTTTTCGTTCTTTTCTCTGTGTTTATTTATTTATGTATTCATTTTTTTTTTTTTTTTTTTTTTTTTAATATTTTTTTAATTATTATTTTATTTTTTTTTTTTATTTATTTATTTAGTTATTTATTTAATTGGATTTAATTTAATTTAATTCCCCCCCCCCCTTCTGTTTTCCTTTATTAAATTATTAGTGTCATTATTTACCCCTCATTCCCCTCCTCTCTCTGTTATTAATTAATCAATTATAGTATAGTTCCCCGTTTCCCCCTCCCCTTATCATTCCCCCCCATACTTTACTGTCTATTTGCTTTTAGGTCATAAAGGGAATTACGGGTAAGTAACACAATGTCCAATAACGGTTGGTGCTGATTGCCGGTTGTCCGGCCATGTTAGGTACTATGGAGAAGAGTAAAGGGGGTCGGCCGACATTCGTGCTACTTTGCATCGTCAGATCTCCCTCTACCTCTGTGCCCGGAACCTCTCAACTATTTCCCGTGGGCTCATTTTACTGCGGAAAAAAACATTTTGAGCTCGTGTCTATACTTAAACTGAGAGCATTTAAATATTAATAGCCATGTGTTAGAGGCCGCCTTCACAGGTTCACAATGCAGCGTTCAGGTTTAAGGCCCAAAAGTCAAGGAGGAGTCAGGCAGCGAGAACCCAGATATCTGCCCCCACAGACCCCCATCATCCCCCGCCCAACAAAAACGGGTATGGCCCCACCCGGGGAAAGACAGGTTGTGCACCGCAGGGGGGAAGGGAGAGTCTCGTGTTATTTGTGTAAGGAACCCATGTGTGTGCCCCCAGACCCGTGGGCCCCCCACCCAAATCCCACTGTCGGGTTTAGACATCGTACCTGGCGGACTTCCGTGTGCTTCTGTTATGCATTGTCCCGGACAGGGGTGGTCAGGGTGCCCCGGTGGGAACCAGGGGCGGATAGTCACCAAAAGTGCCAGCGTAGTAGTTGGAGCAGAGGGGTCCCTCAGGTGGATCAGGTATCTCCGCTATTTGTGTGGTGTTGGTCGTCGTCGTGGGTGTGCAGGGGCCTCTATTCCTCCGGCAGGGTCGGGTCTCTGCGTCTCTCTGCCGACTGGGCCGGCGGGGGTCCTGTTCCCCTGCGGCTTGCGCCTCTCTGCGATCTCGGAGGTATGGTTGGTGGTCCCAAAACCCAGTTGGGCACTGTCAGTGGCGGAAGGTTCAGTGCGGCCATGAAACCCGGTATTTCTTCGGGCCATCTAAGTGGCAGCCAGCTATTGTTATGTCGGGCCATGAGGGCGAACGGGAACCCCCATTTGTAGGCGATATTTCGATCTCTCAAAGCGGCAGTCACTGGGCGGAGTGCTCGACGAGCTTCCAACATTATAGGGGATAGGTCATTATATAAGGCGACCTGTGCTCCCCTGAAGGGCCAGGTCGGCCTGTCGCGTGCTTTTCTCATTATGGCATCCTTCACAGGAAAAGAATGTAGACAACAGACAAGGTCTCTAGGTCCGTCTTCCAGAGCTCGGGGTCGCAGCGTTCGGTGGGCCCTCTCAAATTCAATGGGCCTTGGGGTAGGTGATTGAAGTATGGATTGGAAGAGCTCTGTCAGAGTCTCCTCCACGTTTTCCGCATTCTCCGCCTCCGGTATTCCGCGGATGCGGATATTGCACCTCCTGCCCCTATTGTCGACATCTTCAAGGTGCCGTCTCATGGCCAGTATGATTCCGCCCTGGCGTGCCACCGCGGTGTCCGCTGATGTAAGGCGCGCGGTGAGGGCCGTATTTGCCTCCTCCAGGGCAGTGATGCGGCCTGCGTGCGAGGTGACCTCAGAGCGGATTCCCGCCAGCTCAGTTTTCATTGTATCCTGGATGGAGGTTATGAGTATGTGCAGGTCGGTTTTTGTGACCATCGAGGCTGCTAGATTTCGTAGCTCACCCTCTATGCGTTCGAGGGTCGGGTTGCTGGACTCCGCCGGCGACACCGGCGCCATTTTGGGGCTTCCCGGTTCCCCGCTCGTACCGGATTGCGGCTGCAGGTAGTCGTCCAGATGCCTTTGTTGCGTATTCCTCGGGGTCTGGGGATGTTCCGGGCGTTTTGTACGACCCATTTGGCTCAGGTATGCGCTGTAATTAGCTTTTTAAAGGGCTGCTGGAGCGGAGCTCTTCTTTCACGCGGCCATCTTGGTCAGCGTCCAGACCACGCCCCCCGCAGGAGGCAGAGGTGGGATACTAGTGAGGGTTGTCCTGCAAATAATTTATAGCCAGTGGGTGTGACACCCCGTGTCTGTTGCTGGTCAGTGAGGCGCAGAGAGTTTACCCGATAGCTAAGCTTGCTACTGGCGTCTCATGTCGGGACTGAGGCTCAGCAGCTTTTTGTGTAGCGCAGTGCTGAGCTGGGGCGCACAATGTGTGAACATACTAGGTCTATACGATATTCTCTAAGAGTAATTTTACGTAAAACACAATAAAGGAGTATGTTGCAATTAAGAGATATGTGTGTTAGTACATCAAGTTAAGCAGGGGTAGGAATCTGTATATCATCAGGCTAGTTGCAGTTAACAGTTCAGACTCGAAAGGACCTGTGTCCCGTGCGTGCCGTGGGCATCTGTATGGACTGCTCAGCTGCTGTCCTTTAGTGGGGAGCTGCAGGTGTACAGGTGTCTGTCTCCATTCAAGTTAAAGTTTTAACAATAGGTAGGTTGTAACAGTAACCAACAAGCAATAGGGGTAATAGGGGTTAGGCATGTCATCAACGTTTGACATTAGGCATGGCATCAACATTTGGAAGCGTTAAACACAGTTCAGTCAGGTATTAGTAAGCTGTGTGTTGACTGTCCCGACCACGTCTTGGTGACACTTGAAGGGCGGTTGACAGCATGTTTGGTGTAAATGTTCTTGTCGCCTTGACAGGTATCCCGTGTGGTCGCCCGTCGCAGTTCAAGTGGTAACAGTAACGTATGGGTCGGGTGTGAGGCCTTGTGGGATGAACAGGACAGTTCTGGTCGGGTCCCATCTGTGCTGCGGGGATACTGGGCTCCTCCGGCCTTTTGGGTTGAGGGAGTCCACAGTTAGGCCTAATGATTGTAAAAGTGGTGCCGCGTCACATAAGTCCCGTACCTGATGCGAGTTAGGTCCCTATTGGACTGTTAGGGTGTGGGATGGTCGCCAGCGGTAACTGAGGCCCTTTTGGCGGAGGAGGATGGTGAGTGGCTGGACGGACCGTCTCCAAGCCAAGGTGCCGTTGGAGAGGTCGGCGTAGAAACTCAGTGCCTTGCCATTAAATTGTAGGGGCGTCCTGCCCCGCAGGGCGACCAGTACAGCCGTTTTGTCAGTTCCGTTCTGGAAAGCAACTATGGCGTCCCTGGTGGTCCCAGTGGGTGCCTTTGGAGATTTGGGGATCCTGAAGAGGTAATCTGGGTGAATGTGATCTGCTTGTGCGGGTGGCAGTATCATCGCGAGCAGGCCTGTGGTAGCTCTGCATCTGTGGTTTCCTCTGGGAGACCCCTAATTTTCAGGTTGTTACGCCGCCTGGCACCTTCGTTCTCGGCCATGTGGTGTTCGTGGGAGCGTTGCTGTAGTTGTAGCTCCTGCACAGTACGTTTGAGTTCCCCTATGTCCCTGGTGTTTGTTTCGGTTTGGTTCTCCATTGCATTTAGGCGGGTTGTTACCCCATTTAGGTCTCCCCTCAGTGCAGTGATGTCCTTATGGATGTCGTCATGGTGGTCAGCTAGTATTTGCTTAAGGATCGCCACTGTCACAGGTGTGGAGTCCGGTGTGGCGTTGGTCGGTGGTGAGGGCTGTCCTGCCATGTGGGCTGGTAAGTATTCCTCACCTGAGAGGTCGTCGGAGAAGTCCGAGCATCCCCCGTGGAGTGCCGCAATGTTGGCTTTGTTTGCGCCTCGGGCCTGCCTCCACATGTCTCCTATGGTGAGTCCCGGGTTGTTTTTCCCCGGGTTTTTTTTGTTTGTTTTGCGTCCCATGTTGTTAGGGTGTAGGCTGGGGGCTTCTGCCGTGGTTTAGTTGCCGTTTGTATGGGTATTTTTCGGGTTTTTCTTGTTTGGGCCTCGGAGCTCCAGAGTTTTGCGACCGCTTGTCTCGGCTGTCAACATATGCATCTCTGTGATACACTCATACATTTAACATTACCGTGAATTGTATTGTGTGGAGCTCTGTGATACACGCATACATGTAACATTATTGTGAATTGTATTGTGTGGAGCTCTGTGATACACGCATACATGTAACATTACTGTGAATTGTATTGTGTGGAGCTCTGTGATACACTCACACATGTAACATTACTGTAGCTAGAGGATAGGATTTGTGTTTTAATACAGTGATTTTCTTGTTCAGAACACTTGTCACATGTCTTCCCAGCGGCTTATTGAGGGTAAGATTATTCCCTAAGGGGCCTCAGTGCGCGGAGAAAATTCCACAGTGAGGAATATTCTATCTCCATAGCCGATCTAAAACTGAGCAGAAATTAGCCTTGTCACGGTGATTCTCCAGCAGTTTGCTTGGGGTGTGTGTGTTTATCAAAATGTTTTATTAAGAATTGATGGCTTTGATTTGCCCTTAACATATCTGTTTCTTGAAACCTGCCTTTCTGTTGACTCTGGAAGAACCTGCATCCCCATTCATTATACTCTGTGCCAACATTTAAAGTGTTTCCAGTTTGTCCCAGCCAGTTTCCACTCCTTTTGTCAAGAAAAACTCTGATGGCGGTTACCTGCACAAAGCACAATTAGTCATCTAAATTTTGGTTAAGGAAGCTTGCGTGGTGGGTGTGACGGACCGCCTGGCACCCCAACCGGGTGCCTCCGTCAATCGATGCTCCTAGTGCTCACCGAGGACTCCAAGCACTCCACCAGACACTATAAGCACAGTAGACCCCACAAACTGCCACAGTTTGGCTGGGGTCTCGCCGTCCTCCACCCACCTTGAACCCAAGACCAGGAACCAGCTTCCAGTGGGTGAACCTCTCCTGGGTGAATCCCCAGAGTGAATATAGCTGTCCCCTCTACACATGAGACTAGGCTCTATGTTGAGGGTGAAGAGGAACTGATTTTAATGGTGCCACACTTGGCCTTATAGGAAAATCCCCATGCAAGGGGTATGCCCACATGGACCTGATGGTAGACTGATTTACAACATCACAGACCAACAACAATAAGGTTACAAGGCACAACACTCCCACACACAGCACACAATCCCTCCTCTCTGCGCTCATGCGAACAAGATGGCTGCCACCTTGTGTTTGTCCGTAGGAATTGCGGACACCCAGACGAACAATTAGAACACGTCAATGAGAACGTTCCAAGTTGTTAATAGATGTTAACAAGCTTCAGGGTGGTCTCTGGTTCGTGCGGTTGTTCGAGAGTTAGAAATGTAGTCATACAAGTCCAAAAAGGCACAAACAGTATCTTTAACCAAAGTCTATTACAGGGGCCATAGTCACAGGGCAGGAGGCTGGCAAACAGGCTCCTCCAAAAGCAGTGGCGAGGTTACTTTCGCCACAGTTGGGTGCTGCCATTCCTGTGAATTGTATTGTGTGGAGCTCTGTGATACACTCATACATGTAACATTACCGTGAATTGTATTGTGTGGAGCTCTGTGATACACTCACACATGTAACATTACCGTGAATTGTATTGTGTGGAGCTCTGTGATACACTCACACATGTAACATTACTGTGAATTGTATTGTGTGGAGCTCTGTGATACACTCACACATGTAACATTACTGTGAATTGTATTGTGTGGAGCTCTGTGATACACTCACACATGTAACATTACTGTGAATTGTATTGTGTGGAGCTCTGTGATACACTCACACATGCAACATTACCGTGAATTGTATTGTGTGGAGCTCTGTGATACACTCACATATGTAACATTACTGTGAATTGTATTTTGTGGAGCTCTGTGATACACTCACATATGTAACATTACTGTGAATTGTATTGTGTGGAGCTCTGTGATACACTCACACATGTAACATTACTGTGAATTGTATTGTGTGGAGCTCTGTGATACACTCACACATGTAACATTACTGTGAATTGTATTGTGTGGAGCTCTGTGATACACTCACACATGCAACATTACCGTGAATTGTATTGTGTGGAGCTCTGTGATACACTCACATATGTAACATTACTGTGAATTGTATTTTGTGAAGCTCTGTGATACACTCACATATGTAACATTACTGTGAATTGTATTGTGTGGAGCTCTGTGATACACTCACATATGTAACATTACTGTGAATTGTATTGTGTGGAGCTCTGTGATACACTCACATATGTAACATTACAGTGAATTGTATTGTGTGGAGCTCTGTGATACACTCACACATGTAACATTACTGTGAATTGTATTGTGTGGAGCTCTGTGATACACTCACACATGCAACATTACCGTGAATTGTATTGTGTGGAGCTCTGTGATACACTCACATATGTAACATTACTGTGAATTGTATTTTGTGGAGCTCTGTGATACACTCACATATGTAACATTACTGTGAATTGTATTTTGTGGAGCTCTGTGATACACTCACATATGTAACATTACTGTGAATTGTATTGTGTGGAGCTCTGTGATACACTCACACATGTAACATTACTGTGAATTGTATTGTGTGGAGCTCTGTGATACACTCACACATGTAACATTACTGTGAATTGTATTGTGTGGAGCTCTGTGATACACTCACACATGTAACATTACTGTGAATTGTATTGTGTGGAGCTCTGTGATACACGCATACATGTAACATTACTGTGAATTGTATTGTGTGGAGCTCTGTGATACACTCACACATGTAACATTACTGTGAATTGTATTGTGTGGAGCTCTGTGATACACTCACACATGTAACATTACTGTGAATTGTATTGTGTGGAGCTCTGTGATACACTCACACATGTAACATTACTGTGAATTGTATTGTGTGGAGCTCTGTGATACACTCACACATTTAACATTACTGTGAATTGTATTGTGTGGAGCTCTGTGATACACTCACACATGTAACATTACTGTGAACCACTGTTTAGGGCTGGCCAAGCATCATGGGAGTTATAGTTCTTGGTCTGGCCATGAGTGCTAAGTAAATAATGTCACTCCCATAGCTTAGCAGCTCCTATGGCACACTCCTATCACTCTCAGCAGCCATTGGAGGGGAGATGCCGTCTCCATGGTAACAGAGTCTTGTGATCCCCAGGCTCTAGTTCTGCCCAGTCCGGGAGGCAGGGGGGGGACCTTGGCAGCCTCCTCGGGGAAACACCCGCTGCACAGGCCGCGCCCATAGCTCCTCCTGGATAAAAACATTCTCCTTCTTCTTAGTTTGGAAGGAGCTGAGTGAACACCATGACTGGTGAGTGAGGGGATAGGGGGATAACCCTGCCAGGGGTTATTAGTTTATACTGGGGGCAGTTAATCCTAACACTGCCAGGGGCTAATAATTTATACTGGGGGGGCAGTTAATCCTAACACTGACAGGGGCTAATAATTTATACTGGGGGGGGGGGGCAGTTAATCCTAACACTGCCAGGGGTTAATAATTTATACTGGGGGCAGTTAATCCTAACACTGCCAGGGGTTAATAATTTATACTGGGGGGCAGTTAACCCTAACACTGCCGGAGGTTAATAATTTATACTGGGGGCAGTTAATCCTAACACTGCCAGGGGTTAATAATTTATACTGGGGGCAGTTAATCCTAACACTGCCAGGGGTTAATAATTTATACTGGGGGGCAGTTAACCCTAACACTGCCAGGGGTTAATAATTTATACTGGGGGCAGTTAATCCTAACACTGCCAGGGGTTAATAATTTATACTGGGGGGCAGTTAACCCTAACACTGCCAGGGGTTAATAATTTATACTGGGGGGCAGTTAACCCTAACACTGCCAGAGGTTAATAATTTATACTGGGGGGGCAGTTAATCCTAACACTTTTAGGGGTTAATAATTTATACTGGGGGGCAGTTAACTCTAACCCTGCCAGGGGGTTATTAATTTATACTGGGGGCAGTTAACCCTCACACTGCCATGGGTTATTAATTTATATTGGGGGGCAGTTAACCCTAACACAGCCAGGGGATAATGTTATTTATTTGCTCATAGTGGGGGGCTTTCTAATATGAAGGAGCTTGTTATAGAGAGAGAGAGATTGGGGAGGGCTGGGTGATGTATGTAAAGGTGGAGGTTATTGTGAGGGTAATTAAATGCATAAATAATATATATATATATATATATATATATATATATATATATATATATATATATATTAAGTTCTGTTCCTGCATGCATTGGAATATTGTCTGATATAAACTACTGTCACGTAGGGGACAATGTCCCCAGCTAATGGGAATATATTCCAACGCCATCTGTTTTATTGAAAAAATGGGTTAAACAGGTTTTAATGCAATTAATGAGACCATTCACTCTTCAATAATAGGCCAGTATTCTCATTGTTAAAGAATGAAATGTCTGTAGATGGGCTTATTGTTGCAAGGAACTCCTTATAAAGTGCTTGAGAGTATCTGCATCTATCATTACATGACTGCTACTGCCCAGTAATACACGTTAACAGGTGTCAGAGATCAGGAATTCAATATTAACTTACAATTTTACACCAAATAACCAACTGAATACTCACCCAGCTATGAGAATATCTCCCGCTATTGAGGCCTGAAACCTGAGATTCACTTTATATTTTCAAATATTGGTGAATAACTGAATGTTTTGGATTGAAAGCTGTTTAGGCTGGGCACGTTTAACCCAAGGTTCCAGTATGTCAATCATGTTTTGTTCGAATTTTGTGTCTGTCTTGTTTACCTATTGTACAGCGCTGTGGAATATGGTAGTGCTATATGAATGTAATTGAATCTTTGGTGGGTTTCAATCCGTTGCTGGGTACCATAAAAGGGTTATGATATTTGAGGTACTGGGCACCTTGCAAACCCTGTCCGTTGGATGAATAGACCCAGGGTTCCCCAAATATTACATAGTTACATAGCTGAAAAGAGACTTGCGTCCATCAAGTTCAGCCTTCCTCACATATGCTTTTGCTGTTGATCCAAAAGAAGGCAAAAAACCCAGTCTGAAGCGCTTCCAATTTTGCAACAAACTAGGAAAAAATTCCTTCTTGACCCCAAAATAGCAGTCAGATGTCTCCTTGGATCAAGCAGCTATTACCCCACTAATTAGAAATTGTATCCCTGTATGTTATGTTTTTGCAAGTATTTATCCAATTGCAATTTAAACATCTGTATAGACTCTGACAAAACCACCTCTTCCGGCAATGAATTCCATATCCTTATTGCTCTTACTGTAAAAAAACCTTTTCTTTGCCTTAGATGAAATCTCCTTTCTTCAAGCCTAAATGTGTGACCTCGTGTCCTATGTATAGCCCTGTTTATGAATAGATTTCCAGATAAAGGTTTGTACTGGCCCCGAATATATTTGTATAATGTTATCATATCCCCTCTAAGGCGCCGTTTTTCCAAACTGAAGAGATTTAAATTTTTTAACCTTTCTTCATAACTAAAATGCTCCATTCCTTTTATCAATTTTGTAGCTCGTCTCTGCACTTTTTCTAGTGCCATGATATCCTTCTTTAGAACAGGTGCCCAAAATTGCACAGCATATTCAAGGTGTGGTCTTACCAGCGATTTATAAAGAGGCAAAATTATATTTTCATCTCGAGAATTTATGCCCCTATTTATACATGACAAAACCTTACTGGCCTTACTAACTGCAGATTGACATTGCATATTGCTACCTAATTTGTTGTCTATAACAATTCCCAAATCCTTCTCGTGTGTGGTTATCCCTAGTTCACTACCATTTAGGGTGTAAATTGCTTGTGCATTCTTAACCCCGAAGTGCATAACTTTTGCATTTTTCTACGTTAAATTTCATCTGCCATTTTAGTGCCCTGTCCCCAATCTATCCAAATCCCTCTGCAGCAAGGCAATATCCTGCTCACATTTTATTACTTTACAAAGTTTTGTGTCATCTGCAAACACTGATACATGGCTTTCAATGCCCATTTCAAGATAATTTATAAACATGTTAAATAGAAGCGGTCCCAAAACAGAACCCTAAGGGACACCACTTACCACTTTTGTACAGCTTGAAAATTTACCATTTATGACAACTCGCTGTACTCTATCCTTAAGCCACTGTTCTACCCAAGAACAAGAATATTCATCTAGACCAATTTCTTTTAGTTTGAAGACTAACCTATTGTGAGGAACCGTATCAAATGCCTTGGCAAAATCCAAGTAGATCACATCCACTGCAACACCCTGATCTATATTTCTACTTACTTCTTCGTAGAATGCAATTAGGTTAGTTTGACATGACCTATGTTTCATAAAACCATGCTGATTATTGCTAATAACACAGTTCTTCCCAATGAATTCCTGAATATTATCCCTTAATAGCCGTTCAAATAATTTCCCAGTCACAGAAGTTAAGCTCACAGGTCTATAATTTCCAGGCAAGGATTTTGAACCCTTTTTAAATATAGGAACAACATCTGCCTTCCTCCAATCCTCCGGTACAATACCTGAAACAAAAGAATCTTGAAAAATTAAATACAGAGGTTCACTTATTTCCCCACTTAGCTCCTTAAGTACTCATGGGTGGATACCGTCAGGCCCCGGAGCTTTATTTACATTAATTTTCTTTAATAGCTGTAGCACCTTATCTCGAGTTATCCAATCACAAGTTATCTGCAAGTTTGTTGCAGCAATCATATGCATATCTCTTGCCATAGGATCCTCATTAATATATACCGAAGAAAAAGTTATTTAAAATTTCTGCCTTTTCCTGGTCTTCATTGACTAACAGACCCATCTCTGTTTTCAGTGTACCTACACTTTCATTTTTTGTTTTTTTAGAATTAATGTACTTGAAAAAATGTTTGGGGTTGGTTTTGCATTCTTTGGCTATCAATTTCTCATTTTCTAGTTTAGCCACTTTAATTGCCTTTTTGCAAGTATTATTGGCTTCCTTATATCTTATATAGGATGCATCTGATTGGTCCGATTTAAATGCTTTAAAAGCCCTTTTCTTATTTTTATATGTAAAATAAAACATACAGTTTTATCGTAATGGTTCATGATTATTGATGTTTTATATAGCGCCAACATATTCTGCAGCGCTTTACAATTTTGTAGACTTTAACAATTAATGAGGAAAAACTATCAAAGATTTTGATCTTAATGAAAGTTCACTAAGGACCCTGCTCGAACAAGTCCACATAGATTATCAGTATATTTAAGGGGTAAATCACTCCCATCAATATTTACACAAGGGAGCTCTCCCCTTTATTAACCATATATTACAGCGCACGCCCTGCTATTAAACACGCATCCTCACATTACAGAGCAGAACCTGTATGTACAGGCCCAGCACACTACTGCGAGCACTTATTGGGGCTTATTCTAGATCTTCCTTGTCTTAGTTACTGTTCTCATATTTAACATTCATTTATTGTTTTTGTCTCTGAAATAACTTTTGTCAAGGTTTTCATATCCGACCATTTAAAATGAGTCTTTCCTGTTTATATAAATCCGGGAACACACCTTCAAGGCTTCAATGGGGGTTATGTGCTAATCACCAAATAAAAAAACTGATTTGCCTAATTTAAATCATTGTTCAATGTTTAAATGTTTTATATATTGATCAGCACATGCAGCAGGTGATGTTGTTGAGATGTGTTTTTTTGTTGTTGTTGTTTTTTTTACTGAATTTTCAAAACAATATTACAAAGTAAAAGAAACACTCATGTTGATCCATGCTCAAGATTGGTCTGGGGCTGTTTATTTCTCCCCAGAATTATTGATAAATCTTCTTTTCCGAGGGTACGTGATGGGCTTCTTTCATTAGAGAGTATGCCATGTAAGTGTATTCTGCCGGTGGTTCTGGAAGATTTGTTTATGAAGCGGCACCGTCATTTGGCACCCAGATAGATCCCAAGCCGGCAGAGTATAACGAAGATCAGGTGCCACTCCTTTAATAACATGAATACATCCATGGATACCGCAGACAGAGCTGGGTATATCACGTGTCCTACCATTGGTACTGCTGCGGGTGGAGGAATGCATGTCACTCCCCATTACTCGTTATAATTCATCTGTTCACCTATTGTACAGCGCTGTGGAATTTGTTGGCGTTTTATAAATAATAATAACTTCCATAATCCACAAGCAATGCAGGGAATGGCATCTACCCGTAGCTAGAGGATAGGATTTGTGTTTTAATACAGTGATTTTCTTGTTCAGAACACTTGTCACATGTCTTACCAGCGGCTTATTGGGGGTAAGATTATTCCCTAAGGGGCCTCAGTGCGCGGAGGAAATTCCACAGTGAGGAATATTCTATCTCCATAGCCGATCTAAAACTGAGCAGAAATTGGCCTTGTCACGGTGATTCTCCAGCAGTTTGCTTGGGGTGTGTGTGTTTATCAAATTTTTTTTATTAAGAATTGATGGCTTTGATTTGCCCTTAACATATCTGTTTCTTGAAACCTGCCTTTCTGTTGACTCTGGAAGAACCTGCATCCCCATTCATTATACTCTGTGCCAACATTTAAAGTGTTTCCAGTTTGTCCCAGCCAGTTTCCACTCCTTTTGTCAAGAAAAACTCTGATGGCGGTTACCTGCACAAAGCACAATTAGTCATCTAAATTTTGGTTAAGGAAGCTTGCGTGGTGGGTATGACGGACCGCCTGGCACCCCAACCGGGTGCCTCCGTCAATCGATGCTCCTAGTGCTCAACGAGGACTCAAAGCACTCCACCAGACACTATAAGCACAGTAGACCCCACAAACCGCGGCAGTTTGGCTGGGGTCTCGCCGTCCTCCACCCACCTTGGACCCAAGACCAGGATCCAGCTTCCAGTGGGTGAACCTCTCCTACTCCAGAGAGTATAGCAGGAACAGCTCTCATAAGAGCTAGTGATTAGAATCCAGGGGAGTATAAGGAGTATAGCAATCCCCAGAGTGAATATAGCTGTCCCCTCCACACATGAGATTAGGCTCTATGTTAAGGGTGAAGAGGAACTGATTTTAATGGTGCCACACTTGGCCTTATAGGAAAATCCCCATGCAAGGGGTATGCTCACATGGACCTGATGGTAGACTGATTTACAACATCACAGACCAATAACAATAAGGTTACAAGGCACGACACTCCCACACACAGCACACAATCCCTCCTCTCTGCCTGGAAGATAGTCAGATACTGTATTAACTTCATTATCTCCAGGCAGAAAAAAACACATAATATCCCCAAAAATTTTACATCCCTGATTGTCCCGATCTGGGTGACCAACATATAAAAAAATCACCCAGATCCGTTCAGGAATTATATGGAAGTCATTTATT
Organism: Pelobates fuscus; assembly: GCF_036172605.1. Lineage (NCBI taxonomy): Eukaryota > Metazoa > Chordata > Amphibia > Anura > Pelobatidae > Pelobates > Pelobates fuscus. The sequence goes on along the minus strand of NC_086328.1, from coordinate 5,705,791 downwards.
TGACCGACTGCAGGCATGGTCCCATGCCAAAAACAGTTGCAGAGAATCAGGGCTTGCGGTCGGTCTAGTTCGGTAGTTTGAAAACGAACAAACTCCCGAACAGAGTCAATAGTCTTACCCTGGTGTATAAAACCAAGCACCTAGCCAGCAGTCTGTATTTACATACATATGTGAAAAAAATGGATCGAAGAGCTCAGTGAGTTCAAGCGTAGTACTCTCATAGGACGTCACCTTTGCAATAAGTAAGTTTGTGAAATTTAATTCCGGCAAGATATTCAACGGTCAACTGTAAGTGGCATTATTGGAAAGTGGAATCGTTTAGAAACGGCAGCAACTCGGCCACGAAGCAGAAGATCACATAAAGTCACAGAGGGGGGTCACCGAGTGCTGAGACACATGGTGTATAAAAATCACCAACGCTCTGCTGATTCCATAGCTGAAGAGTTCCAAACTTCCACTTGCATTAATATAATGTAAGTTTATATATGACCTCACCCCCTTTTCCCCGTCCGCAGTTCCTCCTCTTCTTAGATTATCCAGACTATCAGTGGTTCAGTCTCCAGCCCAATAAAGAAATATTAAGGAACCAAGTGTGAGGACTTTCAGTTACTGTAGTCTGTATGAGGAAGTGAGAGCCACTTAGAGACACACTGACTGACAGATGTAAACATTGCAGGGTTCTTACACCAATACTACATTGAAATACCGGGATTTTTTTTTTTTTGTTTAATATATTTTTTTTTATTGCTTTTTCAATAAGTCATCAAAACAAGGGATACAGAAGAGACAAGGGTATTTAAATAGGTATAACATAGTGGGGTTCAGTAATATTATACATAGTTATTAAATCGAACATTATCGTCCGTGTAACCTTGTCGGGTGCCTTGTAGAATTTGTAGGATATGGTAGTGAGTGGGGGACAAGGCTGAGGGGAAGGGAGGTAGGTGGAAGGGTATGGGGCAGGGTGGTAAGGTATCCTGTTGTGTCCACTCTTTAGTATAGTTTAGATTTCTCCTGCTGTTGTAGTAAGTCATATCCTATATCTGTGTACAGCACGTGTATATACTCTAACCGTGGGTGATCTTGGGTGTAGTCCCTGCAAGGGGGCCTTCCAGTAATTAAGCCAGGGTTGCCAAGTTTTGGAATATTTGTCCCTCTTGCCCTGGGTTGACCAATGAATCTCCTCTAATTCTCTAGTTCTTTCCACCCGTTGGACCCACTGTTCCCTTGAGGGTATATTGTTTTGTCGCCAGTGCATTTGGATCAGGGCATTGGCCTCACCTATGAGAATGTTCAGGTTTATATGGGTCTGTAAGAGTCCGGGGCCATCCTAATAGTACTTGGGAGGGAGACAATTGTATTCTTAGGGGAATAAGTTTCTTAATGTCTGCAAGTATAAGGGGTCCACATCCCCACCATATATGTTCCATGTCCCCCTGTGCTGCCTCGCACCTCCAACATTGATCGATAACTGTTGGCCAGTAGGTATGGAGTTGAGCTGGTGTTCTGTACCATCTGGTGACCCTTTTGTAAAAAGTCTCTTTGCGGGCTATGCTGATTGGGGCTCTTATCCCTGAGCTCATGATGTGTGTCCAGTCGTCATTTGTCATGTGTATGTGAAGTTCCCTCATCCACTTACGTTGAAATGAGGGTCTAGTTAGGTCTCCTGTTTCTGTCCTGGAGGATGCGGTAAATGGCTGACTAATTTTGCTCCCCTGGGTACATAAAAGTTCAAATGGTGTCTTGTCTCTTTTTTTTTTTTCCCCTATCGGGATAACCGAGTGGGTCAGGAAATGGTTCAGCTGAGCCCTAGCCATAGTATCTAATAATGTCTCTCGCCTGTCTGGTTTTGGGAAGGCTTTTATTTTAGGTGGGTTGTCCTCTGACAGGACTACCGCCACGTCTGGGCAGGTGGTCCCAGTGATCCGGGCTAGTGTGGCGTGTCCATGGCCATTTTGGAAATCTGGGTCTGCTAGAGGGAAAAACGGAGAGAGTCCGCGGGACAGTCCCCAACCCTCCCTGTGTCGCCTCCATGTCCGGAGTGTGTTGTGGATAAGTGGGTGGTGTGTAGGGGAGAGTTTTGTAAGCTGGCATGTTTGCCAGGGTAGTGTGTGGAGAGGCATTGTCGCAAAACTCTGTTCCAATTTGTACCAGGCTTTTGTCTTTTCCACATTTGTCCATTCCTTAACGCGTGTGAGTAGGACTGCTACATAATATTTGTACAGGTGGGCAATCCCAGCCCTCCCATCCCGGGTGTGGATGTTAATGTGGAATAGGCCAACCTCGCAGGCCTATGACCCCACGTGTATTTCGTAAGCATGGATCGCATGCGTCGGAAAAATTCTCCCGGGAGGGGAATAGGTAGGGCCTGGAAAATGTATAACGTCTTTGGCAAAATCATCATTTTTATTTTGTCAACACGTCCCATTAATGAGAAATGGGGTAAATCCCACTTTTTAAGGTCTCGACCTATAGTATCTATGAGGGTAGGGAAGTTCTGCGTATATAAGACTTTGATTGTCGGGGTTAGGTGAATTCCTAGGTATGTTAGGCCTCCTTGTGTCCAGGTGAAATTGTGGGACTCTCGGATGTGGGTCTGTAAAGTCGGGGTATGGAGATCCCTAGGATCTCGCATTTTTCGGTGTTGATTTTGAAATTTGATAATGCTCCGAATGTCTCTATTTCTGTCTGTACCCGAGTGAGTGTGTGGAGTGGGTCCGTGATGGAGAAGAGAACATCATCCGCGAAAGCAGAGATCCTCACCTCCCCCCCCCCTGGATATCGATAGCCCCGGATTTGGGGATTGCTGCGGACAGCTGTCAGGAATGGCTCTATTGCTAGGACAAATAGGAGGGGTGAGAGTGGGCATCCCTGGCTAGTGCCATTCCTTATCTTGAAGGGAGCTGATAATTAAGGAACCAATTGTGAGGACTTTCAGTTACTGTAGTCTGTATGAGGAAGTGAGAGCCACTTAGAGACACACTGACTGACAGATGTTAACATTGCAGGATTCTTACACCAATACTACATTGAGATACCGGGATTTTTGTGCTTTGTGTGTCCCTATAAAAACCGAAAGACCGTAATGAAACACATACTCCTGATTGTCACTCAGATGATGTAAATCTCCAGGGGCTGAAGTGGCTAGGATAGTTCAACCAATCCTTTCCGCTCCATTATTTTCAACAATTGAGGAGAATGAAAGAGTATAACATTAATTAAGATATACCATTTATCTTAAATTATCAGCAGCTGCCAAGTGACTTAACTTGCCGACTAGCTTGATGTTTATTATTTATTATTATATATAGAAGTACTCGCCTAGCAGTAGTGTGACAGGAAAACTGGCCACAATTAATAAATTGCTGGAACTCGAACGGGGACGTCACGCTGTAATGGTGCCAGTTATTTGTATTGTTTATCATGTCATGCTGCGTCACATGTTCTATTAACTGCTAACCCCTCGTTTTCCATGTTCTTCTTGTTTCCAGGTAAAAGGGCGCTTGTGGTCCTGGCCCACCAGGAGAAGACCTCATTTAGCTATGCCATGAAGGAAGCGTCTCTGGAAGCTCTGAAGAAGAGAGGCTGGCAGGTCACTGTGTCCGATCTTTACGCCATGAAATTTAACCCTGTGTTGTCACGGGATGACATTTTAGGTAACTCAGACTGCAGTCTGTGCTCTCAGAATACCGCTACGGCTGTCATGATTGTTGTAAAGGTAGCAAGATGATAAAGAACACACACTATGCACATCTCCTAGTGTCCCTATTAAAGAGGTCGGTCCTTATTTTGGGCCCAAATCCCTCTGTCCCTCTCTTCTATCATATTATCCCTCTTTTCTAGGAGGTCAATATTATTGATCTGTCTGAGTGTATAACAGAGCTCCACAGTAATAATACTCCCAGTAATGTGTCTGAGTGTATAACAGAGCTCCACAGCAATAATTCTCCCAGTAATGTGTCTGAGTGTATAACTGAGCTCCAAAGCAATAATACTCCCAGTAATGTTTCTGAATGTATAACAGAGCTCCACAGCAATAATACTCCCAGTAATGTGTCTGAATGTATAACAGAGCTCCACAGCAATAATACTCCCAGTAATGTGTCTGAATGTATAACAGAGCTCCACAGCAATAATACTCCCAGTAATGTGTCTGAGTGTATAACAGAGCTCCACAGCAATAATACTCCCAGTAATGTGTCTGAGTGTATAACAGAGCTCCACAGCAATAATACTCCCAGTAATGTGTCTGTGTATAACAGAGCTCCACAGCAATAATACTCCCAGTAATGTGTTTGAGTGTATAACAGAGCTCCACAGCAATAATACTCCCAGTAATGTGTCTGTGTATAACAGAGCTCCACAGCAATCATACTCCCAGTAATGTGTCTGAGTGTATAACAGCGCTCCACAGCAATAATACTCCCAGTAATGTGTCTGAGTGTATAACAGAGCCACACAGTAATAATACTCCCAGTAATGTGTCTGAGTGTATAACAGAGCCCCACAGCAATAATACTCCCAGTAATGTGTCTGAGTGTATAACAGAGCTCCACAGCAATAATACTCCCAGTAATGTGTCTGAGTGTATAACAGCGCTCCACAGCAATAATACTCCCAGTAATGTGTCTGAGTGTATAACAGAGCCACACAGTAATAATACTCCCAGTAATGTGTCTGAGTGTATAACAGAGCCCCACAGCAATAATACTCCCAGTAATGTGTCTGAGTGTATAACAGAGCTCCACAGCAATAATACTCCCAGTAATGTGTCTGAGGGTATAACAGAGCTCCACAACAATAATACTCCCAGTAATGTGTGTGAGTGTATAACAGAGCTCCACAGCAATAATACTCCCAGTAATGTGTGTGAGTGTATAACAGAGCTCCACAGCAATAATACTCCCAGTAATGTGTGTGAGTGTATAACAGAGCTCCACAGCAATAATACTCCCAGTAATGTGTCTGAGTGTATAACAGAGCTCCACAGTAATAATACTCCCAGTAATGTGTCTGAGTGTATAACAGAGCTCCACAGCAATAATACTCCCAGTAATGTGTCTGAGTGTATAACAGAGCTCCACAGCAATAATACTCCCAGTAATGTGTCTGAGTGTATAACAGAGCTCCACAGTAATAATACTCCCAGTAATGTGTCTGAGTGTATAACAGAGCTCCCCAGCAATAATACTCCCAGTAATGTGTCTGAGTGTATAACAGAGCTCCACAGCAATAATACTCCCAGTAATGTGTCTGAGTGTATAACAGAGCTCCACAGCAATAATACTCCCAGTAATGTGTCTGAGTGTATAACAGAGCTCCACAGTAATAATACTCCCAGTAATGTGCCTGAGTGTATAACAGAGCTCCACAGCAATAATACTCCCAATAATGTGTATGTGTGTATAACATAGCTCCACAGCAATAATACTCCCAGTAATGTGTCTGAGTGTATAACAGAGCTCCACAGTAATAATACTCCCAGTAATGTGTCTGAGTGTATAACAGAGCTCCACAGCAATAATACTCCCAGTAATGTGTCTCAGTGTATAACATAGCTCCACAGCAATAATACTCCCAGTAATGTGTCTCAGTGTATAACAGAGCTCCACAGTAATAATACTCCCAGTAATGTGTCTGTGTATAACAGAGCTCCACAGCAATCATACTCCCAGTAATGTGTCTGAGTGTATAACAGCGCTCCACAGCAATAATACTCCCAGTAATGTGTCTGAGTGTATAACAGAGCTCCACAGCAATAATACTCCCAGTAATGTGTCTGAGTGTATAACAGAGCCCCACAGCAATAATACTCCCAGTAATGTGTCTGAGTGTATAACAGAGCTCCACAGCAATCATACTCCCAGTAATGTGTGTGAGTGTATAACAGAGCTCCACAGCAATAATACTCCCAGTAATGTGTCTGAGTGTATAACAGAGCTCCACAGTAATAATACTCCCAGTAATGTGTCTGAGTGTATAACAGAGCTCCACAGCAATAATACTCCCAGTAATGTGTCTGAGTGTATAACAGAGCTCCACAGCAATAATACTCCCAGTAATGTGTCTCAGTGTATAACATAGCTCCACAGCAATAATACTCCCAGTAATGTGTCTCAGTGTATAACAGAGCTCCACAGTAATAATACTCCCAGTAATGTGTCTGTGTATAACAGAGCTCCACAGCAATCATACTCCCAGTAATGTGTCTGAGTGTATAACAGCGCTCCACAGCAATAATACTCCCAGTAATGTGTCTGAGTGTATAACAGAGCTCCACAGCAATAATACTCCCAGTAATGTGTCTGAGTGTATAACAGAGCCCCACAGCAATAATACTCCCAGTAATGTGTCTGAGTGTATAACAGAGCTCCACAGCAATAATACTCCCAGTAATGTGTCTGAGTGTATAACAGAGCCACACAGTAATAATACTCCCAGTAATGTGTCTGAGTGTATAACAGAGCTCCACAGCAATAATACTCCCAGTAATGTGTCTGAGTGTATAACAGAGCTCCACAGTAATAATACTCCCAGTAATGTGTATGTGTGTATAACATAGCTCCACAGCAATAATACTCCCAGTAATGTGTATGTGTGTATAACAGAGCTCCACAGCAATAATACTCCCAGTAATGTGTCTGAGTGTATAACAGAGCTCCACAGCAATAATACTCCCAGTAATGTGTCTCAGTGTATAACAGAGCTCCACAGTAATAATACTCCCAGTAATGTGTCTGAGTGTATAACAGAGCTCCACAGCAATAATACTCCCAGTAATGTGTCTGTGTATAACAGAGCTCCACAGCAATCATACTCCCAGTAATGTGTCTGAGTGTATAACAGCGCTCCACAGCAATAATACTCCCAGTAATGTGTCTGAGTGTATAACAGAGCCACACAGTAATAATACTCCCAGTAATGTGTCTGAGTGTATAACAGAGCCCCACAGCAATAATACTCCCAGTAATGTGTCTGAGTGTATAACAGAGCTCCACAGCAATAATACTCCCAGTAATGTGTCTGAGTGTATAACAGAGCTCCACAGTAATAATACTCCCAGTAATGTGTATGTGTGTATAACATAGCTCCACAGCAATAATACTCCCAGTAATGTGTATGTGTGTATAACAGAGCTCCACAGTAATAATACTCCCAGTAATGTGTCTGAGTGTATAACAGAGCTCCACAGCAATAATACTCCCAGTAATGTGTCTCAGTGTATAACAGAGCTCCACAGTAATAATACTCCCAGTAATGTGTCTGAGTGTATAACAGAGCTCCACAGCAATAATACTCCCAGTAATGTGTCTCAGTGTATAACAGAGCTCCACAGTAATAATACTCCCAGTAATGTGTCTGTGTATAACAGAGCTCCACAGCAATCATACTCCCAGTAATGTGTCTGAGTGTATAACAGCGCTCCACAGCAATAATACTCCCAGTAATGTGTCTGAGTGTATAACAGAGCCACACAGTAATAATACTCCCAGTAATGTGTCTGAGTGTATAACAGAGCCCCACAGCAATAATACTCCCAGTAATGTGTCTGAGTGTATAACAGAGCTCCACAGCAATAATACTCCCAGTAATGTGTCTGAGTGTATAACAGAGCTCCACAGTAATAATACTCCCAGTAATGTGTCTGAGTGTATAACAGAGCCCCACAGCAATAATACTCCCAGTAATGTGTCTGAGTGTATAACAGAGCTCCACAGCAATAATACTCCCAGTAATGTGTCTGAGTGTATAACAGAGCTCCACATCAATAATACTCCCAGTAATGTGTCTGAGTGTATAACAGAGCTCCACAGCAATAATACTCCCAGTAATGTGCCTGAGTGTATAACAGAGCTCCACAGCAATAATACTCCCAGTAATGTGTCTGAGTGTATAACAGAGCTCCACAGCAATAATACTCCCAGTAATGTGTCTGAGTGTATAACAGAGCTCCACAGTAATAATACTCCCAGTAATGTGTCTGAGTGTATAACAGAGCTCCACAGCAATAATACTCCCAGTAATGTGTCTCAGTGTATAACAGAGCTCCACAGCAATCATACTCCCAGTAATGTGTCTGAGTGTATAACAGCGCTCCACAGCAATAATACTCCCAGTAATGTGTCTGAGTGTATAACAGAGCCACACAGTAATAATACTCCCAGTAATGTGTCTGAGTGTATAACAGAGCCCCACAGCAATAATACTCCCAGTAATGTGTCTGAGTGTATAACAGAGCTCCACAGCAATAATACTCCCAGTAATGTGTCTGAGTGTATAACAGAGCCCCACAGCAATAATACTCCCAGTAATGTGTCTGAGTGTATAACAGAGCTCCACAGCAATAATACTCCCAGTAATGTGTCTGAGTGTATAACAGAGCTCCACAGTAATAATACTCCCAGTAATGTGTATGTGTGTATAACATAGCTCCACAGCAATAATACTCCCAGTAATGTGTCTGAGTGTATAACATAGCTCCACAGCAATAATACTCCCACTAATGTGTCTGAGTGTATAACAGAGCTCCACATCAATAATACTCCCAGTAATGTGTCTGAGTGTATAACAGAGCTCCACAGCAATAATACTCCCAGTAATGTGCCTGAGTGTATAACAGAGCTCCACAGCAATAATACTCCCAATAATGTGTCTGAGTGTATAACAGAGCCACACAGTAATAATACTCCCAGTAATGTGTCTGAGTGTATAACAGAGCCCCACAGCAATAATACTCCCAGTAATGTGTCTGAGTGTATAACAGAGCTCCACAGCAATAATACTCCCAGTAATGTGTCTGAGTGTATAACAGAGCTCCACAGCAATAATACTCCCAGTAATGTGTCTGAGTGTATAACAGAGCTCCACAGCAATAATACTCCCAGTAATGTGCCTGAGTGTATAACAGAGCTCCACAGCAATAATACTCCCAGTAATGTGTCTGAGTGTATAACAGAGCTCCACATCAATAATACTCCCAGTAATGTGTCTGAGTGTATAACAGAGCTCCACAGCAATAATACTCCCAGTAATGTGCCTGAGTGTATAACAGAGCTCCACAGCAATAATACTCCCAGTAATGTGTCTGAGTGTATAACAGAGCTCCACAGCAATAATACTCCCAGTAATGTGTCTGAGTGTATAACAGAGCTCCACAGTAATAATACTCCCAGTAATGTGTATGTGTGTATAACAGAGCTCCACAGCAATAATACTCCCAGTAATGTGTCTGAGTGTATAACAGAGCTCCACAGTAATAATACTCCCAGTAATGTGTATGTGTGTATAACATAGCTCCACAGCAATAATACTCCCAGTAATGTGTCTGAGTGTATAACATAGCTCCACAGCAATAATACTCCCACTAATGTGTCTGAGTGTATAACAGAGCTCCACATCAATAATACTCCCAGTAATGTGTCTGAGTGTATAACAGAGCTCCACAGCAATAATACTCCCAGTAATGTGCCTGAGTGTATAACAGAGCTCCACAGCAATAATACTCCCAATAATGTGTCTGAGTGTATAACAGAGCCACACAGTAATAATACTCCCAGTAATGTGTCTGAGTGTATAACAGAGCCCCACAGCAATAATACTCCCAGTAATGTGTCTGAGTGTATAACAGAGCTCCACAGCAATAATACTCCCAGTAATGTGTCTGAGTGTATAACAGAGCTCCACAGCAATAATACTCCCAGTAATGTGTCTGAGTGTATAACAGAGCTCCACAGCAATAATACTCCCAATAATGTGTCTGAGTGTATAACAGAGCCACACAGTAATAATACTCCCAGTAATGTGTCTGAGTGTATAACAGAGCTCCACAGCAATAATACTCCCAATAATGTGTCTGAGTGTATAACAGAGCTCCACATCAATAATACTCCCAGTAATGTGTCTGAGTGAATAACAGAGCCCCACAGCAATAATACTCCCAGTAATGTGTCTGAGTGTATAACAGAGCTCCACATCAATAATACTCCCAGTAATGTGTCTGAGTGTATAACAGAGCTCCACAGCAATAATACTCCCAGTAATGTGCCTGAGTGTATAACAGAGCTCCACAGCAATAATACTCCCAGTAATGTGTCTGAGTGTATAACAGAGCTCCACAGCAATAATACTCCCAGTAATGTGTCTGAGTGTATAACAGAGCTCCACAGTAATAATACTCCCAGTAATGTGTCTGAGTGTATAACAGAGCTCCACAGCAATAATACTCCCAGTAATGTGTCTGAGTGTATAACAGAGCTCCACAGCAATAATACTCCCAGTAATGTGTCTGAGTGTATAACAGAGCTCCACAGTAATAATACTCCCAGTAATGTGTCTGAGTGTATAACAGAGCTCCACAGTAATAATACTCCCGGTAATGTGCCTGTATAACAGAGCTCCACAGCAATAATACTCCCAGTAATGTGTCTGAGTGTATAACAGAGCTCCACAGCAATAATACTCCCAGTAATGTGTCTGAGTGTATAACAGAGCTCCACAGCAATAATACTCCCAATAATGTGTCTGAGTGTATAACAGAGCCACACAGTAATAATACTCCCAGTAATGTGTCTGAGTGTATAACAGAGCTCCACAGCAATAATACTCCCAATAATGTGTCTGAGTGTATAACAGAGCTCCACATCAATAATACTCCCAGTAATGTGTCTGAGTGAATAACAGAGCCCCACAGCAATAATACTCCCAGTAATGTGTCTGAGTGTATAACAGAGCTCCACATCAATAATACTCCCAGTAATGTGTCTGAGTGTATAACAGAGCTCCACAGCAATAATACTCCCAGTAATGTGCCTGAGTGTATAACAGAGCTCCACAGCAATAATACTCCCAGTAATGTGTCTGAGTGTATAACAGAGCTCCACAGCAATAATACTCCCAGTAATGTGTCTGAGTGTATAACAGAGCTCCACAGTAATAATACTCCCAGTAATGTGTCTGAGTGTATAACAGAGCTCCACAGCAATAATACTCCCAGTAATGTGTCTGAGTGTATAACAGAGCTCCACAGCAATAATACTCCCAGTAATGTGTCTGAGTGTATAACAGAGCTCCACAGTAATAATACTCCCAGTAATGTGTCTGAGTGTATAACAGAGCTCCACAGTAATAATACTCCCGGTAATGTGCCTGTATAACAGAGCTCCACAGCAATAATACTCCCAGTAATGTGTCTGAGTGTATAACAGAGCTCCACAGCAATAATACTCCCAGTAATGTGTCTTAATGTATAACAGAGCTCCACAGCAATAATACTCCCAGTAATGTGTCTGAGTGTATAACAGAGCTCCACAGTAATAATACTCCCAGTAATGTGTCTTTACACTACAATAAACATGTTGAGAATTCAGTCTGTGGATATAAGATACATTGTTAGTTTTATGAATAGTTTTTTGCTGTAAATGGAGATAACAGTCGTGAAGATCTAACACTGTAGGGGTTTATTGACTAAACTCATAATTTTACAGGATTGAAATCAGTGGCAAAATTTAGGCTAAAGTTGTGGGTTTCCAGCAGAGTTTGCGAATTTTGGAGATCAGCTGATTGAGCCTAAATATTCCCATTCAGATCTTCTTTTACTACAATGAATCGATTAGTGTCACACCCCTATATAGTGAATATGTAGTAACTTTATACCAAAATAGCCGCCTAGTGGATTCTTCTAGATATGTCTCAGGTTTATAGACTGTAAGCTGAATGTTAGCTCTGCCAGTCTGTATTAGAGGCTCCGTGTGTTTCACGACTTTTACCTGATGTGAAACAGGAATTCAATCATTCTTCATTGCCCTTCACTGGAAGCTTGACTTTGTGTAATTCCGAGATATGTACCTGTGCCATACATAAAGTACCATGTATATTCATGTACTCCAGTGGGAACATATCTATGACCAGATAAGAGGTATTGCCCCCAAACATGCATTGATCATGTGATCTGCTTCAGTACTTGTGTATTAAATCACCAGCCGCCATGGAATACAATGGCAAGGGTTTAACAGAGCGCTATATTCTTACACCAACTCGTCAGCTCATTTCCAAAGCAATGGTTTCACTTTAACCCTTACGGAACCGGTGACTGTCACCATACCAATCTAGTACAAGAGACCCCGTATCACAAGGTCCATTAATGTTTTTGTTGCAATCTTCAGGGGATCAGAAATGGTGGTAAATCTGTCTCATCCAAACTCTGTAATATTATCTGTTTTTATCTCTCAGGAGATCCCGAAGATCCCAATAACTTCAAGTATTCCCCTGAAGCATCGAAGGCTTGGAAAGAAGGCCGTCTTAGCAAAGACATAGTTGAAGAGCAGAAGAAACTGGAAGCTGCTGATTTGGTCATATTCCAGGTAACCGTCGATATTTAGGTATTAACTCAACCTTGAGTTATAACAAATGAAATCCACATGGAAAAACAGAGGCACAAAATAGCAGATCTGGAAAAATTCTCTAACTGGGCCATAGTCACAACTTCCTTTTCCCCTTAGCTTTAGTTTGGTGAATAACCTTGATTGTGTTTTTGGGAACCTGCCCATGTAGGCTACTTGTGTGATGCCCCAGGTATCTGTGGGTAAGTGGTACTCCACTCATTGCTACAAACTGCACTGGGATCCTGGGATATGACGGGTCATGTTCTACAAACTGCACTGGGATCCTGGGACATGACGGGTCATGTTCTACAAACTGCACTGGGATCCTGGGACATGACCGTTCATGTTCTACAAACTGCACTGGGATCCTGGGACATGACCGTTCATGTTCTACAAACTGCACTGGGATCCTGGGACATGACCGGTCATGTTCTACAAACTGCACTGGGATCCTGGGACATGACCGGTCATGTTCTACAAACTGCACTGGGATCCTGGGACATGACCGGTCATGTTTTACAAACTGCACTGAGATCCTGTGACATGACCGGTCATGCTCTACAAACTGCACTGGGATATGACGGGTCATGTTCTACAAACTGCACTGGGATCCTGGGACATGACGGGTCATGTTCTACAAACTGCACTGGGATCCTGGGACATGTTCTACAAACTGCACTGGTATCCTGTGACCTGACCAGTCAAGTTCTACAAACTGCACTGGAATCCTGTGACATGACCGGTCAAGTTCTACAAACTGGACTAGAATTTTGTGATATATTATATTTATTATATGTTCTCTTTCCGCAGTTTCCGGTGTATTGGTTTGGACTTCCTGCTATTCTGAAGGGCTGGTTTGATCGTCTTTTAACCCAGGGATTTGCTTACAGCATGCAAGGCATGTTTGATACTGGGAATTTTAAGGTGAGCAGAACTTTTATTATAATTAGTTCATTCAGTATTCTTGAAACCGTTTTTGTTCATGTAAATGGTTTCGAGCTCAGTCTATTAAACATAAAGAGAATTATTTGGAACCAATAGGACTTTTCTGTCTTGTCACTAAAGTCACCCATACCATTCCATCTCAGCTTTAATGCTGGCTGCAGTGTCCCTGTCCTTTTAACACTGCAATGTAAAACATTGGAGTAAAAAAAAAGAAAAATATAGAAACTGCAGTGTTTACATTGAAATGTTAAGTCCATCTCTAGTGGCTGTTACGGACTGAGTAAAATTTGGTCATGTGCCACAGAAGTCCCATATGAAAGCTTTCATTCAATGCTTACCTATGTGAAAAGTTAAAATGTGAGTGTGTGCTCCTTTATGAAGAACGTTGGATTGGCCTATTCCTATTTTGTAATGTTGCAGGAGGAAAAGAGGTGATCAGCAATGAGGGAGCCTCGGCACGAACAAGTTAAAGGGATTCTCCAGGGAAGAGATTTTACTTACCTGGTTCCAGCGCCGGGAGCCTCGTGAAGCCGCGCCCCCTATTTCGTCAAAATGACGAAATAGGCGGGCGCGAGCAGGGAGCAATCAGACGCTTCCATTTGGAAGCGTCATTGCTTCCAAATGGAAGCGTCATTGCTCCCATTCATGCCGCCCTCTGAAGTCCTGAGCGCACTACCGCGCATGCGCGCGGGGTGCGCGGCCGCGAGCTGAGCTGAGTGACAGCTCAGCTCGCGGTCTTTGCCCTCCCCCTCCTCCGCTGACAGGCTGGAGAGAGAAGGCGCGCACACAGTGCCTTCTCTCTCCTGAACACGTCAGACGTATTTTAATACGTCTGACGTGTACAGGGCCTTTTTAGGGCCCTGCGTGATAGGAAGTCCCTCTAGTGGCCGTCTGAGTGACGGCCACTGGAGGTATTCCTATCAATCAATGTAAACATTGTATTTTCTCTGAAAATACAGTGTTTACATTAGATTGCCTGCAGGGAGCTATAGATAATACCTGAACAACTACATTAAGCTGTAGTTGTTCAGGTGACTATAGTGTCCCTTTAAGGGGACACTATAGTCACCAGAACAACTACAGCTTATTGTATTTGTTCTGGTGAGTAGAATCATTCCTGTCAGGCTTTTTGCAGTAAACTGTTTGTTTCAGAGAACGTGCAGTGTTTACATTACAGCCTAGTGATAACTCCACTGGTCACTCCTCAGATGGCTGCTAAAGCTGCTTCCTGGGGCAGTGCTGCACAGTGTGACTGACATTCAGTGTCTCCGTCCTCTGCATGCAGACATTGAACTTTCCTCATAGAGATGCATTGATTGGCCAGGGCTGTGTTTGACTTGTGTTGGCTCTGCCCCTGATCTGCCTCCTGGACAAGTTCCAACAATCCTATGAGAAAGCATTGTGATTGGCTCAGAGAACCACTTCTAATGTCAGCCAAGCAGGCAGATCAGGGGCAGAGGCAGCAGCTGCAGACTTGAATACAAGTAAGATTTTACTATATTTAGGGGGTGAGAGGGGGGGCTAGATGGTGGTTTAACACTATAGGGTCGGTAATACATGTTTGTGTTCCTGACCCTATAGAGCTCCTTTAAGTCAAATGTTAATATATTTTTTTTTTCTCTATTTTTTTTATTTAGAGGTACAGAGAGGGACACTATATTGTTAGGAATACAAATTCGTGTCAATTTAATATGTCTAATTTTATCGATACAGTTGTGAAAGAAAAGGTATAAATCCAGTCATTTGATAATCACTCCCCTCTGCTGGTGAATGCATCAAACCGCTACATCTGCTCTCTGTAATGACTGTGCCCACTTTAGCAGGGGGGGGGGAGGGGGGAGGGGGGGAGAGTTTATCATCTGTGTCACAATATATGGAGAAACTCAAAGGGTGACGCAGACTGACCCACCCATAGTTTTTAAATATAGTTTTAGGAGTCAGTTTAAAGGGACACTATAGTCATCTGAACAACTTTAGCTTAATGAAGCAGTTTTGGTGTCTAGAACATGCCCCTGCAGCCTCACTGCTCAATCCTCTACCATTAAGGAGTTAAATCCCTTTGTTTATGAACCCTAGTCACACCTCCCTGCATGTGACTTGCACAGACTTCCATAAACACTTCCTGTAAATAGAGCCCTATTTAAGCTTTCTTTATTGCAAGTTCTGTTTAATTAAGATTTTCTTATCCCCTGCTATGTTAATAGCTTGCTAGACCCTGCAAGAGCCTCCTGTATGTGATTAAAGTTCAATTTAGAGATTGAGATACAATTATTTAAGGTAAATTACATCTGTTTGAAAGTGAAACCAGTTTTTTTTTCATGCAGGCTCTGTCAATCATAGCCAGGGGAGGTGTGGCTAGGGCTGCATAAACAGAAACAAAGTGATTTAACTCCTAAATGAGCAGTGAATTGAGCAGTGAAATTGCAGGGGAATGATCTATACACTAAAACTGCTTTATTTAGCTAAAGTAATTTAGGTGACTATAGTGTTCCTTTAATGATTCACAGTTTGAATGCAAAAGACACGTTTCTCATCATAAATGTGTAGGGCACCACCTAATGGCCAAACTAAATATTGCGGCAGTTCTCTTTACCCCATAATTTATTAAACTCCAACCTTGTGTGCAGTGCTGCACAATAGTATGGGTTAGAAACCGGCGTGTGTACCGTGAGACAATGTGTACAAATATTAATGGAGATACAGACCGGGTTGATTACCGTCATTGCAAACTGATCTGTATCTAGGAATTAAAAAGAACCATTTATTGTGGTGAGAGGGATTTATATTCAACTGTAAAGGAGGTGGATTACAAGTTTACTGCTCTCCAGTAAATTGCAGGTAACACATCACTGGCAGATGAGGTAGCAGACCATATACAGGGTTATTCACTAAAGGGAGAATTTTAAAGAGTACTTCAAATTTAAGGGCAGAGTAGCCAAACTGAAAGCATATCCGACTTAGAGGATTTTTACAGTTCGGCTACTTTGACCTTAAATTTGAAATTCACTTTGAATTTGTGTTCAGTACATGCAAAACTGCTCATTCCGGTGTGAGACATATTCCTGGAACAGTAAAGAAAGAATGGAATGGAAGAGCACTCACATATAGTGGGTGTAGTCCAAGTTCATTCTCAAGTATATACCTCTTAGTATTAACGTCACATATAAAAAAAGAGGGGGGTATAGACCTTTTATTAGAAAAAAGAAAAAGATTATAAAACTTGGTAAAGAAGTTACCAATGAGTAGGTTCACCTAAATAGTGAGTGGGTCAAGTGAAATCTGATGCTCTAATGTAAAGAGTATATCTAGGATAAAAGTTCCTAGGTTGCATATGGTAGTCTGTAGATAGGTCAATATGGGGGCCACTTATATGTAAAGTATAGAATAATAAAGCCAAAACATTGGCATTGGGCCAAAAAATATATATATCAATCGATAGGGATATAAGGTGCCTGGCAGTGGTTATGGTAGCACAGGGAGCAAAAGACTGTTGTCACTAATACAGGCAACTGTGTCAGAGGGGTGTACACAGAGTAAAGAAAACCCTTTTTATGGAGTGATAGAAAACACCCACAAACCCCTTATATGCACAGGTACTGGGGTAATATAATATATGCTGATATAAAAAAAAAAAAGGTTCCTCTAATAGTACTTGATGCCTACTGGGGCATATAATGCACAAAAATTGAGGATAACAGTCAAAGATAGGGGTGCTATTGCTCAGAAAAAAACCGTGATAAGCCCCTCAAAAAAAAAACCACAACAGTACCCTAAAGTTGTCCTGGACTAACTGTCTGGCTCACACAGTGAAAAAGTAAAACTAACTGCTACTTCAAGGCAGCCTCAAGCATACCCCTATCATCCCATAAAGACCCTAGACCATAATAATATGTAAGAACATATTGCACCTAATAGAAGAGCAAAAAAATAGTGAAAAAGCCAGAAAGGGAAACCAAATCAAAGTTTAAAAATAGATTGCATCGGCAAAAACGGGTTGCTCGACGCGCGTTTCGGCGTCTCGATACGCCTTTGTCAAGAGCTGAACGGTGACTGGACTGGATGCCGGTTATAAAGGGAAGAAGTCCCTGCCACTTAGCAAAATACTGATACATTTCGTGAGTGACACAGCAAGCATAACATGTACAAAACCGATACAGTGATTTATTTGAATCATCCACTGACTGGATATGTGGATCGGAGCTTCACCACGCCCTCTATATACATTTTATTGGACGAGATTTTCCAGGGGTGGTTGCACATATTACGTACCCATATGAGCGACTTTTTAGATGTGGATTAACATTGCTCGCTCTTTTTACATCAAACGGAATATTACCACTCCCACCTCGGTCTTTAATTGGATGAGAGTCTATAGGAGGAGTCATAGTCACTACGTATCTCTATGAATGCTTCTTAGATACGGATTGGTGGATTTTGCTAAGTGGCAGGGACTTCTTCCCTTTATAACCGGCATCCAGTCCAGTCACCGTTCAGCTCTTGACAAAGGCGTATCGAGACGCCAAAACGCGCGTCGAGCAACCCGTTTTTGCCGATGCAATCTATTTTTAAACTTTGATTTGGTTTCCCTTTCTGGATTTTTCACTATTTGTTTGCTCTTCTATTAGGTGCAATATGTTCTTACATATTATTATGGTCTAGGGTCTTTATGGGATGATAGGGGTATGCTTGAGGCTGCCTTGAAGTAGCAGTTAGTTTTACTTTTTCACTGTGTGAGCCAGACAGTTAGTCCAGGGCAACTTTAGGGTACTGTTTTGTTTTTTTTGAGGGGCTTATCACAGTTTTTTTCTGAGCAATAGCACCCCTATCTTTGACTGTTATCCTCAATTTTTGTGCATTATATGCCCCAGTAGGCATCAAGTACTATTAGAGGAACCTTTTTTTTTTATATCAGCATATATTATATTACCCCAGTACCTGTGCATATAAGGGGTTTGTGGGTGTTTTCTATCACTCCATAAAAAGGGTTTTCTTTACTCTGTGTACACCCCTCTGACACAGTTGCCTGTATTAGTGACAACAGTCTTTTGCTCCCTGTGCTACCATAACCACTGCCAGGCACCTTATATCCCTATCGATTGATATATATATATATATTTTTATGGCCCAATGCCAATGTTTTGGCTTTATTATTCTATACTTTACATATAAGTGGCCCCCATATTGACCTATCTACAGACTACCATATGCAACCTAGGAACTTTTATCCTAGATATATACTCTTTACATTAGAGCATCAAATTTCACTTGACCCACTCACTATTTAGGTGAACCTACTCATTGGTAACTTCTTTACCAATTTTAATAATCTATTTCTTTTTTCTAATAAAGGTCTATACCCCCCTCTTTTTTTATATGTGACGTTAATACTAAGAGGTATATACTTGAGAATTAACTTGGACTACACCCACTATATGTGAGTGCTCTTCCATTCCATTCTTTCTTTACTGTTCTGATTTAATTTGGGGTTAAGCCCCCTGTACCTCTTGTAACCTATTTAGAGATTGCGGAGTTGGTTAATCCAACACCATATACTCTCTATCTCTCTATTTAATTTTGAAACATATTCCTCTCGAGACTAAACCGAATACAAATGGTGTACAACGTTAAAATGGGAAATCAGCAGGAACATTCTATTGGTTTCCAAGGTGATTGTTTTAGCTGTAAAGCATTCCGCAGGAACATTCCATTGGTTTCCATGGTGATTGTTTCAGCTGTAGATCAATCAGCAGGAACATTCCATTGGTTTCCATAGTGACTGTTTCAGCTGTAGAGCAATCAGCAGGAACATTCAATCGGTTTCCATGGTGATTACATCACTTTTTTGTTTGTGTTACATCAAATATTTGCTTGTTTTCTTCCTAAAACAGAATAAGAAAGCAATTTTGTCCTTCACCACTGGCGGCATGGAATCCATGTATACTCCTGCTGGTATCAATGGCGACATTAACGTCATTCTGTGGCCCATACAGGTAAGAGAGGTACAGGAGACAGTGTCCTGTTGTACAATAATTACGTAGTATGTAAATGAGTTCCTGGCGTTTGCTGAATAAAAAGTGTACATTTTGAGTTTAGTAAGCCATGGGTTCCAATGCAATATTCTGGGACAGACGGTTTTTCACTTAAGTCAGAATTCAAAGTGAATTTCAAATTTAAGGTCAAAACAAGCAAATTGGAAGAATTCTCTAAGTCAGCAATGCTTTTAGTGTGTCTACTCTGACCTTTTACATTAAAAATTCACCTTGAATTCTTTCTTTAGTTAATAACCCAGTGGGTGTCATAGAGCCATAATCTACAGTAATTTAGACCTTGAGATGGTTCATCTCATCAGTCAAATGTACTGTATAAAAAGCAGCTGGTATAAGAGTAACGGTCATCTGACCCTAGCTAACCTCCGTGCACCAATTTACATACAGTCCAAATGCTTAAAGGGGCAGTCTGGCAACATAACCACTGCAGCTCGGTGTATTATTACAACTCTGTATTATCACAGCTCATTATAGTAGTTATGTTGCAAATAGCCTCAATTCCCATAAAAAAAATGTTTTGGGTACTGTTTGATTAAAATCTAGGGCTCTCCCTAGAATTAATTTCCTCCTCAATACAATAATAATCTGTACTATCAGTACTTGGTCTGAGCTGGACGGCAGTGATAATATGCTGCTTTTGTAAGGGAACTGTAGCACCCTGGATGCATCATGGGAAATGTAGTGCAGAAACATGGATGACCGGGTTTGCCTTCACAAGCTTCGGTGAAGTATTAAAAGTTTGAGAAGTACTGTGGTAGATAGGAGTTCACTATAGAAATTAAATGTTGGAAGGAAAAGAAGTGCCAACAGCAACCCCACTTTCATAAATAAATGTCCAATTTAAACATGCTAATTTTCTGGGTTGTCTCAAGCAACACGAGGGTTGAAATGGCCTGTTTTTTTGTGTTGTTGCACAATCTGTTTTTTTAACACTGATTACATATGGCAGCTTTCTGTACCGCAGTGACCGCATTGCTCTGAGGTTCAGCCGGTTTACATTAATCTTCTGTATGTTCTTTGCAGCAAGGCATCCTCCACTTCTGTGGCTTCCAGGTTCTAGAGCCACAGATCTCTTACAGCATCGCACATACTCCTCCTGAGAAGCGCTCTATGATTCTGAAGGCCTGGCAGGAGCGCTTGGGCAAGATCTGGGAGGAGAAGCCCATCAGCTTTGTACCCAATGAGAATTTCGACCTGACCTTTCCAGGTGGCTTTGTACTAAAAAAGGAAGTCGTGGAGAAGGAATCGGACAACAAGTATGGACTGACTGTGGGGCAGCACCTGGGTAAACCTCTGCCCTGTGATAATCAGGTGAAAGGGGGCAGCACCAGGCTCTGAGTGCGTTTTACTGACCTATGTACTACCTATACAATAAATGCCAGTGTTTCCCAGTAATCAATATTATGCATTTTATATTTGAACTTTCATGAAACTTTATGTGCAGTCTCATACTAGCCACTTGGGCAAAATGGGGCAGTGATTTGAGCAGTGAGATTACTGTGGGCTCACTGTTTTGGTGCTTTGTGTCCCTTTAAACTGGCAAAACCTAGATGTTACATTGGTACACTACTGAAATGACTTCCGTCATTGCCGCACACTGACTAATATTTACTATTAACAAGGTTATCCACTAAACCAGGGAATTCAATATTTTTTGTTGTTGTTTGTTTCTATAATAACCTGGCTTGAAAATCAGTGAGAACACAAAGAGAGAACAATCTAGACTCCATGGGCGCAGCCCTTTTGAGCGATTACAAGTAATACAAAAGTGGTAACATTAGCAAAGGTTTGTATTTTCACAGTATGAGACCTTTCGGTTGTGGAACTCCCACCGGTTGTATGGCCCACCTCTCATGCTTGTGGTTCTCCTTGGGTGGAACCAGGGAACTTAACTTGCAATTGAAAAATGCTGCTGTCTCTGTTCCTTGTTTTGTTATTTTAGCTTCATATGTTATTTCCTGGTTTAGTGGTGAATATATTATTATTATTATAAAACTACCCAGCAAGCTTACACAGTTCACACACTGTTTCAATTCCACTGGAAGGTGGTACGGATCAGGCCGGCCCTCCGTGTTGTATCTACAAGGCTGGAGGGATATTAACGCAGATATTCGGGATTATTTGCTCAACTGGGAAATTCAAATTTAAGCCACATAGCCTCATTGGAAATATTCAACATTTCGGCTATCTTGGCTTTAAATTGGCAATTCCAAGGGGACTACCACCAGTCCTGTTTAGTATGTTTATCAATAAAACATTGATCTTCTTAAACATTTTTGTGAGTTTCAGAAACATCTGAAAAACTAAGTTAATTTAGGCAAAGTGGAAACTTTTTTTGGGCTGCATGTTCAATTCTTTTGAATTTACCACAATACATGATTCAGGGAATAACCCGTTTCTTGCTTTCTGCTTGATCTATTTTTACACGTTTTGAAATTGCTGGAGAATACACTTTCTCTGGATACATGGAGGAGCCTGCCAGAAGAGGTGGTAGAAAATACATCGGCCTAGTTACTGTCCTAACGAAGAAACAAAATCTAGAATACAGCTAGCATGTGCATTTAGAGTCGTACATAAACTGCCCATCGATTTGCTGTCAAAATCTGTTTCAGCGAGGGAAACGCCAATTGCACGCTGGGAAATGGGTTTCAAGAAAAACAAAGCAATTCATTAAATGCAACGGAACTGGCAAACCAATAGCAAAGAACAGAACACACAAATTAAAACTTTCAAAGTTGTATTTATTGATTGGAACGGTTTACAGAAATATAATTGCAAAGAGTATACAAATGTCCCAATAGAAGCAAAATATCTTTGTTTAATATATAACACGTTATTACAAGTTTGCTAAAAACGATAAAACAACGATGCCCCTAAACAGAACAAGCTCTGTATATAAAAGCCATCATCGCCCCCTACAGTCAGAGCTATGCACTGCACAACTCAGAAAAAGAATGGAAGAAGGCTCATCCAGTAGATTCCAGAATCTGCTCCATAGGAAAGTGTACGGATGCTGACACCCCCAGGAAAGAGACCTTATTTAACCTTACGCTGGCCATGTGACTCATTTTGGAACCTAATCTGGCACGTGTATTACAACTGGATATAAAGAATAAAAAAACTAATTCACATCACAGATGTGAACAGGAGCCAAGGAAATGTAATGTAATAAAGGGAAATAAAGCACAGTAGTCGGGTCCCACACAGGCCCGTGTGACTGGTTTCTGTAGAATGCTTTGTTTGGAGTGGAATCTGACTTGCCTGAAGCATACACTGTGTGGCACTTGTAGCACGCAGAAAGAATATTGTGTGAATGACAAACAATCTGCATACAACTAGTAGGGAACGTAGAACGCGGCCTAGTGAAGATTTGCAGACATTTGGTTTAATCACTTAGCTGGGAAGTGGGGAGAATAGAAAGTCTAACATTCTGGGCCAAATAAGCTTTTTGGTTTTAGCAGAAAATGTTCAGTTTAATGAATAACATTGTTATTCATTGTTAAAGATCTCTGCATTAAAGCTATGTGTATTCTGTGTGCCTTTCCACAATATGAAATTCACACTTATCATTCCACAGCCAGAAGTGCAAGCATTGCTCTAAGAATGCAAGTCTGCATATCCTCAGTAAACATTATGAGCTCAGTACAAACCCCAACTTCCTTAATAAAAGGAACCGATGGTCAGAGATCCCAATAGAGAGGAGCATTATCAGTCCTTTCTACCTAAAATTGATTCTACACTTTCATTTGAGCTTTAGGCTTTTTTTTGTCTGCAGATTTAACCACGTTGTTTGAGCCTTTTCCATCTTTTTATCTTCCAGTGGAAGTCATTCAAACCCAAATAATGGTGTTTTGACAATTAAAATACAGTTTGGTCCCTTAATGGCTGTGCTTTTCCTGCGGCACCATATCATAGCCTAATTAGAAGCTGTGTGATGCAGACAATATATACCCATGGGATGAACTCTGCGCAAATGGTCAGCACAGAGCTTTGCACAATATCTAATGGTTCTCAATCCGGTATTCAGGGGACATGGAAGTGACCAAACCTTTAAAACGGAGATTAAAAGCAACAACTTGATTGGAATTAATTGGTTTTGGCCTCACTAATATATCTTATTTATTTAATGGAAAGGCACTAATATACATAGTAATATAGGCAGAATAAAGTCTATCAAGTGCAGCCTTTCACAAATCAGCTTTACTGCTGCTGACAAAAAGGATATCCAGGTTAGTATGAGATCTAGCCTGGTGCACCCTGCAGAGGTAACCGTCATTTATAATACTAACCGGCGTTTCAGCAGACATCATTGAACAGGACTGATTATCAGCATTGAAGATCTCACAGAAGGCAGAGTGGCTGCTGCACGGGGACTGCCCTGCTGTTGTATTACAAGTAAAAAAAAAAATGGGTGTTTTAGTTGTAATTTAAAATCCAGCAGCTTTGAATGTGATAGGGTAAAGGAACTAATCAAATTAGAAAAATTAGATATTTGTAAAGTGCCAGTGTTTCGTTAATGTTCATACATCACGCTTACACACATAATAAAAAGCAATATTTCAGTCTGAGTGTTCCTTAAAAGCTGCATTTCAAATGGATTAGAATGATTGTAGACAATCACTGCTCCTATTCCAAAAGTCAATATCCTGCTAACAACGAGACTGCATAAACAAATTAGTTAATGGGTTTAGGAAGTTTACACAAATGGCACAATTAAAGCAAGTGCAACAGTGACTGAGTGCGATAGCTCAGTGTGAGCAAGCTTTCACTGGATCCATTTCCTTGCACTTAGCATCTGTTAAAGCTTTATGACTGCAGTTTGCGAATTTAGCTGAACGCCACAACCTTCCCTAGTTCTGTCTAGGTGTTCAGTACTTTCTTCCCAGGGCATGGCGGGAATACGTTTGGGCAGACACCTGTAATACCTCCTGCCTGTGACAAGTGAATGTGCTTTAATACAGCGTCTTCCATCACTCAGCCGTAATGCTGATGGGTTCTAAGAAGGTCAAAGCCAGTTAAGGTAAACTCTATGATGTGTGCTTTTGTGTCCCAAAATGCTTGCTCAACATTTAAACAGCAGTGCATTCTGGGTAAGAAACATGGCAATTCACTTGGGAAGCACATACTGTGCTGATGTTGGGCCCCAGAGGTTTAAGGTCACTGGTAGGACCCCTGAACACAGGTTCGAGAAGCACACTGTGTACAGCTTGACATTTGATGATTAAGGCATTCGCTGACTTGTTTTTGCATTTTGTTACATGTACTTTATATTCTGAATGAAGAAGCTTTCCAAAAACTAACAGCATTATAAAATACACTTCTTTAAAATTGTTACATAAGAGTTAGAAAAGCTGTGCTGGATTTCCAAAATGTTAAGAACAAACCGACCACGGACTTCTCTCTAAATGATTTGTACGCACACGTGAGGAATTTAACCAGCTAGAGGTATGATTAATCACAATAAACCATGTAAGTCTCCTCTTCGCACACGCATGGCAACCTACCACATACCGTGGTCCTACCATAACCATCATGGGCTATGGACTTAGAGGGATGACCTTTCTTAAGTAGAAAGCTGATAACTTCACATAAATAATAAATACACATAAGGTGACAGTAACTGAGTGTTAGGAAATGATAGACTGAATTACAAACCACCTCTGCTAGGTTTTGCTTCTTTAACAGTGAGTGCCAATTTGACTAAATTATTAAACATTGCTGGAAAATTCAGAGACACAAGCTAAGCGTAAAGGGGATAACACAGCCGTTTCTCCCAACCAAACAAACATCGCTGTACCTTCACACAGGAGCCACGGTGACAGACAAAACCTGCCACAGGTGTGTGCAAAAGAATATTTTATGTATAATATTTTATAGAAAATAATTTTATTTATATGTGTATACACACACACACTTTATTATATTTATATATATACACACACACACACACCTTCCCCTCCGACATACATACAATTTCTGCTAAAGACTTCTTCAGTACATATAGCAACTAAGTTTTTTTTTTCTCTAAATACAAAATATAGCTTTCAAAAACCCCCATTAAAACAAAACAAAACAAAACCGTTTGATAAAAGCCATCAAAAAACTTGAATGAGTGAAAATAGTATTCAAAATTAAAATGACCTTGAAAGGTCTCTTTCTGAAAAAGTTCCCTTCATATTGGCATTGAACCCGCAGTATTGACAAGTCAGAACCTCCTCTCGGAGATCATTAAACACGCACGCAGACAAAAACGAGAGGGGAAACAATTGGAAAAGGATGTGTTTACATGATTAGACAGGGAGACAGGGGTTAACAGCACAAATATCTACATGGCTCAAATATCAAAGAAAGACACAAGTCCTCCAAATACAGGTAAGTACAGCATTAGTTGTCTAGAATGGGGACTCTCACTGATTACAAACATGTATTCCTGACACTATAGTGCTGGTGTGGCCCTGCTCCAATCGCACTGAAAAGGTGATTTGACTCACTTTTTCTCCATCACCGTGCTGATCTTGCTGCGGTTGGCCCACCTCCATAGCAAAATGCCGCACTGAGCCAATCAGCATCTTCTCATAGAGATACATTGGGGAACATTCAGTGACTCCAAGCAGGGTGTGGATACACACATTGTGCAGCACTGACACAGCAGGCACCTCTAGTGGACGTCTGAGTGCCTGTCACTAGAGATATTACTAGTCAGCAATGTAAACTGCCTTTACATTAAAAAGCCTGCGAGGACTTGCTATAGACACTAGAGGCACGCATTAAGCTGTTCTGGTTCAGGTGACCATTGTGTTCCTTTAAGAAAGAAATAGATGGATAATTCTTTGCTTATTTTATGCAAAAAGTCAGTTGAACATATACATCTCATTCAAACAGACACGCCATATTCCCAGTCTGGACATTATCTCATCGAAAGTTCAAATTGCACATACACCTTTTGAATTAAAAAGAAAAGATTTTCAATGTGATTTAAAAAACAAAAAAAACAATTCTCAAAAGCCGGGTATTCTTGAAGCAAAAAATAAATAAAAAATTACTTTTAATGCAGATATGGAAGTGCTGGGCTTTCAGCTGCCCGGAACAGGGACCTTGGCCGTTGAGAAAGAATGTTACGTTGGATTAAAAATCTTCAGAAGATACTTTGCTGAGAAGATTTTCACGTTTAATACACCGTGTATCTGCAGATTTCCATTGTATACAAGATGATGTAAAACTAGACATATGATGTGCCAGATAAGACCTCCTGAAGGCCATAGGAGTGAGCAATGTAGCCACAAAATGCCACCCACCGATGGCTTGTTGACTCGTCTGCCAATAAGGAGGCTCTAGGACCAAGCAGCATTAAGAAATCTTTACAGAGCGAGCCTCATTGTCAGCAGAGTCTTTCTGAAATGCATCTCCATGATAAAGTCCATATGACATGAGAGAAGACATTCCGGGGGAAAGTTGTGGCCCACTGCCAATCGATCTAGCTCTCTCTTGTTGGATAGGTCATCAGCACTTGTTCTCATGTACTGTGCAAATTTTATATCATCCAGACCACAACCTGTGGTGCGACCAGCCCTCACTAATCACAGCTTCTCTAATAGACTATAAATATATCCTTTAAGGGAGAAATAGAGGGGAAAAAATATATAGATTTTATATACAAATATATACACACATAAAAACGAACTATGGTGGGCATGGACCTAATGAAAGGTAAACATTGCAACCAATGCAGATACAGAAAGCACTAAGAGTTGAGCTCCCAGCGGTTCTCTCGATTTCCACTGCTTTGTGGAGTATGACAGTCTATCGGCATGGTGGCCTTGGTCACTAAATACTGAAGAAGGATGTGAACAAACCAGGGAACACAGCACTACAAGCAGACTACTTGGACCGTGGCTGATATACAGAATAATCCAGTTTTACAACATCCTTTCCCAGGGCACCTGAAATATACAGAATATTTATTTTCATTGTGAGATAATAAAAAGCCATAGCACGTGCACAACATACAAAGCTTACACAATGTTATCCAGAAAGGTCTGTAAAAGGCCGTCCTCTTTGTCCATTATTAATATATTCCATTCTACAATGCTACAGCCCTGTGGGTGAACTAATTAAGATCTCTGTACTAGAAACATCTTCATATGTGTTAGGCCTTGTATTTTAGACTTTATTCAGAGTAAAAAGCCAGTTTAAATTGTGCAGAGAAATTGCTGTCAGATGAAGAGATAAAATGAATGGTCCATGTGGATTGTAATGTGCTGTTCTACCAGTGGAATTCAGCCAATAAGATTAGACCAGTGATCACTTAACATAGGTACGCAATGAGTAATCCTGAGAGGAAAAGACAATTAGAATAAAGTATTGGTCTGGCTTAAAGTGGCTCTGCCACCTTCTGGGGTCTGTGACTGTGACTGCTCCATTAGCAGTGCGGTGGTCTGAGGGTGCAGGGCAAGGTAGGTTTAACTTACTGGAACTTGTCCCTCATAGCCACTGCCATCTTGATCTAGTGCATCCACTTCAGCTCCTAACACTTCACCTGCATGCATTACATTATTGAGGTCTATGGAGTCTCCTACTGGAACCTTCATAGACGTAGCCTTTTACCGTCAGTTGTTAATTGTGATGGATGGGTGCTTGATAGTGGCAACTCCACCTTCATCAAGCATAGAAAAAATCTAAAAGACAAAGTAGTCCATACTTTGTCTTATGATCTCTTCTGACTGGGTTGGAACATTATTGCAATTCCAAAGCATGTAATGCTGCACTCGTTGGCTGAGAGTGTCAGAGTGTACAGCCGTGCTTGCTCAGTGACAGGAGCTTCCAGCACCAGGAGAGTGACAGCAAGATCATACTGTAACAGCTCAAGCACAATACTCACCAACAAATCAGAAGGAACCTGACAAGTTATTCCCCTGGTTCTGCAGAGACACCAGCAAATCACTGATCTTCTCCATGTTTTGATCAGCCGTCATTGAAGAATTCTCAGACATCTGCTGAGAAAGAAGTGTGCTCACAGACTGCCCATCTCCTTGAGGCTGGCCCGACTGACCCAAGGCCATCATCTGCTCCGTCAAAGAGCCACTTGATTGAGGCATCATTTGGTTGCAATCTGAGGAATAAAACGCATAATGAATGAGATATTTGTATATTACAATGCTCAGTTGTTGGCTTTTATACTGTAGACTGGGATTGTCCCTACTGGTTGTTTATGAGCATTTCATAATTCCATTTTATGATAAATTGTGCACGTGTTGGGTCTGGTATTTAGTCATTCTCTGGATAACACAACAGGTAGTAAGTATTACCTACTGACCACTCCACTGGTATCGACCAGAATGAGGACAGATGTGTTGGCAGGATGAATAAATTATCAGGTGTCCAGCTATAGCAATAACCACTGAGGGAGGTGTGCTCCTGTGTGGTAGGTGGGAGGGGGAGAGAGTTCAATAATAGTTCTTATTCTTTAATTCTACAACCATAATCAGTAAGATCCAACAAGAGGAAATCTGTGGCCAGGAGCTACATTTGGCAAAAAGATTTATAAAACTATGGAAACATTTATTTCAAATTTCTTATATCAAGCTGTACCCCAGGTTTAGAGGATTGTGTCCTATATTACAGTAACTGATCAGAAATCTGAGCAATTGTGGAAAAATTCAATATAACTCACTGTTCTGGATGCCAAACAGAAACATCCCTGACGCCTGCGGTGATGACGCTTGCTGGTTTTGCATTTGACCCATAGCTCCGGCAGCGGAGTTGTGGAACATGGCGGCAGCCTGCTGCTGAGACGAGGATGTGTTGCCCTGGATCGGCTGTGCGTACATGCCTGCCTGCTGCATCTCCTGCTGGCTCATACTGCTCTGCAGCATCGAGGCAGAAGACATAAACATGGTCACCTGCTGCTCTGGAGAGGATGATGGCTGAACCAGCTGGAGCTGGGGAGAGTTGTGGTACATGGGGGATTGTTGCTGCTGCTCATGCTGGGAGGAAACAGGGCTCTGTCCTTGAAAGTCCATGTTTTGGGAGTGAAACATGACTTGACTCTGCTGTTCTTGTGTGGTCATCTGCTCTTGACTGGTGCTGAAGAGCATGTTCTGCTGCTGTTCTTGGGAACCCATAGAGGCCATTGAATTCTGAGTGTTATAAAGCAAATTTTGAGCCTGCTCATGTTGCGAGGGGCTGCCCTGGATCCCCACCATGGAGTGAGCTGCCTGGAAGA
Source organism: Pelobates fuscus (assembly GCF_036172605.1). NCBI lineage: Eukaryota > Metazoa > Chordata > Amphibia > Anura > Pelobatidae > Pelobates > Pelobates fuscus. The sequence goes on along the minus strand of NC_086328.1, from coordinate 5,676,197 downwards.
TGGAGGTTTGCTGGTTCTGTGTCTGGAACAGGTTTTGTTGGGACTGCTGTTCCTGAGTAATGATAGTATTCTGCATGTGAGATAGAGGGGTCTGCTGCTGGAAGGCTGCCTGCTGGTCTGTGTTCTGTCCAGGTTGAAGTGAAGGGAGGGGATTCTGACTTGCAAAAAATGACATCTGCTTGTCCTGAACAACTGCGCTATTCTGTAGGGAGTTCATCGCACTCTGAGAGAGGAACATGTTGGCCGAAGACTGCTCCGGAGCTGAAGAGTTCTGCAGGACAGACATGGCGCTCTGCGGATGAAAAAGCTGAGGCTGCAGTTGATCTTGTGAGGCTAAAGAGTTCTGGTGCTGCACCATAGTGTTACTGGGGTGAAAGATCGAGCCCTGAGTGTCCTGAGATATACTCTGGCTGTCACCGATAGTGTTCTGGGTGTGGTAAAGTGGAGCATGGGAGTGAGGAGACTGCTGCAGAAAGCCACCTGACTGAATCGCCATCATATCACCAGCTTGTTGAAAGATGCCATTTCCCTGCTGCTGGTTCCCACTAGGCTGAACCCCAAGCATGTCTTCTGCTGGTGAAAAGAGATTTACTTGAGTTTGGTTTTCTCCACTATGTTGCATTTGAACCATATTTTGAAAGACGTCGTTCTGCATTTGTTCTGCCTGCGTCGATGTGTTCTCGCTGTTGGCAGAGCTGGAAGGCTGGAAGATACCAGGTGTTGAAGCCGATAACTGTTGCTGTCCAGCGTTGCCTTCACTTGCGGAGATACCAGGATTAGAGAATAGATCACACTGCATCTGCATCTCTTCACTTGTGGAGAGCCCGCTGATCAAGTGTGATCCCTGCTGGTGTTGGTAAACTGAGGACTGGATGCCCCCGGCTCCAGAATTCTGCGTTTGAAAAAGTTCAGATTGAATTGGTCCAGGAGACTGATGCATTTCCATTACGAGGGCCGCGGTGGTCTCCATAGCCTGCTGCTGATTGGACAAGGAGTTTTCAGCCTGCTGTAGGAGATTATCAGTTCTTCCAGAAAGCACGGTTTTGGATAAAGAATGAACGGATTCTGGGGAACCAAACATCCCAGGGCCTGAACTGTTCTGGATGGAACTGACCGGCTGAAATATCCCAGCATTCAGCTGCTCCTGTACTTGTCCAATTGAAGACGGTTCACTTTCGCTCCCTCCTTGGCCAGAGAAGAGCACGTGTGATAACTGTTGTACTAAATGAACCTCTGCATTGTTGCCAGTGACGTTTGGTTGAAAGCTGCTTTGCTGCAGCTGATGCATATTACTCTGTAACTGGTTGATGTTGTTAGGTGATGAGAAAATGCCTGGGGAGATTTGTTGCTGTATTGTCTGTGCTTGTTCTTGTAATGGCAGCTGTGGTGGTGGCTGTGTGGCCTCGGACATTTGGGTTATATTTTCTCCAGACTGGGATTCCATGGCTTGAAATGTTGTTGCTTGTTGCATGATGGAGTCATTGCTCGGACACTGGCTGGGAGGAGTTTGGAAGCCGTTTGTTGCTGCAATATCTTGAGTCTGGATGGTGGAAAGGGGATCAGGGCTGAAGACCGGAATTGGGGTCTCTCGGTCAGTTTCAGATGGTAGATGTGTTACAGTAGGAGAAAACGAGGCGCTACTGGGCACAGGTTCCAAATTCTGCTGAGCTGGTGCAGTGATTTTTGAAGTCTGTGGACAAACCAGAACAAAGAGGATTAATATTAGCACCAAAGAGTATGCGACTCTCTCTCTGAAACAACACCTAGTATGGAATTTCCATGCTGCAAATTATATATTGGTGTGTCCTAAATAAATTCACTGCCATTTTTATTTAAAAATACATGGAAACACGTGACATAAGAAAAATACAATACAGATTATTGGTAAAGGATACAGAATGCAATTTTATTTCTACAGGCATTTCAGAAGAGTAGAGGATGAATACTTACATAGTAGTCTAGGTTGAAAAAAGACTAAAGTCCATCAAGTTCAACCGTGAAGCCCATTCTTTTATGCTTTTGATCCAAATGAAGGCCAAAAAAAACCCCAAAAGCCAAAAAAAACCCCAACAACATCTAAATTGTAGCTATTTGCCACAAGGGAAAATATATCCTTCTTGACTCCATAATGGCAATCAGATTTTTCCTTGGATCAATAACATGTTTACATACTTATCAATAATATCCTTAAAGGGACACTATAGTCACCTGAACAACTTTAGCTTAATGAAGCAGTTTTGGTGTATAGAACATGCCCTTCAGCCTCACTGCTCAATCCTCTGCCATTTAGGAGTTAAATCCCTTTGTGACTTGCACAGCCTTCCATAAACACTTCCTGTAAAGAGAGCCCTATTTAGGCTTTCTTTATTGCAAGTTCTGTTTAATTAAGATTTTCTTATCCCCTGCTATGTTAATAGCTTGCTAGACCCTGCAATAGCCTCCTGTGTGTGATTAACCCCTTAAGGACACATGACGTGTGTGACACGTCATGATTCCCTTTTATTCCAGAAGTTTGGTCCTTAAGGGGTTAAAGTTCAATTTAGAGATTGAGATACAATTATTTAAGGTAAATTACATCTGTTTGAAAGTTAAACCAGTTTTTTTTTTTTCATGCAGGCTCTGTCAATCATAGCCAGAGGAGGTGTGGCTAGGGCTGCATAAACAGAAACAAAGTGATTTAACTCCTAAATGACAGTGAATTGAGCAGTGAAATTGCAGGGGAATGATCTATACACTAAAACTGCTTTATTTAGCTAAAGTAATTTAGGTGACTATAGTGTTCCTTTAACCCCTTAACGACGCTTGCCGCAATTTTCTGTCAAGACAAACCTACCCTTAAGGACGCTTGACGGAAAATGTCCGTCATTTACTAAAGTTAACGCCAGATCGCCGCGACCGTGGCGTTAACCCTGTTGCTGGGTGCCTCAGCGTTTGACAAAGACCAGCAACAGCCAATAGCGCTGTCCCAGCACATATGATCGCTGTGAGAGCCAGTCACAGTGATCACAGTGGTGCTGGAACGCGCGTGCGTGCTTTTTGAAGTGGAGAGAGATGGTCCCTGAAAGACACAAAAGTGTTGTAAAGTATCAAAACCCCCTTTACCCGTTCCTGATTGAACATTTACCAGGGATTAACCCTTTGATCACTGACAGCAGTGATCACAATACTTTACTGTGATCAGATTTTTTTTTTTTTTTTTAACCCTCAGGGGTTAAATATATTTAATTTATTTAAACTTTTATTTTCCGTTAGTTAGATGGGGTGGGTGGGTGGGAGATAGGGGAAATTGGGGAATGTAGTGTTAGGGTAGCTAGGGTTGAAAAGTTTTAGAAAGTTTTTAAGAGTTTTTAAAAAGTGGCAAAAAAAGTATTAAAAAAGTTCAGAAAAAAAGTATAAAAAACAAAACTAAAAAAAAACTAAAAGAAAAGAATAGATTATTTAGTTAAAGTTAATTTTAAGCTTTCACCATGCTTAGAAGGTTTAGTGCCGAGGAGGCATATAATATATTAGCGGCCTCAGAGAGAGCAGCGGGAGACTTTCTGCCAAACACAGATGAAGAAAGTGACAATTCCCCTGGCACGTCAACATGCTGGGATTCAATGGCTTGTATGATAGGACCGGAATTCGCAGGGAGATGCGTTACTTACGCCACAAGAACTCCATTCCCCTTTGGTTCCTGGCCAGAGTGATGTGACTCCTTCCCTCTTTTACACAGGCGACCTTCCCAGCGACTAAACTACCAGGCTATGCAACACCCCAAAGACTATTAGCTGGGGACAAGGCAGTCCTAGGACCACTGGATGATGGTGTCACCGGAGGGGTGAACGGAAATTCATGATGGCTCCCACATATACCGACATGGAACGACAGAACCATCTTCAGATCCGCACAGATTTTATAGTGTAATCGACCATCAGCCTCTATGGCTGGGAAGATCACTGCACATACTCCTACCAGAGGCCCATGGTCTGGGGAAGAGACGACTGATGGTGGGATCATCTGTGACCTACAGCTAGCCAAGGACATGTCTGATTGTTGTATTCTCCTACACATGGGCAATATCTCAGCGACTTGATACATAAACCGCATGGGCGGACCTCAATGCGAACAGAGGACGCATGTCTCCAACCTGGGCCATTGCAAGGGGCAAACACGTGCCACCTTTCTCGATGTTGACGAGAGTCCTTGATCACCTTGGCATAGCGGAGACCTAGGTGACTCACCTCGCCACTATGGCAAAAATCAAAGGGGCTTTCCGGACCTATTTACTCCATCTCTGGACTTTCCACTGCCCCTTCCATCGTCTTCCATTTTACTGAAAAACCCACAAGATACCATCGGAGAGTTTGGCGGCTCACATTCCACTTCAGAACCTTTGGTATGTCACGAGGCGTCATACTACCCAGAACCAGTATCGAAATACACTCGGTTATGGGATGTAGATCTCTGTTCCCTGTGGGTTTGGCCGGTTGTTTTGGATCTTCACGTCAACAAACTCTCGGGGAAGCTCATACTACTTTCACGTTATGTGGTGGTGTCTACACCTCTTCGGCCTTCACAATCGAGCCAGCCTCTCTTTTTGCATACAGTACCTTTCATACCAGTTACAGCCACCACTTTAGCTGGGTAGGTACGTTGGCTATTGTTCATAGGGTTGTGGAAATCGGTTTTATCGGTCATTCAGGGCGTGGATGCATCTCGGGGCATGTTTTCTTCGGTTTGGTCGCGGGAAGAGGTATTTTACTTCATCAGACTCTTCATGCATCTTGTGTTCGTTCCACAGCGTTAAAAAAAAGGCAAAATGTGAAGCCTCCTGTCATGTTGTAAAATTGTAGATTATGCTAACTTCGTGTACCTATAATCTTAACTTTAATAACGACAGGAGCCGAGTATTTTCCCTCCTTATACTCTGGGAAGTTTTGTTTTCACTGTTTCCTATTTTCACAGTATCATATTTTGTAATTCCCATCTACTTCTGAATATTTATAGGATGTTTAATCTGGTTGATGTCCGTTTAATCTTTGTTGGTCTGTTATATGATGTCGTACGATGCGTTACATTATAATTAAAATATATATATATATATATATATATATAGTGGTATTGGACTTAAGGTGGACAACAGTTTGTTTCCATCACCTTTCACTTATTTCCATTCTTTTCAGTGTGATCATCATTGGTGGATTCGGCATTAGACTAGCTAGACATCACATTTCAATCTACATGTTATTCAGGACTTTGGTTATGTTCACTGATGTTGGTATAGACTGTTTTCGCATCAAAGAAAGAGGAAGTCATGTGTCTGTCAGGGCTTTATATATGGATATGATACCTGTTACTGGTTGGTTTAAAGTTTATTGATTGACTTGTGCTGCTGGAAGCACAAGTAAAGAAAGTTATGCAAAATACTTGCCTCCTGTCATTTTTAAAGGATCACTATAGGGTCAGGAACACAAACATGTATTCCTGAACCCATAGTGTTAAAACCACCATCTAGCCCCCCCGGCCCCTCATGCCTCCATAAATATAGCAAAATCTTACTGTATTCAATCCCTGAAGTTGTAAATCTGCATGCTGTTTGACTCAGAAAAACAAGCAGTGTGCTGACATCATCAAAAGTGGTAGCCTGATCCAATCACAATGCTTCCCCATAGGATTGACTGAGACCGACAAAGAGGCAGATCATGGGCAGGACCAGCATGATTCAAACACAGCCCTGGCCAATCAGCATCTCCTCATAGAGATGAATTGAATCAATGAATCTCTATGAGGAAAGTTCAGTGTCTGCATGCAGAGGGAGGAGACACTGAATGTTTGGATGCATTTTAGGCAGCCATGACCCAGGAAGGATCTCTAACAGCTATCTGAGGAGTGGCCAGTGAAGTTATCACTAGGCTGTAATGGAAACACTGCATTTTCTCTGAAAATACAGTGTTTACAGCAAGAGGCCTGAAGGTAATGATTCTACTCACCAGAACAAATTCAATAAGCTGTAGTTGTTATGGTGACTATAGTGTCCCTTTAAAATTAAGATTATAGGTACACTACGTTAGCATAATCTACAATTTTCTTACCGTTAAGGACCAGGGCTGTTTTTACATTTCGGCGGTGTTTGTGTTTAGCTGTAATTTTCCTCTTACTCGTTTACTGTACACACACACATACTATATACCTTTTTTCTCACCATTAAATGGTCTTTCTAAAGATACCATTATTTTAATCATATTATATAATTTACTATAAAAAAAATTATAAAATATGATGAAAAAATGTAGAAAAACACATTTTTTGTTTCTAACTTTGACCCCCAAAAACTGTTACGCATCTACAACCGCCCAAAACACCCATGATAAATAGTTTCTAAATTTTGAGTTTAGAAATGCCCAATGTCAACATGTTCTTAGCTTTTTCTGGAAAGTTATAGGGCAATAAGTAGCACTTTGATATGTCCAAACCATTCCCCCCCAAAATTAACGCGAGTTACATTGTAACACTGATATCTGTCAGGAATCCCCGAATAACCCTTCACATGTATATATTTTTTTTAAAAAAAAGACAACCTAAGGTATTAACTTTTATTAAAATTTTAAAAAAATAAAATAATTGGTGATTTTTTTGACACACATAGCAATTTAAGAATAAATGTACTGAGAACTTTAAGGGTTACTGCCAAAGGAAATCCCAATATGTGTTCAGCAACATCTCCGGAGTACAGTGATACCACCCATGTATAGGTGTGTCGGGTTCTCTGGGGGCTAAAAGACCTTATTTGGAGGGTGCGCATTCCAGTTTTCCAACTTGGAATTTTCACAGCTGGTCACAGAGTACTTACTGTGACCCAGTAGGATTTTAATTATTTTAAAGAGCAATTCTTGGACAACATGCTAACAGCACCATCAGCAGGAATATTCCATAGGTTTCCATGGTGATTATTTCAGCTGTAGAGCAACCAGCAGGAAAATTCCATAGGTTTCCATGGTGATTGATCCTGCTGATTTCTCTACAGCAGACATTTAGAACTTTGTCCCTGAATTGCTCTTTACACACATTGACACAGTTTTGTTCTGTACGGTTTATTAGCCAAAAGAGCTAAACCCACTTTGTACACAGGTGAAGATCTCTGCTCTGCTGTCAGGTCCATGGGGGCCACATCTTCATTCTTGATCAGACTGCCTGACTTAAGTGGAGAGCCTCGAGCACTAGGAATCAGATTCACCTGTTCCAGGTTATGGCCAGATGCGGTAACCGCTGCAAGGGGAAGACAAATAGAAACTACAATGAGATACATACAAAGATTCTGATATAATAATGCAGCATCTAGCATCCATGGTTATTATGCTCAGCTGTCATTCCGTTATACCCAGACACCCCAAAAGGTGACATCACATGATCATTACAACTGGAGATAACATTACTGATCAGCGTTCTATTGGACCTGACTTCACCTGTGTGAGCTACATGCACTTTGTCCGACATATTCCAAGTATGGACCAGATCCCACAGGGAAGCTAAACTGAACCATCACAGTGATTTTGTCTGGAATGGACTATATGGAAATCTGATGCATTAATCTTTCATTCCAGCTGCGTTCAGACTAAAAAAGTGTGATGTCAGACAGAAGTGGCATGGTAACAAGTCTGCTAGCATTTCAATGAGAAGTACAGCTCAGAAATGAAATAATCGCTGATCACAGAGGATAATTATGACTTGCTCCACAGCCAAGCCTATGACTTTATCCTGGTTCGAAGAGAACCTTTCTATGGGTGAGCTGTTTGGACGGCAGTCAGGCAAGAAATCCTGAACAAAAACAGTAAACCGCATAATGTAGGAAGACACTAAGGCATGGACCACTCATGTTCTCCATCTGTGCTCTGTCCTGACACCATGAGATCTGACTTTCCATTTTCCAATCATTGTGAGAGAACCTCTGATAAGATTCCAAGGTCTGGCAAGGTAGGCTTTTAAGAAATGTGACATGACACAGTGCAACCCTGGCCGCAGTATTACGCTCTGTGTCACTTTCCTGATTAGAGGAACACAGGAAGAGGGTCGTGCAAAATCGCCACTCTCTCATGCCTAGGATTCTGAGCTTATATATGCATGCTGGGCACTATATCAGCACATGCTGGGCACAGAAGAGCACTATATCAGTACATGCTGGGCACAGAAGAGCACTATATCAATGCATACTGGGCACAGAAGGGCACTTTATCAGTGCATGCCTGGGACAGAAGGGCACTATATTGGTACATTCTCAGCAGAAAGGCAATATACAGGAAATCTATGAAAACACAGAACTAGCCTGGTAAATAAAGGGTTACTGGTCCGGTAGCTATCCTGGTAAATAAAGGGTTACTGGCCCGGTAGCTATCCTGGTAAATAAAGGGTTACTGGCCCGGTAGCTATCCTGGTAAATAAAGGGTTACTGGCCCGGTAGCTATCCTGAGAAATAAAGGGTTACTGGCCCGGTAGCTATCCTGAGAAATAAAGGGTTACTGGCCCGGTAGCTATCCTGAGAAATAAAGGGTTACTGGCCCGGTAGCTATCCTGGGAAATAAAGGGTTACTGGCCCGGTAGCTATCTTGAGAAATAAAGGGTTACTGGCCCGGTAGCTATCCTGGTAAATAAAGGGTTACTGGTCCGGTAGCTATCCTGGTAAATAAAGGGTTACTGGCCCAGTAGCTATCCTGGTAAATAAAGGGTTACTGGCCCGGTAGCTATTTCTGGTAAATAAAGGGTTACTGGCCCGGTAGCTATTCCTGGTAAATAAAGGGTTACTGGCCCGGTAGCGATTCCTGGTAAATAAAGGGTTACTGGCCCGGTAGCTATTCTGGTAAATAAAGGTTTACTGGCCCGGTGGCTATCCTGGTAAATAAAGGGTTACTGGCCCGGTAGCTATCCTGGTAAATAAAGAGTTACTGGCCCGGTAGCTATCCTGGGAAATAAAGGGTTACTGGCCCGGTAGCTATCCTGGGAAATAAAGGGTTACTGGCCCAGTAGCTATCCTGGGAAATAAAGGGTTACTGGCCCGGTAGCTATCCTGGGAAATAAAGGGTTACTGGCCCGGTAGCTATCCTGAGAAATAAAGGGTTACTGGCACGGTAGCTATCCCGGGAAATAAAGGGTTACTGGCCCGGTAGCTATCCACGGAAAATAAAAGGTTACTGGCCCGGTAGCTATCCTGGGAAATAAAGGGTTACTGGCCCGGTAGCTATCCTGGGAAATAAAGGGTTACTGGCCCGGTAGCTATTTCTGGTAAATAAAGGGTTACTGGCCCGGTAGCTATCCTGAGAAATAAAGGGTTACTGGCCCGGTAGCTATCCTGGGAAATAAAGGGTTACTGGCCCGGTAGCTATCCTGGGAAATAAAGGGTTACTGGCCCGGTAGCTATCCTGAGAAATAAAGGGTTACTGGCCCGGTAGCTATCCTGAGAAATAAAGGGCTACTGGCCCGGTAGCTATCCTGAGAAATAAAGGGTTACTGGCCCAGTAGCTATCCTGAGAAATAAAGGGTTACTGGCCCGGTAGCTATCCTGGTAAATAAAGGGTTACTGGCCCGGTAGCTATCCTGGGAAATAAAGGGTTACTGGCCCGGTAGCTATCCTGGGAAATAAAAGGTTACTGGCCCGGTAGCTATCCTGGGAAATAAAGGGTTACTGGCCCGGTAGCTATCCTGGGAAATAAAGGGTTACTGGCCCGGTAGCTATCCTGGTAAATAAAGGGTTACTGGCCCGGTAGCTATCCTGGTAAATAAAGGGTTACTGGCCCGGTAGCTATCCTGGTAAATAAAGGTTTACTGGCCCAGTGGCTATCCTGGTAAATAAAGGGTTACTGGCCCGGTAGCTATCCTGGGAAATAAAGGGTTACTGGCCCGGTAGCTATCCTGGGAAATAAAGGGTTACTGGCCCGGTAGCTATCCTGGGAAATAAAGGGTTACTGGCCCGGTAGCTATCCTGGGAAATAAAGGGTTACTGGCCCGGTAGCTATCCTGGGAAATAAAGGGTTACTGGCCCGGTAGCTATCCTGGGAAATAAAGGGTTACTGGCCCGGTAGCTATCCTGGGAAAAAAAGGGTTACTGGCCCAGTAGCTATCCTGGTAAATAAAGGGCTACTGGCCCGGTAGCTATCCTGGGAAATAAAGGGTTACTGGCCTGGTAGCTATCCTGGTAAATAAAAGGTTACTGGCCCGGTAGCTATCCTGGGAAATAAAGGGTTACTGGCCCAGTAGCTATCCTGGTAAATAAAGGGTTACTGGCCCGGTAGCTATCCTGGGAAATAAAGGGTTACTGGCCTGGTAGCTATCCTGGTAAATAAAAGGTTACTGGCCCGGTAGCTATCCTGGGAAATAAAGGGCTACTGGCGCGGTAGCTATCCTGGTAAATAAAGGGTTACTGGCGCGGTAGCTATCCTGAGAAATAAAGGGTTACTGGCCCGGTAGCTATCCTGGTAAATAAAGGGTTACTGGCCCGGTAGTTATCCTGGTAAATAAAGGTTTACTGGCCCGGTGGCTATCCTTGTAAATAAAGGGTTACTGGCCCGGTAGCTATTCCTTGTTTAATGTGAATGCAGAATTGCAAGTGCGTTCTATTTCAAGAAATTATGAGCTGAATTATTTTCTTGGCCAACCACAGACAGGAAAACAGGAACCTTTTCCGAGCCTCGCTGGGGTTTTAATGTAATGTAAAAAGAATTACAAATAGGAGATCCTTGGCAAATATTCCTGGTCTGTCTAGCTGTCCTGAGCGAGCTGTTTACTTGCTGTCTGTGCAGAAATACCACAATAGGGAAACAGTGCTAATCTGCATCAACATGTCCTGTACACTGTGAAAGCTTTACTAGTTATGGAAATTCCCACCACTGTTTGTGTATTTAGGCAATTAGTGGAAGTTATTTGCCCTCCCAGCCTCCCTTTTATTCAAGCTCACAAGTCAAATCCATTATATCCACCGCACACAAACCTGCATTCCATAGTCCCATCCTGTGAGAATGGCAAAGCATATCAGCCTACCATAACAAGGGTCACATGCCGAGCCCAGAGGGCACAACATGTAAACAGTCATATTATGAAGGCGGTGCGGCATGTTCCCAGATGACCTTAGAGCCAGCATTTAATGAACAGTTTTTGTTTTTTTGCTAAATGCGTGGATGTAATGGACATCCAAGATTGCACATTAATTATTTGGAAATCAGAGTGCTTTACTAATCCCAATATACTAAGAGCAATAAAATAGAACGTCCAGCGCACACATATCTATAAGCACAGATTAAATGTCTGATGGCAATTAAAGTAGCATTACCACCCATCACAACAAGATGGTGCCATGCTGATACCGCACAGCTTCCTTCTAGTATAGCTGGCTTCTATACCACACACGGTCACACCTCGCATTATCCTTGCCTTGCAATTTAGGATTTAGAACCATCACATAATATCTTGTGCAGAGACCTTGTCTTTAAAGTTTGGACAAAGCCTGGCAATTGTTAGAATGCAATCACATCATGCCCAAGCAGCCTCCCTCTGGTGGGACATAACGGAAACACAATCAACAAGTCAACTGGCTTGTCCACATAGCCAAACTACTGCAGACTCCTAAAAGAACCTCAGTAAACATGTAAAGGGGCCTCTTGGACAGTCATTTTATTGACATCATGTGGCTTTTACCTAAATCCAGTGCACAGACCTCTAACGGAACCACAATTTAATACGTTAACAACAGACACAGTTGTTGAATCCCATTACCCTAGTACTGGCTGGGAATTAGCAGGTTCCATTCGCTAGCATCAATGATGGCTAATCTTTCTGCCCCTATTGACTCTGTATCATTATAAAACATGGAATGCCAAGCTTAATCATAACTCAGCTAGGGACCATACACAAGCACCTTAGCAGCATCTATCACGCTCAATACTCTTACTGCCAGAGAGGCTATCCACCAAACAGAGCTGACACTGCCAGGAGCCAAAAGGAAGGGTAAAAATTACTACCTTTCATAGTGTCTTCAAAAGTACAAGACTGTGTTGGACTCGGTATTTCATTCTTTACCAGAACATTAACAGGGGTGGCTGCCAATGGAAGAAAAGAGGATATTAAGGGAGCATGTTAAAGGAACAGTGCATTCATATCAATTAAATGATCATATACCAATATGATTTTTTTGGCAGGAACATGAATAGCAAATAGCAGGTCCTCATTTTTTCAGATTATTACATTAATTAGCAGATAATGTTTACCAGTTCTTCATGCTATGTGATCATTTCCTACATCCCCCATGATGCTTTGCCTGTTTATTAACAACTGGAAATAAATCCCTGCAGATGTATGTGTTACAAGTCTCTATGAATGAATATGAAAAACACTAATAAGGTGATAGCCTGAAGTAACAAGCTGGGGTGTATTTTTATTAAAGGAAGGAGACCCACCATTGCTAGCTTATTTTGTTTGTGCATTCTATTAACAATCTTTTTTTATTAACAGACTTTGTCAAGGCTGCCAATATATTTAGGACAAAGTACTACATATTCCCGTCACGTTTAAATCCGTGTAATAAAATAACAGATCTGGTAGATATGGGGATCTACCTTTTGGACACTCCTGTATTTAACCTTACGGGCCCTTCTTTCTGAATGTCATCCAGTTAGAGTTTTGGCTTTCAGTGCTGAAACAAACATTCTGCCTTTTACTTTCAAGAAACCATGGGCTACCTTGATTATTAAGTCATCATGGATACACAGCAGAGGAAGCCAACTAACATTCTCCAATTGCTATCAGTACGTGAAAAAACCTCCAAACAGGAAGATTTATTTTTGAAGAAGAAAAACAAACAAACAAAGCTGAGCCAAATAGTGGGAATAAAGTATATGTTTAAACAAACATGACAAACCATCTTTAAAGTATGCAAACTGAGCAACTTACTGCCATAATATTTTAGGGGAACGTGTGGGGTAATTACCTGCTTCCGGAGTGTATGTGAAAGGCTGTACTTCATGAGATCGGCCTGCATTAGTAACCACAAACATCACCACTGACACAGGAGAAGTGATATTCTGGTCGTGGTAAGGAGGAACTTTTACAATTAGGTGATTCTGCAAAAGAGGAAAACATTGAATAGCAAATATTTCACACTTTCCAGTAATTTGTAATCCCCAAAACTGGATGGAGCACCAAGCTCAACGCATCAAAACCTTTTTACAGAACAGCAAGGTCATCAAAAAAAACATTAATATGATGCAAGGATCCATGGTTAAACAAAGGATTTTCCTGCGAGTGTCTGACTTGTATTGTCTGTTGTACTTCCATTTAAGTGATATATGTGTAGATTTATAGGTTTGCATTGTTCCCAAATACGTAGATTTTATCACTTAACATAAGAGTGGAAACGGTTGATGCCTTTTAATAAATGCTAATAAAATGCAGGTTTGAAAGCCAGTGTGTATAGTTACACACACCACATACTTTATAATCATCATTACACAAGGCATCCTGCTCGGTGATTCACACTGCAAAGGTTAACAAATGAAAATATTAAATGAAACATGGCATATAGAACTATTTAACAAAAACTAGTGCAGAATCCTGGGGACAGTAATATCCTGAGCGGATGCTGAATGATAAAATATATACCTGGTGGAATAACTCCATGTCAATTTCAGCTTCTGCTTTCCATGAATTGTCATCTAAAAACAGGAAACGGGGAGCTGGTGAGATTGCGATATCAGTGATACTACCCTGCATGGCTACGTTGCAGTGTAGAACTACAGAGCCAAACTGATCACTTGGGCTACAGGGGACGTTACAAACCTGCAAGGTTTTCCTGGAATATTACTTTGGCTCCTTTCAAGAAGTTTTTTCCAATCACGAAGACCTCCTCTTCCCCTTTCGCACAGCAACTATGCAAGCTCTTCTTGAGGATCTCCGGCACTCCTGCCGGCTGAGCTACAGAGAGCAAAACAAATCAAAAGGACTTTACAAAGAGTTCTATTACCAAAATGGTTTAATTGGATCTTACAGTGTGCCTCGAATATAAATAGGACAATGTACCATTTTATTGCAAACCGAATGAAACAACCGACTCCATGTCATTTTAAACCTTTTCATGTTTCTTTAAATGAGAGATTTCTACCATGAGCTCTTGTCATTCTTGCTTTGATACAATGGGCAGTTTCCATCACTCTGCACATAAACAAACCCTTTTCCATTGGCAATTGGAAGCACAGGTTGGTGTGGTCAGTAACACTCCATGGAGTACTGCAATTTCAGACTCATTTATGAGAAATACATATGAAATTACAAAGCAACAATTTCTTTGACAATGAATGTAGCGCTATCCAGTTATATTCGTAATACAGGAGATTAAAATAAGCCGCAGTGGGTGGCATGCCCAGCTATTACCCAGTGGTCTGTCTACAATATGCTACGTGTTCTCTGTTACTTAATATGTAAAATGGGCACAGCGTACTCTCAGCAATGCCGTTTTGCCCTTGTTTTTTTCTCTTCTTCGTTTTTTCCGAAGCCTCGGCTAGTAGTATTTAATTAACTGCCAGCAGTTAACCCGATCTTTTTCTACTCACTGCTGCAAAAAAACATTCCCTACATGTACACCTGAAACATGAAAGCAAGGCACCGCAGAGAAACAAAAAGCAAATGACAGAATGGATCAAATGCACTTACTGCAAAGGACGGGGGATGATGAGGTTTGTAGTGTTAATACAGAGCCATCTTTACGGGAAATGTTTACACGAAACACTAGCCTGGCACGAGTGCTCTTCTTCTTGGATCCAGCCAGTCCAATCCGTGCCTCGACGTCAGCATTTCTCAACTTCAGGATTCCAACACAATCCACCCTGCACAAACAGAAAATGGAGTAAGGGGCTGCACACTCAGACGAAAAGTAGATATCCCACCGGTGCAACCAAAGACAATTGTGGATATAAAATAAATAAATAAATAAAGGGTACGGCACTTCAGCGGAAATGACAGACTTTAATCAGGAATCACTTTGTATCTTTGTCCGGATTAGGGTCTGCAATTCCAGCTGAAGTGCCCTTTTCTCTCTCTCTCTCTCTTTTTTTTGTATAAATAATGAAAGAAACAAAGTGATTTTGGTCACTGCCAAAAAAAAAAAAAGGAAAAAAGAAAGGGCTTTATATGAAGCTACTTCAAAAAAAATAATTACCATACTCTCTGCCATTTTATGCTCGGCATAAGTACCCAGTGAAGCAAACAGACTGTATATGCACCTGGTACAGCAGACAGCCTCTGTACACAACCACTCAGTAGAGCAGGAAGACTGTGTAAACCTAGTACAGTCAGCAGTATCTGTGTATAGGCACCCAGTACAGTCGGCAGTATCTGTGTATAGGCACCCAGTACCCCATTACAGTCAGCAGTATCTGTGTATAGGCACCCAGTACAGTCGGCAGTATCTGTGTATAGGCACCCAGTACCCCATTACAGTCAGCAGTATCTGTGTATAGGCACCCAGTACAGTCGGCAGTATCTGTGTATAGGCACCCAGTACCCCATTACAGTCAGCAGTATCTGTGTATAGGCACCCAGTACAGTCGGCAGTATCTGTGTATAGGCACCCAGTACCCCATTACAGTCAGCAGTATCTGTGTATAAGCACCCAGTACAGTCAGCAGTATCTGTGTATAGGCACCCAGTACCCCATTACAGTCAGCAGTATCTGTGTATAGGCACCCAGTACAGTCGGCAGTATCTGTGTATAGGCACCCAGTACCCCATTACAGTCAGCAGTATCTGTGTATAGGCACCCAGTACAGTCAGCAGTATCTGTGTATAGGCACCCAGTACCCCATTACAGTCAGCAGTATCTGTGTATAGGCACCCAGTACAGTCGGCAGTATCTGTGTATAGGCACCCAGTACCCCATTACAGTCAACAGTATCTGTGTATAGGCACCCAGTACAGTCGGCAGTATCTGTGTATAGGCACCCAGTACCCCATTACAGTCGGCAGTATCTGTGTATAGGCACCCAGTACCCCATTACAGTCGGCAGTATCTGTGTATAGGCACCCAGTACCCCATTACAGTCAGCAGTATCTGTGTATAGGCACCCAGTACAGTCGGCAGTATCTGTGTATAGGCACCCAGTACCCCATTACAGTCGGCAGTATCTGTGTATAGGCACCCAGTACCCCAGTACAGTCAGCAGTATCTGTGTATAGGCACCCAGTACCCCATTACAGTCAGCAGTATCTGTGTATAGGCACCCAGTACCCCATTACAGTCAGCAGTATCTGTGTATAGGCACCCAGTACAGTCGGCAGTATCTGTGTATAGGCACCCAGTACCCCATTACAGTCAGCAGTATCTGTGTATAAGCACCCAGTACAGTCAGCAGTATCTGTGTATAGGCACCCAGTACCCCATTACAGTCAGCAGTATCTGTGTATAGGCACCCAGTACAGTCAGCAGTATCTGTGTATAGGCACCCAGTACCCCATTACAGTCAGCAGTATCTGTGTATAGGCACCCAGTACAGTCGGCAGTATCTGTGAATAGGCACCCAGTACCCCATTACAGTCAGCAGTATCTGTGTATAGGCACCCAGTACAGTCGGCAGTATCTGTGTATAGGCACCCAGTACAGTCGGCAGTATCTGTGTATAGGCACCCAGTACCCCATTACAGTCAGCAGTATCTGTGTATAGGCACCCAGTACCCCATTACAGTCAGCAGTATCTGTGTATAGGCACCCAGTACAGTCGGCAGTATCTGTGTATAGGCACCCAGTACCCCATTACAGTCAGCAGTATCTGTGTATAAGCACCCAGTACAGTCAGCAGTATCTGTGTATAGGCACCCAGTACCCCATTACAGTCAGCAGTATCTGTGTATAGGCACCCAGTACAGTCAGCAGTATCTGTGTATAGGCACCCAGTACCCCATTACAGTCAGCAGTATCTGTGTATAGGCACCCAGTACAGTCGGCAGTATCTGTGTATAGGCACCCAGTACCCCATTACAGTCAGCAGTATCTGTGTATAGGCACCCAGTACAGTCGGCAGTATCTGTGTATAGGCACCCAGTACCCCATTACAGTCAGCAGTATCTGTGTATAGGCACCCAGTACCCCATTACAGTCAGCAGTATCTGTGTATAGGCATCCAGTACAGTCGGCAGTATCTGTGTATAGGCACCCAGTACCCCATTACAGTCAGCAGTATCTGTGTATAAGCACCCAGTACAGTCAGCAGTATCTGTGTATAGGCACCCAGTACCCCATTACAGTCAGCAGTATCTGTGTATAGGCACCCAGTACAGTCGGCAGTATCTGTGTATAGGCACCCAGTACAGTCGGCAGTATCTGTGTATATGCACCCAGTACCCCATTACAGTCAGCAGTATCTGTGTATAGGCACCCAGTACCCCATTACAGTCAGCAGTATCTGTGTATAGGCACCCAGTACCCCATTACAGTCAGCAGTATCTGTGTATAGGCACCCAGTACCCCATTACAGTCAGCAGTATCTGTGTATAGGCACCCAGTACCCCATTACAGTCAGCAGTATCTGTGTATAGGCACCCAGTACAGTCAGCAGTATCAGTGTATAAGCACCCAGTACAGTCAGCAGTATCTGTGTATAGGCACCCAGTACAGTCAGCAGTATCTGTGTATAGGCACCCAGTACCCCATTACAGTCAGCAGTATCTGTGTATAGGCACCCAGTACAGTCGGCAGTATCTGTGTATAGGCACCCAGTACCCCATTACAGTCAGCAGTATCTGTGTATAGGCACCCAGTACCCCATTACAGTCAGCAGTATCTGTGTATAGGCATCCAGTACAGTCGGCAGTATCTGTGTATAGGCACCCAGTACCCCATTACAGTCAGCAGTATCTGTGTATAAGCACCCAGTACAGTCAGCAGTATCTGTGTATAGGCACCCAGTACCCCATTACAGTCAGCAGTATCTGTGTATAGGCACCCAGTACAGTCGGCAGTATCTGTGTATAGGCACCCAGTACAGTCGGCAGTATCTGTGTATAGGCACCCAGTACCCCATTACAGTCAGCAGTATCTGTGTATAGGCACCCAGTACCCCATTACAGTCAGCAGTATCTGTGTATAGGCACCCAGTACCCCATTACAGTCAGCAGTATCTGTGTATAGGCACCCAGTACCCCATTACAGTCAGCAGTATCTGTGTATAGGCACCCAGTACAGTCAGCAGTATCAGTGTATAAGCACCCAGTACAGTCAGCAGTATCTGTGTATAGGCACCCAGTACAGTCAGCAGTATCTGTGTATAGGCACCCAGTACCCCATTACAGTCAGCAGTATCTGTGTATAGGCACCCAGTACAGTCGGCAGTATCAGTGTAAAGGCACCCATTACAGTCGGCAGTATCAGTGTAAAGGCACCCATTACAGTCGGCAGTATCAGTGTATAAGCACCCAGTACAGTCGGCAGTATCAGTGTATAAGCACTCAGTACAGTCGGCAGTATCAGTGTATAGGCACCCAGTACAGTTGGCAGTATTCGTGTATAAGCACCCAGTACAGTCGGCGGTATCAGTATATAAGCACCCAGTACAGTCGGCAGTATCTGTGTATACACTCAGTACAGTGGGCAGTATCAGTGTATAAGCACCAAGTACAGTCGGCAGTATCAGTGTAAAAGCACCCAGTACAGTGGGCAGTATCTGTGTATACACTCAGTACAGTGGGCAGTATCAGTGTATAAGCACCAAGTACAGTCGGCAGTATCCGTGTAAAAGCACCCAGTACAGTGGGCAGTATCTGTGTATACACCCAGTACAGTCGGCAGTATCAGTATATAAGCACCCAGTACAGTCGGCAGTATCAGTATATAAGCACCCAGTACAGTCGGCAGTATCAGTGTATAAGCACCCAGTACAGTCGGCAGTATCAGTGTATAAGCACCCAGTACAGTCGGCAGTATCAGTGTAAAAGCACCCAGTACAGTCGGCAGTATCAGTGTAAAAGCACCCAGTACAGTCGGCAGTATCAGTGTAAAAGCACCCAGTACAGTCGGCAGTATCAGTGTATAAGCACCCAGTACAGTCGGCAGTATCAGTGTATAAGCACCCAGTACAGTCGGCAGTATCTGTGTATACACCCAGTATAGTCGGCAGTATCAGTGTAAAAGCACCCAGTACAGTCGGCAGTATCAGTGTATAAGCACCCAGTACAGTCGGCAGTATCAGTGTATAAGCACCCAGTACAGTCGGCAGTATCAGTGTAAAAGCACCCAGTACAGTCGGCAGTATCAGTGTATAAGCACCCAGTACAGTCGGCAGTATCAGTGTATAAGCACCCAGTACAGTTGGCAGTATCAGTGTATACACCCAATACAGTCGGCAGTATCAGTGTAAAAGCCCCCAGTACAGTCGGCAGTATCTGTGTATACACCCAATACAGTCGGCAGTATCCGTGTATACACCCAATACAGTCGGCAGTATCCGTGTATAAGCACCCAGTACAGTCGGCAGTATCTGTGTATACACCCAGTACAGTCGGCAGTATCAGTGTAAAAGCACCCAGTACAGTCGGCAGTATCAGTGTATAAGCACCCAGTACAGTTGGCAGTATCAGTGTATACACCCAATACAGTCGGCAGTATCTGTGTATACACCCAATACAGTTGGCAGTATCAGTGTAAAAGCACCCAGTACAGTCGGCAGTATCAGTGTAAAAGCACCCAGTACAGTCGGCAGTATCTGTGTATACACCCAATACAGTCGGCAGTATCTGTGTATACACCCAGTACAGTCGGCAGTATCTGTGTATACACCCAGTACAGTCGGCAGTATCAGTGTATAAGCACCCAGTACAGTCGGCAGTATCAGTGTATAAGCACCCAGTACAGTCGGCAATATCTGTGTATACACCCAATACAGTCGGCAGTATCAGTGTAAAAGCACCCAGTACAGTCGGCAGTATCAGTGTATAAGCACCCAGTACAGTCAGCAGTATCAGTGTTTAGGCACCAAGTACAGTCGGCAGTATCAGTGTATAAGCACCCAGTACAGTCGGCAGTATCAGTGTATAAGCACCCAGTACAGTCGGCAGTATCAGTGTTTAGGCACCCAATACAGTCGGCAGTATCAGTGTATAAGCACCCAGTACAGTCGGCAGTATCAGTGTTTAGGCACCCAGTACAGTCGGCAGTATCAGTGTTTAGGCACCAAGTACAGTCGGCAGTATCAGTGTTTAGGCACCCAGTACAGTCGGCAGTATCAGTGTTTAGGCACCCAGTACAGTCGGCAGTATCAGTGTTTAGGCACCCAGTACAGTCGGCAGTATCAATGTATAAGCACCAAGTAGAGTATACAACACAACATATGAAGCAATCAAGGTGAAAGTTTTCCATTTTGTGCAGATATTCAGGAAGGCATGCATTCTTTCTATGGCCCAGTGAAGACAGAATGTGGTATTTCTGCATTTTAGATGAAAGCCCTGATAAGGGAGTTTGTGCTGCATGCACACTGGGCAGACGACAAGCCCTTGTCATTAAGAAGCTGAGTGCCCTATGCTCTACTGATCCTGAGGGCAGGTGCTGATCATTTACTTACGCTAGAGTCATCATGTTGCTGGGCTCGAGCATGACTTCAATGACAGTGGTGCCCTCTATATCCACTTCCTTGCAGGGAGTCGTGTTTCTCCCAGTCACCCTGCAGGCTTGGTAGAATCCATGCGGCTTCACTCTGCCTGAATCATTACCAACAAACACTTGTAGGACCACAGGCTCATTGTGACCTTCCAGCTGAAACAGAAGGATCAGAGGTAGAGCTCATTTGGCTTGAATTGAACATCAGAAAAAGAAGTCGAGCTGGGAGATGGATAAACATTCAAAATCATCTAATTTGGATTTAAAATTTACACTTCACCCAATGTGTATAAATGTATTCCTGTCACCTTCTGTAATAAGGCTGCAGACAGCATGAGGCAGTGTTCAATTTAAAAAACGTATTACTGCGCAATTAAAAGAATATGCTATAATTTTAAAGTATTCTACTCCGCAAATTACAAGGAATGCTACCTTAAAGAAACACTCCAATCACCACAACCACTAACGCTACCCTAAAGAAACACTCCAATCACCCCAACCATTAACGCTACCTTAAAGAAACACTCCAATCACCCCAACCACTAACGCTACCTTAAAGAAACACTACAATCACCCCAACCACTTACGCTACCTTAAAGAAACACTCCAATCACCCCAACCACTAACGCTACCTTAAAGAAACACTCCAATCACCACAACCACTAACGCTACCCTAAAGAAACACTCCAATCACCACAACCACTAACGCTACCCTAAAGAAACACTCCAATCACCCCAACCATTAACGCTACCTTAAAGAAACACTCCAATCACCCCAACCACTAACGCTACCTTAAAGAAACACTCCAATCACCACAACCACTAACGCTACCCTAAAGAAACACTCCAATCACCACAACCACTAACGCTACCCTAAAGAAACACTCCAATCACCCCAACCATTAACGCTACCTTAAAGAAACACTCCAATCACCCCAACCACTAACGCTACCTTAAAGAAACACTCCAATCACCACAACCACTTACGCTACCTTAAAGAAACACTCCAATCACCACAACCACTTACGCTACCTTAAAGAAACACTCCAATCACCACAACCACTTACGCTACCTTAAAGAAACACTACAATCACCACAACCACTAACGCTACCCTAAAGAAACACTCCAATCACCACAACCACTAACGCTACCTTAAAGAAACACTCCAATCACCACAACCACTTACGCTACCTTAAAGAAACACTCCAATCACCCCAACCACTTACGCTACCTTAAAGAAACACTCCAATCACCACAACCACTTACGCTACCTTAAAGAAACACTCCAATCACCCCAACCACGTACGCTACCTTAAAGAAACACTCCAATCACCCCAACCACTAACGCTACCTTAAAGAAACACTCCAATCACCACAACCACTAACGCTACCTTAAAGAAACACTCCAATCACCCCAACCACTTACGCTACCTTAAAGAAACACTCCAATCACCCCAACCACGTACGCTACCTTAAAGAAACACTCCAATCACCCCAACCACTAACGCTACCTTAAAGAAACACTCCAATCACCACAACCACTAACGCTACCTTAAAGAAACACTCCAATCACCCCAACCACTTACGCTACCTTAAAGAAACACTCCAATCACCCCAACCACTTACGCTACCTTAAAGAAACACTCCAATCACCCCAACCATTAACGCTACCTTAAAGAAACACTCCAATCACCCCAACCACTTACGCTACCTTAAAGAAACACTCCAATCACCCCAACCACTTACGCTACCTTAAAGAAACACTCCAATCACCCCAACCACTTACGCTACCTTAAAGAAACACTCCAATCACCCCAACCACTTACGCTACCTTAAAGAAACACTCCAATCACCCCAACCATTAACGCTACCTTAAAGAAACACTCCAATCACCCCAACCACTTACGCTACCTTAAAGAAACACTCCAATCACCCCAACCACTTACGCTACCTTAAAGAAACACTCCAATCACCACAACCACTTACGCTACCTTAAAGAAACACTCCAATCACCCCAACCACGTACGCTACCTTAAAGAAACACTCCAATCACCACAACCACTAACGCTACCCTAAAGAAACACTCCAATCACCCCAACCACTTACGCTACCTTAAAGAAACACTCCAATCACCCCAACCACTTACGCTACCTTAAAGAAACACTCCAATCACCCCAACCACTAACGCTACCTTAAAGAAACACTCCAATCACCACAACCACTAACGCTACCCTAAAGAAACACTCCAATCACCACAACCACTAACACTACCCTAAAGAAACACTCCAATCACCCCAACCATTAACGCTACCTTAAAGAAACACTCCAATCACCCCAACCACTAACGCTACCTTAAAGAAACACTCCAATCACCACAACCACTTACGCTACCTTAAAGAAACACTCCAATCACCACAACCACTTACGCTACCTTAAAGAAACACTCCAATCACCACAACCACTTACGCTACCTTAAAGAAACACTACAATCACCACAACCACTAACGCTACCCTAAAGAAACACTCCAATCACCACAACCACGTACGCTACCTTAAAGAAACACTCCAATCACCACAACCACTAACGCTACCTTAAAGAAACACTCCAATCACCCCAACCACTTACGCTACCTTAAAGAAACACTCCAATCACCCCAACCACTTACGCTACCTTAAAGAAACACTCCAATCACCCCAACCATTAACGCTACCTTAAAGAAACACTCCAATCACCCCAACCACTTACGCTACCTTAAAGAAACACTCCAATCACCCCAACCACTTACGCTACCTTAAAGAAACACTCCAATCACCACAACCACTTACGCTACCTTAAAGAAACACTCCAATCACCCCAACCACGTACGCTACCTTAAAGAAACACTCCAATCACCCCAACCACTAACGCTACCTTAAAGAAACACTCCAATCACCACAACCACTAACGCTACCTTAAAGAAACACTCCAATCACCACAACCACTTACGCTACCTTAAAGAAACACTCCAATCACCACAACCACTAACGCTACCTTAAAGAAACACTCCAATCACCCCAACCATTAACGCTACCTTAAAGAAACACTCCAATCACCCCAACCACTTACGCTACCTTAAAGAAACACTCCATTAACCACAACCACTACAGCTAATCATGCAGTCTATTGTAGATGTTGCATGTTAATCACCACCAAGGCTACCTTAAAAAAACACTCCAATCACCCCAACCACTTACGCTACCTTAAAGAAACACTTCATTAACCACAACCACTACAGCTTATCATGCAGTCTATTGTAGATGTTGCGTGTTAAAGCACTTGGGAGCTAGATTCTATAAGACAAGATAACTTTACAAAATTAGCATGTTTCCCAATGGAAGTCAATGGGTGAGTTGTTTTTCTACCAACAGTTCAGTTTATCTCTGGTTTCAGAATCACAAACTGAAGGGGTGGGATTTTGGTGTAAGGGAATCCCGTTTGTCAGACCACCTGAAAACTGTTTGACAAATAGGAAAAGAAACCCACCCACACAGGCAAATAAACCACAGCCTCCGAGCACCATAGCCACTACAATAAATGCAAGAGATTATGTCTGAGTAGCAGTGCAATGGTTTCAGAATGCAGGTACATCATTATGTTGGCATCAAACATCTGCAAGTGGTTCAAATCAAGGAATGACCCAGATTAAAATCTCAAATGAAGGCTAGAACCATATTGCAATCAGCCGATCAGTAATTCAAAGTTAATGGGTTCTCACACAATTTCAACTTGGTCTGTAAGCATGTTAATCTGTGTTACTACCATATGACCATCGTTCTTTCTGCTTAATCTTCAAAACAGTCACATGGTGTAATCAGATCTCTGTATTCTACAACCAAGATAAAGCTGAAAAGATAACCTACAGGCACCCTGTAGGCACTATAAACATTTCATTTCATTGAACGGATTGTATAGTGTTTGAAGTCACTATTCCTCCATTCAGTGTTAAAACTTGAACGGTACTGGGACGAAACGCGTGGGCCCTATTGCTACATTATTATTTTTATTGACACAATAAAGCTGCTTAGTTACCTACTACTCTGAGTCCTGGTTGGTTTCTGTTTGACAGTGGTGACTACAAATCCTAGAAGGAGATTACAGCCCCCCACTTCCATCGCGGGAAGAGCCTTTAATTTAAACTCCTGTGAGTGCAATTTATCACAGTGTGTGTATTAATACCCAGCTGTATTGCATGATTTTCCATTTACGTGTCTGTTTCTAGGTTTTCTTAGCCGTATCCCATTTTTTGTATATATCTTGCTTGTGTAAAGACCAATATTTGGGAAGTGATCTGTGGGAGGCTGGATTTATCCCTGATTATCACTTGAAAAAGCCCATTGTGGGTGAAACGTACTGTGGACCTATTTTATTACTGTTTTTGTTTAAATAAAGGTTTTGGTCATTTTTTACAACCAATATTTGTATCATATACCTTTTTTCCCCTTTTGTTAACTGGCATCTAGTTTTTATCTTTCCAGTGAGGGCCTCACCAAGTATCCCAGGTGAGGATTATACTACCTATGCCGATTACACTGAGCGGGCTATCTGCTCAGGTAAATGTGAGTACAACCTATTTATTTTCACTCCTGGTTGAATATATTTTATACATTATCTTTGCACTTTTTTATTTTCACATATACCCTGCTGATAAGACATGTGCTGGTCAATATCTTGAACCAATATCCCTGAAGTGGGGGATCAAATCCACTGCAAGCGCTTTATACTAGAGCTGGTTTTAGCTCTATCCCATGTGAGTAGGCCATTTGGATTTATTTTAATTCAAGCTTTTATCTTATTTTATACATATTGCTCTATTTGAGTTTTTTCTTCTCTTTTAAGTTTGTGGATTCTGAACACTTGGAAGGTATACTAACCTGAAGATACAGGCAAACCCTTACAGACTTATTCATACTATTATATTTTATCCTGGACTTTTTGTTTGTTCTTTTTATTTACACGATTTTATACTATTATACGGACAGTGTATAATTTGTTTTATTTTATTTGTTTTACTTAAAGCTATTCTGATTCCCAACCCCTTGGTGCACCCTATTGTTCTGTATTTCTATCTTTCCTTTTGGGTTTTTGGGAGAGACTAACTCATTTAGGTGTGCTGCCTTGCCTACCCAAAACACAGAGCTATTCCACTACTTGTTTTTCCATTTTCTAACACTAAATAACAGCCTGGCCCTGATTGGAGGTGTGGCTAAGACGGAGATTACACACTTCCTTCAAGTTCTACCAATTCATACCAGCAATGGGTGGTGTGATAGGCTGAAAGCGGTCAGCTGACATTTTCAGACACGCACAGATACCCTTTGCTGATCAGATTATTGCTTCCTCATTACACCGAGCAGCACAGAGGAGATGGTCTGCTGGAGAATCTTGTTTAGCATTAAAGGAACATTAAAATTATTTAACTCCTAAATAGCAGAGAATTGAGCATTGAGACTTCAGAGACGTGATCTATACACAAAAACTACTTCATTAACCTAAAGTTGTTTTGGGGACTATAGTGTCTCTTTATAACATTAAAAATAGTTTAAGGACAGTGATAAGGAACTGCCGACATTATAACCACTTCAATGAGATGCGACAGTCTCAGTGCTTACAGTGTACCATTAACCCCTTAAGGACCAAACTTCTAGAATAAAAGGGAATCATGACAGGTCACACATGTCATGTGTCCTTAAGGGGTTAATACTGTATTTTAACTGCAACATGTTTTGCATATATTGTATGCATGTTATGTGTATGGAATATACAATGCTTGGCTCCAGGTAGGTTTTCCCATTTTAGGGTTTCTATATTAATGTAAAGTGGCTCAGTCTGTCCATTCTCTATTGCCTTTACCTTTACAGCAGGAAATCCTTGCTGGGTCCGGTCCTTCACTGACCCCCGGCTCCCCTCGGTCAGATACCTGGCTCGATGCTGAGTCTCCGGTTGCACCACAATCTTAAGCTCCTTTCCCTCGCTTTTACTTGGGTGTTGCTCACATAAGAGCAAACTTTTCTTACCTCCTTTCTGATTCTCCAAAGATCTGAAGGCAAAAACATGGCAGACAATTTTACTTTTCCTGTGCCACTAACCAGTGCAGCAAAAATATAATATACCGTATATACTCGAGTATAAGCCGACCCGAATATAAGCCGAGGCCCCTAATTTTACCCCAAAAAACTGGGAAAACTTATTGACTCGAGTATAAGACTAGGGTGGGAAATGCAGCAGCTGCTGGTAAATTTCTAAATAAAATTAGATCCTTAAAAAATTATATTAATTGAATATTTATTTACAGTGTGTGTATATAATGAATGCAGTGTGTGTATGAGAATGCAGTGTGTGTGTATGAGAATGCAGTGTGTGTGTATGAGAATGCAGTGTGTGTGTATGAGAATGCAGTGTGTGTATGAGTGCAGTGTGTATATGAATGCAGTGTGTGTATATGAATGCAGTGTGTGTGTATGAGAATGCTGTGTGTATGAGTGCAGTGTGTGTGTATGAGAATGCTGTGTATGAGTGCAGTGTGTGTGTATGAATGCAGTGTGTGTGTATGAATGCTGTGTGTATGAATGCTGTGTGTATGAGTGCAGTGTGTGTGTATGAGAATGCTGTGTGTGTATGAGAATGCTGTGTGTATGAATGCAGTGTGTGTGTATGAATGCAGTGTGTGTGTATGAATGCAGTGTGTGTGTGTGTATGAGTGCAGTGTGTGTGTATGAATGCTGTGTGTGTATGAATGCTGTGTGTATGAGTGCAGTGTGTGTGTGTGTATGAGAATGCTGTGTGTATGAGAATGCTGTGTGTATGAGTGCTGTGTGTGTGTGCATGAATGCAGTGTGTATGAATGCAGTGTGTGTGTGTGTGTGTGTATGAGTGCAGTGTGTGTGTATGAATGCAGTGTGTGTGTGTATGAATGCAGTGTGTGTGTGTATGAATGCTGTGTGTGTATGAATGCTGTGTGTATGAGTGCAGTGTGTGTGTATGAGAATGCTGTGTGTATGAGTGCTGTGTGTGTGTATGAATGCAGTGTGTGTGTATGAATGCAGTGTGTGTGCATGAATGCAGTGTGTGTATGAATGCAGTGTGTGTGCATGAATGCAGTGTGTGTGTGTATGAATGCAGTGTGTGTGTGTATGAATGCAGTGTGTGTGCATGAATGCAGTGTGTGTGTGTATGAATGCAGTGTGTGTGTATGAGTGCAGTGTGTGTGTGTATGAGTGCAGTGTGTGTGTGTATGAGTGCAGTGTGTGTGTGTATGAGTGCAGTGTGTGTGTGTATGAGTGCGTGTGTATGAATGCTGTGTGTATGAGTGCAGTGTGTGTGTATGAGAATGCTGTGTGTATGAGTGCTGTGTGTGTATGAATGCAGTGTGTGTGTATGAATGCAGTGTGTGTGTGTATGAATGCAGTGTGTGTGTGTATGAATGCAGTGTGTGTGTGTATGAATGCAGTGTGTGTGTATGAATGCAGTGTGTGATGCAGAGCCTTGGTGGGGGGTGGGCATTTTTATTTTTTAATTATTATTTTAATATTTTTTTTTGTTTCATTACATTTTTTATTATTATTATTTTTTATTTTATTATTATTTTTTATTTAATTATTATTTTTATTTTATTATTTTTATTATTAATATATATAAATTTTTTCGTCCCCCCTCCCTGCTTGCTAGCTGGCCAGGGAGGGGGGCTCTCCTTCCCTGGTGGTCCAGTGGATGGGCACTGTGTAGGAGGGGGCTGTGGGGGCTGCAGAGAGATGTTACTTACCTTTCCTGCAGCTCCTGTCAGCTCTCTCCTCCTCCACCGGTCCGTTCAGCACCTCGGTCAGCTCCCAGTGTAAATCTCGCGAGCTCTCGCGAGATTTACACTGTGAGCTGACAGAAGAGCTGAACGGACCGGCGGAGGAGGAGAGAGCTGACAGGAGCTGCAGGAAAGGTAAGTAACATCTCTCTGCAGCCCCCACAGCCCCCAGTCTGTATTATGGCAATGCAAATTGCCATAATACAGTCTATGACTCGAGTATAAGCCCAGTTGGGGTTTTTCAGCACAAAAAATGTGCTGAAAAACTCGGCTTATACTCGAGTATATACGGTATATTGTATTAACTACCTCAATTATTCAATTTTTATTATAAATCTTGCCAAACAGACACATGTCAAAGTTAAAGTCTCCGTCATTTAACCCCTTAAGGACTGGACTTTTTTTGCGATGTTGTACATTTGCGACCAGGCATCTTTTTACACTTTTGTGGTGTTTGTGTTTAGCTGTAATTTTCCGCTCTCTCATTTACTGTTCCTATACAAATTATATATTGTTTTTTTCAGGACAAAAGGGGCTTTCTTTACATACCATTATTTATATAATCTCATGTAATTTAATTTTAAAAAAATGAAAAAATATGATGAAAAATTGAAAAAAATACATGTTTTTTGACTTTTATGTGAAAAATCTTTTACTCATCTACAAAAGCGAATGAAAAAAACTGCTAAATAGATTCAAAATTTTGTCCTGAGTTTAAAAATACCCAGTGTTTACATGCTTTTTGCTATTTTTTTGCATGTTATAGGGCTATAAGTACATGTAGGATATTGCGGTTTCAAAACATACATTTTTAAAATGTATCAATAGTGACATTGTAACACTATTATCTGTCATAAATCGCTGAATAACACCCCACATGTACATATTTTTTTTAAAGCAGACAACCCAGGGTATTCAATATGGGGTATGTCCAGACTTTTTTAGTAGCCACTTAGTCGCAAACACTGGCCAAAGTTAGCGTTCATATTTGTTTGTGTGTGAAAAAAGTAAAAAACTAAATTGAACGCTAATTTTGGCCAGTGTTTGTGACTAAGTGGTTACTAAAAAAGACTGGACATACCCCATTTGCAATACCTTGGGTTGTCTTCTTTTGCAAATGGTATGCCATCATGGGGGTAATTCTCATTCCTGGGCTACCATACGCTCTCAAAGGCAACGTAACCAACCTGGCCATTTTCAATGTAAAAATATTTGACCCATATATTTGACCCTGTAACTTTCAAAAACGCTATAAAACCTGTACATGGGGGGTACTTTTATACTCAGGAGACTTTGCTGAACACAAACATTAGTGTTTCAAAACTGGAAAATGTATCACAACAATTATATCATCAGTAAAAGTGCTGTTTGTGTGTGAAAAATGCAAAAAAAGTCACTTTCACTGACAATATCATCGCTGTGATATGTTTTACTGTTTTGAATCACTAATATTTGTGTTCAGCAAAGTCTCCCGAGTAAAACAGTACCCCCCATGTACAGGTTTTAGGGTGTCGTAGAACGTTACAGGGTAAAATACAGTGCTAGCAAATTAAATTCTCTGCAACTTCGGCGTGGGTTGGCAGGCAGGTCCCTCAAATTGCAATTAATAAAATTACTTAATTATGTAAAAATATTACATAAATACGCACGTAGAATTGAAATATATATGCATATTTATATATTTGAAGTCTACATGTATATTTATATAATTATTTATGTAATTTTGTATATGGACATATGAATAGTTCGTATTCTTTTTATTTATTTATATATACATAGATATATATACAATTTCATTCTAAGTGTATTTTGATATAAATATATATATATTAATATCAAAATACAGTTAGAATAAAATTTCGTATAGATATATAATTTTTTTTTTAAATTTTTATTATTATTTTTATTTTTTTAATTTAATTTAATTTACTTATTATTTGTATTTTATAATAATATATATACAATATATATAGTTATTATATATATATATTATATATATATGTGTGTAATTTAATAATACGTGTATTTTTATATTAATATATGTACATATTAATATAAAAATAAACTTAGCATGACATTATATATATGATATATAGACATATATTATATAGGTATAATATATGTCTATATATCATATATATATATACACATATATAATATTTTTTTTTTATTCACTATAACTTTAATTTTTTTTTTATTTTACACTGGCAGGGAGACTGCCTGTCAGCACAGACAGTCCCCCTGCAGGCAGATACTTGGACACCTATTGTGACCATGTGGTCGCCCTGTTGGGCGATCACATGGCCACAGGGGTCCTAATCCGCCATGGGGAGACTGTCTGGGCTGCAGGCAGTCTCCCCACAACGGGAGCAACGCCGATCGCCGCCGGGGGAACGACGGCGATCGGGTAAGTACCTCTTAAATTTAGGACGGTTCAGGACCGTCGTCGGTCGGCAACGCAAAAATGCTGATGACGGTCCTGAACCGTCTAGCGTCGTTAAGGGGTTAAAGATCTTTATTTAAGTAATCCAGAAGATATTGCATTCCAAATTAGGGTGTCTGGTATTAAGGTAAAAACATCAAAACTGCTAAGTAATTCCAGCAACACAGCACTGAGTTGAAGAAGGAAAATCTGATTTAATATTTCATTTACAGAATATTTCATTTACAGGCATGTTCTATACACCAAAACTGCTTCATTAAGCTAAAGTTGTTCAGGTGACTATAGTGTCCCTTTAAAACTTTTTTCCAGTGTCTACCCAAACGTATACATGAAATCACAGATTAATAGAAGAAATAGCCTGAAGCTGCCTAGTTGCATTTTCTTATGAGATTATTAAGAAGCAATGCACAGTCATGGAGCAGGCTTTACAGAGTACTTAAAGCACAGCCTTAAGATAAAACGGTTAAAACCAATGGCACACATTACATTTGCTTTGCTAACAGGACAAGCAGTGTGATAATCATGTATACACCAACTCGCTGCACTAGAGTTAGCTGGTCAGATTGTGCTCTGCAGAACATACAGGAGGCACAGTGGAGGCCAACAGCCAGTAAAGGCAAGGATTATTGGAGTGCTGCTATTAAACAAGGAATATATGGCATGATATAAGAGGCAGATTGAGTAAACAGTGATACCAACCCATTGCCGGTCTGGGAGTTGCCTTTGCCGTCTGAGGCAAGCTGTGAGAGCACATAGTGTGGAGCTTTGGCACTGTCTGCATCAAACACGTCCTTATTGGAATCCCTTCGTTTGGACCCAGGCCTTTGTTTCGGGTTGCGTTTCCGGGACTTACGCGGGACCTCAGTGTTGTCGTTGTAAGAGTGAGTGCTCATGTTGCTGAAGTTGGAGGCAGAATCTTCTGTCCACATGCTGCTGCTCTGCTCGGACTCCACAACAACGCCATCATCTTGACAGGACATCCGACTGCTGTCAAGCAGGTCTTCGGGTGGTGGTGAAATGTTTAGGACCGTCCATCTCAAAGGCATGGACTGCTGCCGGCCCTTATTACTGGCTAAGAGCTGGTCACTTACCCCTGGTTTACTTACCCCCACGGTGGATTGCATAGCTTTGGTATCGGTGAGTGAGGTAGAGAAAATAGAAGGGCTGGATGTGGTGGTAAAGGAACTGCGAGCATCGCCCATGGAGCAAGTAGAGGAAGAGGAGGCATCTGCAGTGTACAATCCAAGAGTAAATACACACATTTTCACCTGCACTGGCTAGCAGTCCCAACGGAATTAAAGGCGATTTTAATATCGGATTGAGTTTGGTTCCCACAAGAAGTTTGCAATCTGGCATTCTAATACTTTTATCAATATAACAGGCCTATGTAAGCACAGATCAGTTAAAAATACAAAAACTGTAATGGCTGTGCTGTTTTTAGAATGGTTATTTTAAACTTTTATTTAATTTTTTTTTTTTTTTTTTTAAATTTGTCAGGCTGTAAGTGAAAAAAAAATCTACGTTTCACCGCCTCAATTTAATGTAGGATTTATTTCAGCCAATCGAAATGCAAACTACATATATAATAATCCCATTAGAAGGCGTGCCTGTTGTCAAAATGTAGTGCCAATTATAAACATTTCAATATTTTAATATATTTTAAAAATGTATTTTAAGTGGGACTGTCTGTAGCCACAAAATATTAAAATAAGTTTCTAACCTATGAAGCAGAGAACTACAGGTCATTTTTAATGCAGACACTCCCTGCTTCAGAGGCAAATCCTGGAATAAAAATATGAGAAAATAAATGAGAAACAGCTGCTAGTTATTCCAGATATAAAACCATAATTAACAAAAAAATAGGGAATAAAACAAACTTATTATAGAGCAAAATAGAACTGATATAGTCTGCTTTCCAATATGATTGAAATCCATTCTGAGTGATTAAAAGTGATGCAATTTGAGTGGAGGGGGGGGAGTGGGGGGGAGGAGTTGTAAGTTCTCATCACTATTAGTAAGGAAGACAAGACTAGACTG
Organism: Pelobates fuscus; assembly: GCF_036172605.1. Taxonomy (NCBI): domain Eukaryota; kingdom Metazoa; phylum Chordata; class Amphibia; order Anura; family Pelobatidae; genus Pelobates; species Pelobates fuscus. Next base: position 5,643,288 of record NC_086328.1, on the reverse strand, counting down.
ACCATAACCACTTTATTGACAGCACATTATTTAGATCGGGAAGTTCTATATGAGCTGACACTAAGTGATCTGTAGGACGTGAATAAGCAGTTTAAAAACTAGTTTTAAAACATTTATAATGTTTGAGCTTGAATGTGTATTTACACACATATGAGTGGAGAAATGGTATTTTAAAAATGAAGTTTTTGCAAATACTGGATGGATCCTGACACCTAATTTTCTCCCCAGACTTGGCAAAGTACCCATATATCAGTTGTCCAACACACGATACTCCGGGATTCAATATCTGGCCAGCCACTGTCCTATATGCATTGCAGATCTTCATTCATTCATTCATGGCTTATAAAACAAAGGTTCATGTGTGGGCTAGAAGTAAACATATAAGGAACTATATAGAATTTGGGGCGTAAGCCAAGGCCTGAGCTCCAGACTTTTAAAACAGGATAACTGCATTTAAAAACCTGTACTAAATAGTGCTGGCCACCCGGATCTTTTAAACTACATTTGGCATGATGCCATGACAACCGAATGGTAAATTGGGACAATAAAATATATGATCCACAAAAAATGACAATATTTACCATGGACCCAATCTGCATGTTTTGGATTTAAATCCTCAATGAGTTTATGGTCAGCTAAAACAAAATGCATTATATCAGTTCCATTTCACACAGAGTTTGTGCACTTGACTAAAAACTGCAGCTGAAATTTAAATATTCAGTGACTTTCAAAAGGCATTCACATTTAATGAAAATGATATCTTATGGTGTGTGTGCTGTGCTTCGTTTATGGGCATGCATTAACCCTTTGAATGCCAAAGGGAGGGGTGAAACACATTGCAAGTCATTGGCGTTACCTGAAAATGCACTGTCTCACCCCTCGGGCACACGGAGGGTTAATAAAAATGATTTTGCTGATTAATCTAGAAGGAGATCAAGTGTTATATATGTATTATAGTTACACATACATATGACAACCTATGCAAATTGAATGTACTTTGAGGCAGCTTTGCAGCCACTTTGTTCTTAGATGTGTGTTTGACAAGGACGTTGTCCTCATGGTAAAATATTCTCTAAAACTAACACAGCCAGGAGATGTGAAGATCCAATTATAGCTAAAACAATACAAATATTGGGGGTCACAGGACTTCTATAGCAAGCCCTGCATCCACTTTCCTATAAAGATTTAGTATCTACCCCTCTTCCAGTAACTTAGAAGAGGAGGGCTTCGGTTGTATTAAAATTGTAAGTTTAGAAAGTCCGATTTCTGTGTTTCTGGAAAATGTAAACTGCATGAGCATTACACAGAGGGAAAGGCTTACCATACAGCCAACACTGGTGATTATATAGCCAATGAATGGTGACCTGTTAGAAATGCTAGAAAACAAGTCTGACCTCAATGTTGGAATCCACGCACTCATTATTTCCAAAACACACATTCATTCAGACAGCCAAGAAAAATGGCTATGTTTCTGCATCCTGCTATTTCCATTTGGGATATTTAGGCCGTGTCAATCTAGAAAGCTTGCAGAACATTTTCACTGTGTCCCTTTAAACGAGCACCTGTCCTTATCAGATTGATAGGTTTACAAATGTTTTTCAGGGTGTATACCCTATAGCAGGATCATCGATGATTTACTGTAATTAGTCGGTAGGATTTTTTCAGATTCTCCCGATGTTTACGCAGCATTACAATGTGCAGCTAATTAGTAATATCACCACCACACATTGGCAACTTTAGGGAAATTAGAGCTGGATTTTAAGAGTTTGTAAACAGGAAAATTATTGAGACAGTGATCGTCGGCCACTGCTAACCTAATTTATGTCCCAGATAAAACAAAAGTTAGTGTACTCATAATGTATTCAGATTTAACAGCACATATCGTTAGTCATTGTGTACACACAGTGTATTAGATTGTTGAGGAATGACTATGTAAGCAGTAGATATATAGCTGTGAAATATGGTTATTCATTATAAATAAAACCAATCTGAATAATGCACACTATAGTCATTTTAAGCCTGGAAAGGGCCCCATTTTAGAACAAAGTGACTGCAGAGCTGTGCTCAAAGATGTCATGTGGAATCCAGTGTTTGTTTAAATGTTGCAAAGTTAAAAACAAAAAAAACATTATTAAACATTTTGTTACAATCATTAGCAATCCACTAGTTAAAACTTGTATTAAGAAAATAAATAAATAAATAAAAACAAAACAAAGAAACAAAAAACATACAAAGAGAATACAAGTGAAAAAAATAAATAAAAAGTCTTAGGAAGAAGTCTGAAAAAAAGACCGACCTAGACCCTGGGGTGAGTTTGGATGGGTTTAGTGTCTCTGGCAATATGTGTCTTCACTACTGATAGACAGACACTGTCACATAACCCACCACACGATGCCTGCCTCTGAGTGGCCGAGCTAGAATGCAAGTTAACTGTATTAATAGAGAAAACAGCTAGCATCCCAGCAAATAGCAAAAAAGCAATTGAACCATCACATGGAAATTGTACATTCATTCAGATATGGTGTTCACATGCTCAACCTGATCCCTGGAATACAGATACAGACATTAACCTCTCTGGCCCATGCCGGAGTAATGTGTCTACAAAGTAGCATTAGTGGCCTCAGATTTAAAGAAATACCCTGGGAGACTTGGTAAAGGAGGCTGCAGTTGTGGCGGTAATTACGGCTACATCCCTCAGTTAGTGACTTTTCTTACATTCCAAGCACCAGAACAGCTACAGCAAAAACCGTTTGGCATCACTAGGAGACTCCAGAGCGCTGTAGTGGCTATGGTGCTTAGAGGAACAGTGATGGGGCCATGAATGAAGATTTTACTAACAGGTTATTCATTAGTGCATTTCATTTACTATACGAAACATAGCTAAAATGGACGTTCCCAGTTTGGGCTAAAAGCGATTATTCATGGTGAATAGCCCGGTACATATTAAACTGAGATTTGGTAGACACTGGTCTATTTCTAGGGTGGAGAAGGAACCCTGTAAGCATGGCACATATCGATACCGCTAAGGTTGGCTACCTCTGTATTAGACAATGATTTAATCCCTGTGTTACTGACCATAATCAACCCATTTACAAAACACAGGCTAAACAGGTGTGGTACATGCACTGAAAATGTGTATGTGTACTATATTGTGTGACACAAGAGGCTTTAATCACAACAAGACACTGAAATTGGACAGAATTTAGCCTACATTTCACACTTCTCAATTTAAATTTTAGTATACAAAGAGAAGTCACATCAAATGTATAATCGCATATTCTAAGCCCACCACCCGTGTGTTGTATTTAACAGAGCCCCACGGATGCTGACAGGCAGTGAGGTTGGGGAGATAGAAATCACACTGAGCAGGGATAATGTAATCACTCTGTATGTAGTTATGGAGTATTGTCTAGATTGGGGAAGTTTGGTAATCCAGGATAAGGGTGATAAACTCTGACCAGAGGAAAAGGTACTTTATTGTACAGGTGCCAATGTATAAATCCTGGAAACTTGCCCAAATCTTTTATACAAATTTCTTTAAACAGGAAAATCATCGCTAGTTGCAGAAGCAGAAAGAAAGCCTCTATCCTGGGACAGAGACGTAGAATTACATTAATAAAAAACAATAAATCCCTGCTTGTTTTTACAAGGGAGATTGAAGGGCTGAACAGGATGCTAAATAGGTTTAAAGTGAGGAACATGTCACTATTAGTGATGTGAATCCATTTCTCTTGTTAGACTGGATATCAAGCTGTAATCCTTGCCCATTTAGTGATAAGCCCATGCGATAAGGCCAGCCTTTAATTACCCACACAAACTGCAGCCAATATAAACAGATACTGTGTGTGAGTACTTTCAGGCAACAGGCATTTTATTCTATTTCATTAATAAGCCCAATTGTAGAACATAACGTTAGCAAGCAACTGATTAGACATGTCAATCTGTGGGTTTAATACAATCGTTACAGTTTTATACCATTATAGTTAATTACAATGTAATACATCTAAAATAAAAAAGGCTACTATTCATTAAACTGGGAAGTGTGTAGAAATAATGTGGGATAAACATGTTTATTCCAAAATAACTGAGCTGGAAAAGCTGTATATCTTCAAATTCAGTTATTCTGTTCTAAAACTCCCAACTCCCATCGTACCTCTTCACAATTCATAATGTAATGAAAAACGATTGTATTTGCAACAAGTGCGATAAATTCACTGCTTCTAAAAGATATGACGGGTCTGAAGAATGGGCAGTGCTGCAAGGTGCTACAAATTGCATTCGTCCGATCAGAGAAAGACATGATTGCGTTGTGACAGATTAGCAAGATTGGAGTACAATTAAATGGCTCCAATAATATCAATGTGTGCTGGGCAAAATGAACACACTTAATGGCACTTTTATTTATCGGAAAGAGCGTGCGTCTATATACACACTCCAAATGCCATGGATGAAATGTTAAATCATATGGTTTGCTGATTGGGGCTCAGGTAATTTCACAATATAGTGGCAGATGGGCCAGTGTAACTGATAATACTTCCAATAAATATCTTGAATGATCCATTAAACTAAAATAATAAAAGTATAGAAACATACAAAACAGAATTCTCTGGTAATACTGAATTCTTTTATTGGGGGAGGGATTCTTTTGTGCTGTATATTTGGGCAGATGTTATATTATCGCCATTGCTGCCGCCCAAGAGAACTGGAAATTTGAGCGCATGGCTTTATTTTGTGTGAATGACCAAATCACGGCTAGAAACTGCTGAGCTACTGTGATTTAGAATTAATTAGAATCACGGTAACAAAAAATGACTATAAAACAATAACAATGAATCTGAAAGAGAATCTGGGGGCAAACTGGAATCTGTTAACTGACTTTGAAATGTTCTGATGACCGAAATTTGAGGAGCCCAAACTAACTTTGACAGCACTGCTCATATTAGCCAACCGCTTTAAATACAGAAAAATCTGAAAATAAAAAATGTTACCTAATCAAACATAAATAATTAACTTGAAATACGTACCAGCAGCGATGACACCTGGCGGAGGCGATCCTGCCTCACCTCCACTTGTCTGACTCATTGGGGCCACAGAGGTGTCTCGAGAGGGAGGTAACCGGAGCTCTTTTGGGAGAAGGTCATAAACAGATTCTACAAAAGAAGAGGAGATGCAAATGAAAACACACAAAAATAAATACATTTAAAAAATGCAGAACCAAAATAGAGGTGACAAAAAAATTGTAGAAAAAAAAAATTGGTTTTGATAACAAAACAAACAAGTATTCCTAACACCATATTGTTCCTCTACCTATAAGTGGTCCCTCCCCAGAGTATTTAAAAGCTAATTTTACATTCCTTACTTCCCGCAGCACACCGGCATCCGTGGCTGAGATCATCAACGTGGATCATCTCAACCAATCCAAAGCTTTCTCATTGGGAGGTTGTTGCACACACACAGAAAAAAAACCACTCTGTGCCAGTCAAATAGTCTCAACGAGACCATCAGATTGAAATAGAGTTTTACGGTTTAGTATGAGGTCTAGTGTAGGGGGGGACACTCCAGATATTGTAGACTACATCTCTTATAATGCTGTTATTGCCATAATGCTGGCAAGGCATCAGGGGTGGTGAGGTCCACAACATCTGGAGTGCTCAAGGTTGCCTACCTCAAGTCTAGTGTGACCGCCACTAGTGGTACTTTACCCTGCACTGTATACATTGCTGTTCCTGCAGAATTGCATTGTCTTCAGTAGCAGGGTTAAATTGTTCGGTCCTGGTACCCACACCATTCCATTTTACATTAACAGCAATCGACTTGAATGAGTAAAATTCGGACAGACAATGTGATCACACGGTCCAAAAAGCTTGCAGTCTACATAGATTGCTTTCAGCAACAGAGGTATGTGTATTTATAGATGTGGTTTGTTAAGGCCAATTAATTAGTCTGTAATTGTAGGAGTGGTCAATCTGTTAATTATGTGTCATTATTCCTGCAGAAAGCTGGTCATTATAACCACACCATTCTCTCCCTTTTATTTTTCCCCCTACTCTTTTTCAGCTTCTACAGGTCATCCTCTCGAAGGGCTGCTTACCCCGATTATATCGAACAATATAAGCCAGGACACACCTGGTGGTTTCTTCACTAGGCAGCTTTATTATAAAGTACAGAACAAAAACAACGTTTCGGCTCCTTGTCTAACTCCAAGGAGCTGAAACGTTTTTGTTCTGTACTTTATAATAAAAGCACCAGGTGTGTCCTGGCCTACATTGCTCTATTGAAGCTTTCCTGGGTTTGTGGCCCTGCCCGTCTGGAGCACCCTAATGGGAGTACTCCCCGGATAGTGCATGCATATACTCTCTACCTTTACTTACTCAAATTATAGCAACACAACAACAACAACAAAAGTGTATATATTTTTTGCTTTCAAATTTCAAATCTTATGGTACTGCTGGTCAGGCCCTAAAATTTACTTGCAATTCCAAGCATGGAGGGTGCATGGCACACTAAGGGTGACTTTTCCCTCGCCGATAGATAGTGGTGAATGTAAATTAACAGACACATGTATTTACATTTACGTTAGCAATTCATTGTATGAAAAGAAGAAGCTCAACTTGGTATACAATTAGACATTATTGGGGGTGTGCGTAGACACATGGAAAAACAAGCGGTGAAAGAGTAGAATTAAAATAAATAAAAAATGTAGAAAACAAGGGGGTGGAGTGTGCAGTAAGGGATCTCCTTATCCCCATTGCTAGTCCAGAAACTGTACTGAACAGTGAACACAAACATTTATTCTGTAAAATAGAACCACCCTTCCCATACTCACAAATATGCAATATAAATAAAACATCAAGTAATCTACTCAGCGCTTCCAAGGACACCGCTTTTTGAACAGTAAACTCGAACATCCCATTAAAATCTTTCCTAATCTTATCATTTCCAAAGCATCAAAAAATTGGACTTTATTAAAAACATATTTGCGGAAAGCGTAGCAAGGGGTCACGAGGTGAACCAAGTCTTGGAAATGAAAGTCCCATAGGATTTAGAATGCTTCTAATATAAGTTCTCTCGGACAGAACTGCGCACACAATCACAGCCCTACAAATAGCTCAACTTTTCCCCTCTCCAATGGTCATCGGAGGGCTTCTGGCAAGGAAGAAGTTAACGTGAACATAGCATCCCTTTAAAAAAGAATCCAAGCTTATGTTATTTTGCAATATGCATTTTTTTCCACAAACATCAATAAAAGAGGGATCTGATTGGCGACATGCCATGTTGGTAATGGGAGGTTAAAAACATAGAATGTGACCTATTGTACAAAGTTGCGTTTGGTAACCTTGAGAAGTGCAATCGGAGAAAAGCTCATATGAGGACTCGGCATTGTGGGCCCTTACTAGAACGTCAGCTGCAGATCCAAAACTTTCAAAGTGTTTAAACGGCAGTAAAATGGAACATGTACGTCTTATTTTATTAGAAGTTCCATTAATAATCGCACAGTGAAAGCATTCTGCTTGGCTCAGACTCTTCTGCATCGCTGATGACATCACCCAGGACGAAGCTAATACTTGACAGCCAATAACAGGACCCTCGTATTATTCTATGGAATAATTACTGTCCGTGTGTGTGTATGATGGGAATTTCTCTGTAAAGACTAGGAAGTGATGATCTACAATAATACAACCATGGTTTCTTTCCTAAATGTCAGATCGTATTACAATTCACTAGTAGGATAAATAGCTGAAATTAAACACTCTCGCTCTTACAAGTGATGTTTATCCAGACTAAACCTACATGTTTCCGATACTGCCATTATATAAAAGTAAAAACGCAAACAGCTCAAAGAAAATATTTAAACTATTCTCACTGCAAGACCGTATCAAACAGCAACAACCAGTTATGTCAACTCTTTATGACCCACAATGAATGAATTAAAGAGCAGTTGTAAATAGTTTTCAAAGTCTGTACTGAATGGCATAAAAAGTTACAGTGTTGGTAAAACCGGAATTCTTAGTGACCTCTGGGCTGGAGGATAAAGCTATTCTGTGAGAGAGAAGACCTGACTGTAAGAAGAATGAACATTATAGAGAATGATTAACTAGCCCGGCTTACCTCTCTAACACTGTACTTCAATACCCCATATTCTCTCTCCATGTACCGCAGCCATCAATGTGCAGTATGTATCACAGAGCTCCACAGCAATAAAACTCTCAGTAATGTGCAGTATGCATCACAGAGCTCCACAGGAATAAAACTCTCAGTAATGTGCAGTATGTATCACAGAGCTCCACAGGAATAAAACTCTCAGTAATGTGCAGTATGTATCACAGAGCTCCACAGGAATAAAACTCTCAGTAATGTGCTGTATGTATCACAGAGCTCCACAGGAATAAAACGCTCAGTAATGTGCAGTTTGTATCACAGAGCTCCACAGCAATAAAACTATCAGTAATGTGCAGTATGTATCACAGAGCTCCACAGCAATAAAACTCTCAGTAATGTGCAGTATGTATCACAGAACTCAACAGCAATAAAACTCTCAGTAATGTGCAGTATGTATCACAGAGCTCCACAGCAATAAAACTATCAGTAATGTGCAGTATGTATCACAGAGCTCTATATAATAAAACTCACAGTAATATGCTGTGTGTATCAGAGCTCTATATAATAAAACTCACAGTAATATGCTGTGTGTATCAGAGCTCTATATAATAAAACTCACAGTAATATGCTGTGTGTATCAGAGCTCTATATAATAAAACTCACAGTAATATGCTGTGTATCAGAGCTCTATTTAATAAAACTCACAGTAATATGCTGTGTGTATCACAGAGCTCTATATCATTTTTTTTTTAATTCTTTATTTTTGTTGTGCATGTAGTTACAAACAAACATACTTGCAGAGCCACAATAGCTATAGCAAACAATTCAAAAGGCATAGTAGTACAATTGTGTGGCATTGCGTTAATAATGCACATTTTTAACAATTATAGCAAGAAAAGAGACACAGTGCCTGGCGTTTTAAACAAAAATAGAGCAACTAAGTGAAGCATATGCACCGATTAGCTTAGCAACAACAGAATGTCGTCCCACCCTATAGGATGGTTAGTAAATGCATAAGTAAAACCGGGCAAGTGCACAGAGAGAAGAGTAAATAGAAGAATAAAAATACAGGGTAGAAATAGACCTTCTCACTGGATGCTGATTTGTAGGCAAGTATAGTAAAAACAAGTATATAACAAAAATAAATAAAAAATAAAATATCAATTGCCTGGTAGCCCACACCACCCCAACACTCAAATACCTTAGAGGTAAGCCTGCAATGAACTGATCTAAGAGGGCACTCCCATGATAACAAAGGATGGTGTGACGGCTTGGTATTATAACAAGGTAATAGTATCTTTTTTTTGGAATTTATTTTTTAACAGATTGACTATTGTAATCTACTGCACTGTACAACTTTGAATCATATTTAAAGATTGTGCTTAATCTTTGCCTCTTATTTTTCAAAACTATCCTGTAGTCTTGTCATGTTAGAGTGCACTTTTTACCATATTTGGGAATATTTAGGGACTAAAATGATAATGAGGTAAAGAGTCTGATTTAAAATTAGCACGAAATTGACAATTCAAGGCAACATTTTCCTGCATGTGCCACATTTTGGCCTGCCTTGCGATGCAAGGTAGTTTTAGAATTTGCCATGCAAATGTTTCCATCATAATACTGTAACGCTTGTTAGGAAAACTCATTGCGCCAGCTTATGGGAAAAGATCAGCTGACCCAGTTTTGTTAAGGACTAGTTGCAAAAATAGCTCAATGTGTCATTCTGAACGTCTTCATACCTAGTCAGCACGACACTGGGGCTGTTTTTTATCTTATAAGATTAAGACCTCGATTTAGAACTGTTGTATAAGCCTTTCAAATGATATAATGTTTTTGAAAAAAGACAAAGGAACCAGCTGGGTAAGTGCAGCAGGAAATATGTGGTGCATGAGAGTATGGTGCGCTTCGTTTAGGCGCTATCATGCACTGCAGATTGTATGAAATAAAATAAAATAACACAAGAAACTGTAAGTACTGTCAAAAAACTGACATGCCTCTTCCCCCGGGCCCCCTTTCACTGCTGACAGTAAGACATGGTGGGGAGTTGCCTGAGGGTGTAGGAGTGATGGTATCAACAGAGGAAGTAAAAGTAAAAATAAAAATAACAATCAAAGTGAGTGCAATCAAATAGGTGAAAAACTAATACTTGGTCGCCAATGAGTGATATCTTGTGCTATTAGATCAGGCTGAACTGGAATTATGAGTAATGTGAATCCCATGGCCCATGCGTGGTAGTTTAGGGGGGTAGTCATACTAGATGCTATCAACATTTATACTAACTGTGGGTCACTCACATTCAGACTACCAAATATTAGTAGCTACAGTAGGGAGTCCATTTCTAAGTCCAGTGAGCCTTCAGCCGTGCACCGCTAGTTTGACGATCTGGCACCCGGCCCAGTTCAAGTGGTAACAGTGACGTATGGGTCGGGTGTGAGTCCTTGTGGTACGAATGGGACAGTTCTAGTCGGGTCCCAGCCGTGCTGCGGGGATGTCGGGCTTTTCTGGCCAGTTTGCTTGAGGGAGTCCATAGATAGGCCCAGTGAGTGCAGGAGCGGTGCTGCATCGCAAATGTCCCGAATCTGGTGTGAGACCGATCCCTGCTGGATGGTGAGAGTGTGGGACGGTCTCCAGCGGTATCTGAGGCCTTGTTGGCGGAGAAGTGTGGTTAGTGGTTGGAGGGAACGTCTCCACGCCAGGGTGCCACTGGAGAGGTCGGCATAAAAGCTCAGCGCCCCGTTTTCGAATTGTAGGGGTGTCTGCCTTGCAGGGCATCCAGTACTGCTGTTTTGTCCATTCTGTTTCAGAATGCAATTATGATGTCCCGGGTGGCCCCGGTAGGTGCCTTCGATGATTTGGGGACTCTGAAGAGGTAGTCGGGGTGTATGTGGTCTGCTTGTGCTGGTGGCAGGATCATTGCGAGCAGACGTTGAACGACCTTCGGTAGTTCTGCTTCGGAGATATCCTCCGGGAGTCCCCTGACTTTCAGGTTGTCACGCCGTCTGGCGTCTTCGTGCTCGGCCATGCGGTGTTCGTGTGAGCGTTGCTGTAGCTGCAGCTCTTGCACGGTACGTTTGAGTTCCCCTATGTCCCGGGTGTTTGTTTCCATTCGGTCCTCCATTGTATTTCGGTGGGTTGTCACCCCTTTGAGATCGCCTCTCAGTGCAGTGATCTCTTTATGGATGTCGTTATGGTGGTCCGCGAGTATTTGCTTGAGGACCGACACTGTCACTGGTGTGGAGTCTGTATCGACGTTGGTCGGTTGTGAGGGCCTTCCTGTCCTGGGAGCCGGTAAGTAATCTTCTCCTGAGAGGTCGTCGGAGAAATCAGAGCAGCCTCCATGGAGCGCCGCTATGTTGTGTTCGCTTGCTCCTCGGGCCTGTCTCCACATATCTCCTATGGTGAGTCCCGGGTTGTTTTTTTCTAGGTTTGGCTTTTCCGTTTTGCGTCCCATAGTATTAGGGGGGTGCTGGGGGTCTCTGTCGCGGTTTAGGGGTAGTTTGTGAGGGTATTTTTTCAGTTTTTCACGCTTGTGCCTCGGAGCTCCGGAGTTTTGCGGCCGCTTGGTTTGGCTGTCAAGCTCCGCCCTTCTGAGCTCTATATAATAAAACTCACAGTAATATGCAGTGTGTATCACAGAGCTCTGAAGCAATAAAGCTCACAGTAATGAATACAAGTGTATGGAAGAGCTCCATAACAATAACACTTTGAACTAGTTATCAGATGTATATATGAAACTATTGTGATTAATGAGCAAGCTCTGAAAGGCCTCCTATCACAATCCACTCCTAGAAACATCTGCCATTTTTTCAGAAGAATCCTCCCTGGATTATGCCTCATTTATAACATACCTTTGCAGGTGTTTGGCATCTTCCCCAATTAAAGGACCACTATAGTGCCCTGAGGGGTTTAGATGTTCCATTTATTTTTATTTTATATTCTAGAAAGGAATAAAGGAGTTTCTATTATTCCAATAATAAGACATTTTAGGATATTTTAATATTCATTTTGGGGAAGGGGGGGGGGGGGGGCATCTGCATCACAGAACTAATGGCTTCTAAAAAGAAAAAGAAAAAACTTTCTTGGTGATGATCCAGCCAGTGATAGCACCCATGATAAGACTAGCAATCAAACAGCAAACTAGATTTAAAGCATGGAGCACATGATGAATTCCATATGAAAGTAACAGACTAGAGTTTCTCAATTGATGGAACTTCGTGCAATGTTTCCCAGTCTGCTGGAGAGATCAGTCTAGGATTACGGAGAGCGTAAACCCCACTACTCCAGAGAAGGTATTTTCCAGGAAGTTAAAATTAACCAGTAACACTAGCAGTCTAGAGCCGTCAATCGCACCAGGGAGATGATAAAATGAAGTAATACAGCAGCTATTTCTACGTCAGTCTATATTCAGACCATGGAACATTTACACCAGGGAACAGACAAACAAAAAACAATCTGGATTTAAACCCTCATAGAATACTGAAATACTGCTACACCAACTCTTTTAGTTGGTCTATTTAGATAATCTACATTAAATTTATTTAAAACAGATATGTACCATCAGCTGTTGGGCTACCAAGCAGAGCGTAAGAACAAGTAATACCTGGTAGGAGGCAAATGTAAAGGTGTCCGTTTAATGACTGTGGTATCTCTAGGGGAGGATGACTAAGCAGTGTGATAGGGTACCAGTAACTTGACACAGTTCAGAACTGCATGTAGATATTAATGACTATTTGATGATTATACTCCCACTAGAGAGTCTGAGGATTCCTGTAACTTAGCAAGACATTGGATGGTCCATACTCTGCTCCTGCCTCTTGACTTGGCGAGTATCGTATTGGACTGGAATCTGATTGGTGAGAGGATAATTAATAAGTCACTGGTCTTTTTAAAAACCTGTGTCAGCTAGTTGAATGGGTCTCACAGCAAATCAAGGACTCTGGGCACAATACGTTTGATTCAGACAGACTAGGGACTAAGACACACATTACAACATAAGGCTTATGTAGAGCCTGTCTCTGGTAAAAGAAAGATTTTTTTGAAAATGTAAAACGTTTTTCACAGGTTACATGAAGTGTAGGATTTACAGACTAACAGATTCAGCAGCTGACAGAGGCTACAAGTTCCCAGTTCACCGATACTTCTTTTATAGACTGCAAAAGTCTGACTTTAAATTTCCGACAGAAAAACTGAAGATTTAACAGGTGCTCCAACGGGTGCATTACCCGTATGAGCCATCTCACTGGCTGGGATGCAGGAATCTTCATGGTGAGAGTGGCATGCCTAGGCTGTTACCTTTGTACTCAGTGGAGTCTTTTTACAGGACATTCCAAGGCTATACAATATTAATCTTTCAGTTTCAGGTACAGATTACTAACTGACGTGCAGGCGATCAATACAATTTACAAACACCGATTGCTCTGACTTGACAAACTCAGACTCATAGTGTGTCGGGACCAGAGATACAATGCAGGGGACATATCCATATTTTAATTGTGCTCATTTGTTTAAAAAAAATACAGCATTAAACTGGAAAAAGTCTTCTACCGGGAAAGAAAAATGTCAACTAACAAAGTGGCAGCCATATGTAATGTTCAGCAATCTATGTCATAAACGTGTATTGCAGACCAACCCCAACAATCTGTCCAACCCTGGAAGGCAATGTTAGGCAAAGAACAAGAGGGCGGCAGAGCCTCGAGCCCAGAACTGTTGCAAAACATGTGGCATGCTTTGAATAACTTCTACTCATATTTTCTTGCTATTTATGTAAATCTGCAGATTCATCCCATGATTCCTCCGGTCCCTGAACGTTCTCTGTACTTCAGGCACAGAATCTGCCTTGACTTCAGTGGATTTGCAGGGGATAGGAAAATAAGTAAACAGTCAATTTGCATGAAATGTGCTGCCTGATCTTGGGGGAAAGTGTCCATAATTTAATTGAAATGTAATTTCTCTTCACGCTACTAACCTGTGTGTGAAAATCAGTCCTACAAAATCATAATGAGCCAGACAGGCAACCTTTGTTTACCATAACCTATGATATCGCCACCATAAAAACATGGCCTGAATTGCCACTAATTCACTAACCACAGTTTTGCCTAAAAGAGGATTATTGGAAATACATCCCAAAACAGGTTATCCCTAGTACAGGTAGATTTAACAATGAAGATATGAGTGCAGGTTATCACATTGGTTCAAGACAGACATAGTTTAAATGTGTTTTCCTGTATGTAACTCCCAACATATTCAAAGCACAGCACACAGCAATGTAGGAAACTGAAATATATACAGGAGACTTTGAGAACCCTGGCTGCAATCACAACCTGTAGCAGAACTGGCAGGTTTGACCAGGCCTGGATTTGCCACAAGGCCACGGGCTCGGGTGGCAGGGGCAGCACCTACCCCTATAAGCAGTCATTTTGCTATGCACTTGCCCCACCCACCCCCTTTTTCTTTTAATCTAGTACTGATTGAGTCGACAAGCGCCATGTCAATCAGTATTGCCCCAGGTCTGCCTGCTATAATTAGCCCCCAAAGTGGCAAACAAGACCATGGTAGTGGCGGCCCACTCCCGGGGTTCACTATTCACATTCCCCACTCTCTCCTCACACGCAGAGCGCTGTGAAGCAGCAGACTGAAAGGACTGTCAATCTATCAGGTATGCTGAACAGGGACTACTGGAGAGGCACAAGGGTGGGAGGACAAGAGCAGAGGGTGTACCGTAGCTGTGAATGTGGGTGTATGTGTCGTAGTTTGTGTCATTGTGTGAACACCTATGAGTGACATAAACCTGTGAGTGTATCTCTGTCACTGTAAGGGTATGTCTGCATATGTGAGGGTTTTCTGTGTCTACCCGAGTGTGTATCTGTATGCCTATATTTACACCCACACAGCCTTTATCCCAACACTACAGCTGCTATCTACCTCTCAACACAACATTCCCTCCTAATTCCTCCCAAACCCACAATACAGCCCATTACCCCTGCATACATACACTATGACTAATTTACCACAATCTACATCACCATTTCTCTCCCACAAACACTGCAACCCTTATCCTCCCCAAACACACAAAGCCTTAATCCTATTAAACACACACACATACTAGAGCCCCTATCCACATTCAGCCTCCATTTACTTGCGCACACACATATACTACATTGCAAACAGCCCAAACCACACAATACAGCAGCATAGCACAACATACAATTCTGAAACAAGCAACGCCACAAGTAGCTACTCCCACAAATGCAACACAACAACCACCTGCACACACGCAACCCCACAAACGGCATTCCCACTAACATACAAAACCACATATATACATACCCATGCAACTACCCACAGTTACATTCATCATTTAATTTTACCCAAAACTAGTCACATTCACCTTTTAAATCAAAGGCGCCAAACTTGTCACATTTACCCATCCAATCACAGTGGTTCTCAAATCAGAGCTTGGAGACTATGGTAGAAATCTGCAAAATAGACCTTAAACAAGGCTTGGAAATTGTGGTGGGAAGTTGCGCAGTGAATCACGAACCATTGGTTTGAGACTGTGGTGGGAAGTTGCCTAGTGGTTCTGCTATCAGGGCTTAATAACAGTGGTGGGAAGTTGCCCAATGGATCTTGAACCAGGATTTGGAGACTGTGGTAGGAAGCTGATTAGTGTATTTTGGATCAAGGCTTGGAGACCGTGGTGAGAATTTTCCCAGTAGATCATAGACAAAGTTTCTAGATTGTGGTGGTTAAGTTGGCCAATAAGTCACCAACCAGGATGGGGAGACTCTAATCTAATAATCAAGGAGATTCCCAGTGAAGCACGGAGTGATATAGCAGAAACAATCACAGTGATGGCCAGTTTTGCAGGAAGTGAAATAAATTCCAGATGTCCCCACAGCTTTGTGGTTAGTAGAATTAGTTTAACCATGAAATGGTATACCTGTAAACAAACCAAGTCCATTCCCTTAATGCATTAACTTGCTAATGGAATTGGCACGAGCATGGTAAGATAGGTAAGAGTAAAAAAAGACACCAGACGGGCAAGTGTGGAACGAGCAAAGCCAATAGCACCACAAACTGTGCACCAGATCTGTTTGCAAGTTTGTTGTGAGACTATGCCAACAGGGAGGAGGAGGTTTCCTTATTCAGCAAAATGGGCACCATACCAAGCATGCAGAAACACAGAGATTACAGCCAAAATGCAGAGTGCTGCAGGGTACCAGCTATCACACTGAACAGAAACAAACAAAAAAATTAATAACTGGGATTAGTTGTCGTTTTTTTAAATGGATTTATTTCTTCTTTAACAGATTGAGAGAAAAGAAGAAAAAAACAACAAATGGAGATTTAGCAGTTACCGTATATACTCGAGTATAAGCCGAGTTTTTCAGCACATTTTTTGTGCTGAAAAACCCCAACTTGGCTTATACTCGAGTCAGTGTCTGTATTATGGCAATTTACATTGCCATAATACAGACTGGGGGGGCTGGCAGCGAGCGCTTACCTCTCCTGCAGCTCCTGTCAGCTCCCTTCTCCTCCGCGCCGGTCCGTTCAGCACCTCTGTCAGCTCCCAGTGTAAGTCTTGCGAGAGCCGCGGGGTCATAGTGCGGCTCTCGCGAGACTTAGTGTGAGCTGACAGGTGAGCTGACCGGACCGGCGCGGAGGAGAAGGGAGCTGACAGAAGCTGCAGGAGAGGTAAGCAAGAGCTCTGCCAGCCCCTCCTACACAGTGCCCATCCACTGGACCACCAGGGAGTGAGAGCCCCCCTCCCTGCCATGTATCAAGCAGAGAGGGGGGATGAAAAAAAAAATATATATATTATTAATAATAATAATAAAAAAAAAATAATTTAACAAAATAAAATTTAAATAATAAAAAAATTAATAATAATAAAAATGCCCAGCCCCCACCAGGGCTGTGCAACACACACACATACACACACTGCATCACACACATTGCACTCATACACACACTGTATCCATACACACACACTGCATTCACTATATACACACACTGCATTTATTATATACACACACTGTAAATAAATATTCAATTAACATAATTTTTTTAGGATCTAATTTTATTTAGAAATTTACCAGTAGCTGCTGCATTTCCCACCCTAGTCTTATACTCGAGTCAATAAGTTTTCCCATTTTTGGGGGGTAAAATTAGGGGCCTCGGCTTATATTCGGGTCGGCTTATACTCGAGTATATACGGTATTTTAAAAATGTATTTCCTTGAAATGATAAATGTTGTAATCTTTGTAAAGTGCAGTGCACACTGTAATGCAGTGGTTCTGTAGCAGATTGATATTTCTGTTAATTGAGTAGCTGGATATAGGTGATCAAATCGTGAAAGACCAGCTGAGGAAGCAGGTGATAGATACATGGCTGTAACAGATAACCAACAAGGAAGAATTTTGATGGCATGAAATTGGCTCTAAGTGCAGCTCGTATTTGGATATGTGAGGTTGTGTTCATCAGACTACCATCTAATCACTAACCTGTTATTTACCAGTTAATTACTACGCTATTAACAAACACAGGGCTGGCTGCAACTTGCAAGACTAGTCAGCTACACATGGCAGAGTTCCTGTGCGTTTCACATGCAGAGAATCGATTAAATAGGATTGCATCACAAGATGGAAGTTATGACCTGTTCTAGGAGTCAGATTGCCATACACGTTTGTGGGTAACATCCGTTCCAAGGTCCCTTATTGCCGGTCACAGAGCCTGCTGGTCACGCTCCACTACACAGCAAATTCGCCTGTTGCTTGTGCCACTCCTGCCTCTGTCCCCTGTATCTTTAATCTACTCTGGCATTTGGCCTGATTGTGACCACTGCAAATCGAGGCCCTTACATAGCAAATCCTTCCCAGGTCCATTAACCGATACAAATGTGCATATGTCATCACATGACATCCACTAACCAGTTACTGACCTCCTAGGGCTATATACGCTCCTTTTGATTATTTCTCTGTGCTCGGTCGTGGTTTGTCTATGGTTATCGAGAGCGCATTTACTATTTCTCAATATTTTGACTTTGGCTTGTTTATGCACAATTCTCCTTTCTCTAACCCTGAACCTTGGCTTGTCTTATCGATTTTTGTACTCTCTGTGTTCCTGAACTGGGCCGGTCTATTACTTTTCTTTTAACGTTGAGTACTGCCACTTTGAAGCCCAGTAATATGGTTTAATATTCAGGTTTATTGTTAGATTTTATTTGTTCACATAAACTGTGCGTGTGGAGTATAGTCTTTCCAGATATAGCCTTTAAATACATTATTATTTTTGGGAGATGGCCATATCAAGCCAGCAGTCTCCAGCTTTTGATGAACTGATCAGTCATTATTTGATCTACTAAGGTTTTGGTGAGGATCAGAGTGTAGAGTTACAGTACAGCACAGCTAGTGAGGTACATTTCAGCCATGCCGAGATCTCTCACTGGTTACACACTGCTGATAAGGGGCCTATTGAAAGATGCTGTTGGCTGTACGTAGAACTCATGTTTTCACACTGGTTCCTACATGTTTTCGCTACAAATGAATTATCTGCACAGCGCTATTTATCCATCACCTGGCAAAATTTACAAATGAGAGCAGTCTAGTAAAAATAGTCAATGTGGTAAACTTCCCTGCTTGCGCAGACCAAACTAAGAGAGGAGAATTAATGAAGAACGGAGCTGAAAAGGAAAGGTGCCGTTCATTTACCAAAAGTGTCCAAAACTCCTGTATTTTGGCCCAAGCTAATAATACTATTTTCCATAATATGGCCGGTTGAGTTTTCTGAGAGCTCCTGATCCGGCGGGTGCAAACACGCTACTTCAGAACGAGATATTGGCACCAGCAGCCCGGGAGGCTCGGAAACTGAAACGGAATCAAGCGGGGATCAGGGGGATACCTCTCCTGACCCGGTACACCAAGCGACTACTGCAGCCGGCCATGCGGCCTACTACGGAGCGGAGCCTAAAGTCTGGGGGAGGCGGCCGATCCCCTGACATGGGACACGCTCATATCCGAGAGCCCACTATAGCCCTGCTGCCCCCCCCCCCCGGACTGGTGGGGGTTATCCCGGTCCTCGCTGGGGACGACTATCCCCACAACTCAGCATGTAACCAAACGGACCCGAGGTGCCCCTGAAACTGCTGCCGCAGTAGCACCCACAAAACCCAGGGCGAGCACAGGGAACTCAAGCCCAGAACACACTATCTACGCCGCAAGGCTGGACGCAATTTTCCAGGCATTCTGGGACGAGCTAGAGCGGCGCATGCAGCGGAGTGCCACACTTAAACACAGCACCTGCTTATTACCGCACCCACGTGGAGCACACAAAATGGCCGCCACGAGTCGACCTCAGCACCCGGAGGGCTTGAGACACCGACCAACCCCGCGCGTTAAACAGAGGGCTCATACATCCAACCGGAGCAGCAGACTAACCCCCGGACGGACAACTCGACGTGACCAAGCGCATACCCGAGCCGATGGCCACCGCGGAAAGCTAGGCTTTCCCTCACTGCGACCCGGCAAAGACCCACTAGCGGCGGCATGGAGGCGGGAACCGCTGTGGAACAAGCCCAAACCCGACCAGCTGCAGAAAGACCAAACGCTGGTCGTCAAACTGCACTGCCTATCATCTGGACCCCAAAGCTTGGCATGCCTCAGTGTGGGCAGGGAGTGTGCCCTACCGATGCAAGGTATAGGGTGACTGTGGACTATAATAAGGGTGCACCGGGGGCATCCATCAGCCTTACTCTGCTAGGTGCGAAAGAACTGCCTTACTACCCCTGGATGCCTCCAGTTTTGATTGCACATGTTAGATGCAAATGTTATCTGTCTCTGTACAGAGCCCCAGATTAAAACGCAACGCAAGCTCCAACTTTGCCTAATATGCATAATAGCTTAATACCTACCCATAACTGTCTAGATACGCGCCTTGATAGAACAGTATTAAGAAATGTGTGCTAGCTCTACCGACTTGGCTTACCACATTGCTTGCTGCAACCGTAAAATTTATGTGACAGTTTAGTTATTCTGATATGCTCCTGCCTGTCTAATAGGATGACTAGAAAGCCCCTTTGTGAGAATACTTCACCTTTACCTTACTTAAACAATTGCCAACTCCCAACAGGCACATTACTAAAACACTAGCCTAGAGGCTAACTTAACCTTGTGTTAATTGTACCAACCACTCAGTAATGCCTGCCTATTCGCTTACCTACCTAATCACCTATTTTACACACTAACAGGCTTAGCTATAGTGGATATTGTCGTTAGCATGAGCAGCCCAGTCTTGTCACTAAAACTTCCTCTGGGTCTAGCTGGTTACGTAAAGAATAAAGCAAATGTTAGCATATTGAGTTACATTTTTATGCGGTCTTATACTCTGTACGCTAGTGCTCTATGAGCGCCCAGATTACATGCATGGAAAGATAGCATAGTTTAAGACAACACAAGCATGTTTACCATATCATTTCTCACCATGTCTATGAGTCTGTATAGCAAAGTATCTCTCTTCTAATCGCTTATCCAGACATGTTTATGTTTAACCTACATTTATCTCTACCCAACATTTTAAAATTGTGCAAAGTTTATACATGCCATGCTTTACAACATTATGTATGTTATTGTCTAACTTGACCATGCTGTCGTGGCATCGCAAGTGCTTATGTTAATGCTTTGATGCACAGAAAAATAAAGATTTAAAAAAATAAAAATAATAATACAAAAAAAAAAGATCGACTTATTCCTTTTTTTAGACAATATTTGTGTTCTCTTATATAGATATACTAATAAATAATTAAAAGTGTTAACACATACTCCATTTCTACTGAAAACACAGCACAAACGCCCCCTCCCACCCCGCATTGTTCTATGTATATAGGACTGTGATACTGTACTATTGGAGTCTATGTTCTCACGCAGTAGTAAACAGTACAACTGTTATGGGAACACACTGTAACTATGCGGATTTTTCATCATGCAGTTTCCCTGAGGTTAATTACCGTACATATATAAACAATATACCTTAATGCATTGTGTCCTATTCTGCACCAGTTTTTGAAAATGTTAAATAAATTATATATATCCATATCAGATATTAATGGGTGACTAAAGGTAGGAATTATCTTCGAGACACAAACAGACAAAAAGGGCCTATTTGTTGGTGACAGGAATAGGGAAATAATGGTCCATTCACTGTCCATTCACAGCAGACCCTGTTATTATCGCTAATGGTTGCAGAGGATACTGCCACATACTCCTTCTAGGATAAGCCAGTGATTGATGAAGCTGGACGTGGGCTGTGAATGATTTAGTGTCATATTCGGCTGGTTAAGCTTTATGAGAATTGCTGTCCACAACAGTGGTTATGCTGCAGATAGATCATCACTGGTATGCAGCACAAGGATTCGATGGCCTAGGTCTGGATTCATTTCTGTACCCCATGGACGTTAATCAGCCAGGGATTCTGCTCCCTATCAAGGTACTTCATTCCCATAAGCCTGACAGTCACGGGGTCCATGAACTGGGCCTTTTCACATAAGCAAGTATATTTCTTTTTTGGCAATCTTTATTTAGTTTTTTTGTAAATGACACAGAAAGGAGAAATCAATGGTATCACAGATCATAAGAGGTTCTGCAAAGACCAATTGTTTTCTTATTTATATGTATACACACATACACGCACACACAATTTACAAAAAAAAAACGAGACTGGCTAGGCATCATGAACTCTAATTAAACTATGTTCGGCAATCTCTACTGGTCATGAAAACGGTTACATCGCCCACTTGAGGGAAATCAGGCCATTTTCCAAAGCCAACCAAGTATCCGAGGAATGCAGAGCAAGACTGTATGCCAAAAACAAGCAAAACATTAACAATGCCGTAACTGCTTCCAACAAACCACAACAGGTAGGAAAGGGTTAAACGAGCAGCATTGCTTATCGGTGAAGTGAAATAGAAGCTGTGCCAACTGCAGCCAGCCAGAAGCTAAATAGACATTCAATTAACTCTCACACAGCAGACCTGGGATTAGGCTGCTCAGATCTAAAGCTAAAAGCAGCTACTTTCTATCCGTGTTGGTATACACGTTTAGCATGCCAATTAGAGGAAAAGAACACTATCTGTTAATCATCGATTCAGGGAATCTGGCATGAAGTAAAATGCTTTGGACGGTCATCTCCACATTTAAAATGGTAAATTGTGATATTCCTCCAATGGGCAATAAGTTATTTATAATGAGCCAAACAGTTAAAAGTGTCTACAGGGGGCGTGGCTTGGAGCCTGAACTGCATGGACACACGTTTGTGAAGCTCCCGAAATTCAGGTGCCTAGGAGCCAACAATAAGCGGTCTACTGAGCAATAACAGACTCAAGCAGCGAGTTCCCAACTACACCATGTCTCAGAGGCAAAAGAACAAGGCAACTAAGACGGAATGAGACTCCTTCTTTCTAACTAGACCTTCTACACAGAAGGCGCGGGAAAGGCCGGAGCCCTCTTAAAGATGGCTCATATCAGGAACCCTGATATGCCGGAACTGTATAAGGACAACAAAGTCTTTGTGGATCTCTCAGCCGCAACACTCCTCTTCCGGAAGAGTATTTCACCCATCACGACAATCCTCAGAGCACGGAATGTCAACTACCGCTGGAGGTACCCAGCGAAGCCGCTAGTGTACCATCGTGACAGCCTTCATGCGTTGCCAACAGTGGTGGCGGGCATAAAAAGGCTGAAAAAATGGGGCCTACCAGTACCAGATGCTGCACAGGCAAAGCCCTCTCAGGTCCCTAGGATGTCCCCAGAGTGGACTGCTACCTAAAGTCTAAGACTGACTGGAGAACGGGCTTAAGGGCTTCCGACAGAGCTACTTCCCACACTTGAGTATCCTTCATATGTTTCTTATAATATGTTATGTGGCTTTGACCGGGTTTAGTGTGCCGAGTTATATGCCCGCCTTGTGGCCATAGGGATAGGTTGTCCTCCTGGAGGTAGTTAATGGTGGGTCTGGGGCACTGGGGGGGATGTGGATGGGTTGTCATGTGTTGCGGGGTATGCCCATTACCTCAAAGTTAACGGGAAACAAGAGGGGGACTAACCTACAAACTGTTATTTCCTATAAAAAGAAGAAAACACAAAAAATACATTTAAAAAAAAAATACATATACGGTAAATGTTTTTTTCAATAAATAAATGAATACAAAAAAAATAAACCAGAATAATAACAAAAATAAAAATTTAAAAAAAGAGGCATCACAGCATAAAAATACCATAGATACAGATACATTTCTATGCCAGTTTACCTATACTTATCCTAATGGGGCACACTGACACTGCGCTTAAGTATAAACCTGTTAAGCAAATGTTATAGTCTTGTGGCAACCTGGCTCCTACCTACCACCGCTGATGAGTAGTCCAGTACATTGGAGGCACTTACAGCCACGACCCCCACACCATGTGACCAAGCGTTGCTTGGAGCTTCACAGCTCACCCAGAGTGAGTCCTGTTGGGTGCTATACCCCCAAGTTCCTTTCTTGAGAACCCCTTCCCTGACCCATGTGCTCCTCCCCTATGTTTGTCCTACCCTGTACCAGTGGCACATCGCACACACTTTCTACCAACGGGCCCACAAAGACCATTGGCCATGCTCCCGCCCCCGAGTAAATTGACGGACCTGAGCTCTCTGAGACACCCTAATTCTGTGACATGGATAATTATTAGGCCCCTTGGGGGCCCAATTGAGCCTGTTAGACTGCCATAAACACATAGCCGTGACTTCCAACCTTAGTAAAGCCCACCCTACTGTGGCGTTAGCTAGAAATTTGAAAGAACTGTATGCCAGGCTGACAGACTTGAATTCTGAAAAGACCAAATTTTTCCTGTATAAACTACAGGCAAATGTATATCACAACAAAGTACATCAAAATACATGTACACAAAGATTGCCCACCTCACAGGGGAAGACTGCCATAAAAACCTCAGTGACATATGCCACGAATTTGCAAATTTCTACTGGAAACGTTATAATCTCAAACATGATGATAGGGTGTCTAATCTTACGGACAGGTCGATCTTCGACTATCTGGCGAAAATCTGCCTCCCCAGCTTACCATAACTTAGGAGGAGGGATTGAGATAACCGACCTCTCGTGGGGAAGTCATCGCCGCGATCAAAGGGCTACCCTCAGGGAAATCACCAGGGGCAGATGGCCTGCCCAATTCTTATTACAAGAGGTACGCAGCGGTTTTGGCTCCCCACCTGCTAAAAGTTTTGCATACAGCCACGGCTACAGGAACCCTCCCTCCGGAAATGTTGCTTGCTACTATTGTCACCATACCGAAACCAGACAAGTCCCCAGATGAGTGCAAAAACTATCGCCCCATCTCCCTACTCAATTCAGATGCCAAACTATACGCAAAAATCTTGGCCAACAGACTTGGCACCATACTACCATCCCTCATTGCAGATGACCAAACAGGATTTGTTTAGGGGAGGCAAGGATTGGACAACACCAAAAAAACTGATTCTGGAGCACCTCCCGGGAACCAGCCGGGGGTCATTTCTCTTATGACTTTAATACAGGACTACGGCCATCAGTCCTATTACTCCCTAAACACCTCTAAAACCCAGGCACTAGGATTGGGGATCCACGCCCCAGACATGGAAGGGCTCAGACAAAGATACCCATTTGAATGGAGGAGAGATAGTATAAAATACCTGGGATTGAGGTTTACAAAAAAGGTTTCCGACCTCTGCTCAGGGAACTATATCAAAGTCTGGAATGACTGCAAAAAACTCTTGCTCAGTGGAAGACAATGTTTTCGAGCGAGCGGATAGTAGCTCTCAAAATGTCAATACTCCCGCCACTACAATATATGTTTTCCGCACTCTTCCACTGTCCTCCCCACACTCCTACTTTAAAAACATTCAAGCTGACATGACAAAATTTATTTGGGCGGGGGGCAGTCCCAGAGTAGCAATGAAACTTCTGAACGCCCCACTTCCTGAAGGGGTGTTAGCGGTTCCCCAGGTAAAAACAAACATACTATTATGCAACGATCCTGGCCTTGGCCTTACCGTATTTTCTAGATCAACCTCCGCCTCAGTGGGTAGTCTTGGAGCGAGCATTAGTTCAACTTGACCTTCCGAGTAATCGGTCGTTGCCTCGTTAGCTTTGACCACCCCTTCAAGACACCCCTGCACAAGTAAAACTCACTATGCAGGTATGGGATAGACACAGATCCATATTGAGCAAATCCGGCTTAATGTCTTTAGCAACCCCTACATTGGCCCTTCCGTATTGCATCCCTACCTTCCATGCAGAGCCGTGGCATGAGAGGGTAGTTACTCACCTCTACCACTTCTATTCCCAGAAACATATCCTAACCTTCTCTGCACTCCAAGCTACATACGATCTCCCAGCGACCACCCACTTTTCCTACATGCAAGTGCGTTAATTTTTGAAGCACACTAACGTAAAAAAAAAAAATCCTCTTTCCTTTCATACCCAAGACACCACTAAATGGGAACAGATTTGTATTAATAGGAGATTGAAATCCCATTGCAAAGCTATTTCCACTTGCTACAAACTGCTACTAGAGTTCTTGCCGTTTCCTGACTTCAAGCCTGCAATATGATTGGCTATTGACTTAGACTCTGTGGTCACTAAACTACAATGGGAAACCATCTTTAAATCCCCCAAAAAGCTTGTTAAATCCACTACCCTTATGGAGCAACAGCGGAAAATGGTGTACAGGTGGTACATGGCACCAGAGCAGATCCACAATAGTATTCCCTAATAGCTCACTGCTGTGTTGGAGATGTAAACGAGAGAACAGTACAGTATTACACATTTGGTGGCAGTGTCCAATGATTGTAAAGTTTTGGGAATCGGTCCATGCCCTCTTGAGAGAGATTACAGATTGCGCGCTGCCTTTTCACCCACTTACTTATCTGTTGCTGCACATTCTGGTTGGCGTGCCTAAATATAACCAAAAACTGATCTATCATCTGTTGCTCAAAGCACAACGGTTGATAGCCAGGGCCTGGAAGTCCTCATGCCCACCATCAATAACCACTCTATTAGGGGAATTAGATAAACAACGCATATATGAACGCTGCTTTAGTAATGTCTGCCACCTCACACACACGGCCCTGGCGGCATGGGAGGTGTGGGATAAGTGGAGATGGGTGCACCCTGATCAATAATGTAGATCTAGACACTTTTCCCACTGTCAGGGAGAGTGCCGCTTGTTATGGGAGCACCAGAACGGGATACAAATTCAGTATGAGGGCTGTGTTCTGGAGTCTAGGACTGAACACCCGTGGGAGGCAATGAGTAGAGTAGGAAATGCTTTATTACAGAAACGGTGCAATGCTATCTAGAAGGAGCGTACGTCTGCCCGCTCCCCCACTACAGTACAACTTAATATATTGTGTCTAAAGATGGTGCACATGTATCATGGTACTATTGGACATTAAATAGCCGAGCCGAGCTGGAAGGACATGGAGCACATCAGCTCCTCCACGAACCCCTGCAAAACTGGCTAAATATGCCTGGTTCCCCCTGGTAATCATACCAAACAGATGCCAACTGGAAGGGGGACCTAGGCGACATCTCCATGTGCAAAGTCAGCTCCTGTCTGACTGCCGACGACACTGTATGGGCCGCTGGGTTTGGGCCTGCTGTGAGGCTCTGGCGGGAGAAACGGCCGATCTCCCGTGCTTGGTCCGGCGGGGCCTCTCTCTGGCTCAAAGGCCCCATTCCCCCCCTGTGGGCCGGTGGGGGTTATCCCGGCCCCCCCACCGGGGAGGCAGAGCACAATCCAGGGAGCTGGACGATGGCGAGACCAGTCTGGGCCCGCATGGCACAAACTAAGATGGCCGCTGCCTAAATTGCACGACGGAGCAGAGCGACCGCAGTACCTGAGAGGAGGCTGGATGCCCCCCAGGAGGTCAGTGTGGACGACAGCAATAGCAGCAATTACCACCTCCAGGCTGACACTGGGGGGAGCAGCTGGAGAGTGACCATGCAACACATGGGTGAACCGCAGCAGCCCCTGCACAAGACCCCTACCCATGAGATAGGAGACTTCTGCCTCCGGTCACTGTTCACATGAGCGGCTCGGCGGGGACCATTGCAGGACCATGACCCAGCATTTTCTACAAGACCGCACGGACTTGGGATGCAAGACCCACTCACAACTTGGGTCTGGAGCAGGGGGACACCCTCGAGAGAGCACAATGCTAGCTGAGGACGACCAAAACGGAGACTTTGGCTAACCTGAGCACGAGAACTGAGTAACACCTGCATTAATTCAACTTTACTAGCGTGTTCCCTTTATTCTGTTCTCATACAGACTTCAGTCTAATTCACTTGGAAAGCCTCCCGGGGGGGTACTTTAAGCAGATACAGTGCTCACACTAATCACCTCTTGTATCGCAATAGTTTAAGCCTAACTAGCACTGTACATGCCACGTTTGTAACTAGCTTTAAAGTCATGCTACCTATTCATTTTTATGCCTCATAGCTAAGAAAGCATACATTGACATATTTGATGGGGCATATATGTCTAATGATGCAAGCCTGTAATCCTATCGTGTCTCACTGCTTTAGACATAATAATTCAGAATGTTTCACATTTAATATTGCCTGTGTACCACGATATGTAATCCTATGAAACTGCTTACATCTTGCTATTTTCATGTTTTAAAACAAAAATATTGTGCTGTTTAAACTGCCACATGTTGAAATGCTGACAAACCGCTTACAGAAGCTGTCGTGGCGCTGCACGCTGTCCTGTTACTTCATGCACAAGTAAAAATAAAGAATTACAAAAAAAATAATGTGTACAACTGCTAGTACTTGTTTATTAACACCCCCCTCTTATTCTTTCTGTACTCCCTCACCCCCTTTCCTTTGAAAATGAATTAAAAGGCTCAAATTAAAAAAAATAAAACGTGCATTGGGACAGCAAAAGGTTTCACAATCTTTGAATTATTGGGAGTTAAAATCTACATCTCACACACTTTGCAATCCAACAATGTATTGTTGCCAATTCACTGAAAAAATAAAGAGCCTCGAACAGTTACAGAATTAAATGCCCCATAATATATACAAGCAATATAGCAGGCAGCACAAGGCCAATGACTATGATGCCGGTACAGAAACCTTAAATCGCTCAAACAGGCAATTTTCGTACAAAAGAACAGTATTTTCTGAGTTGAAACTTAAGTAAACTTGTGCTGGTGGAACTCAGCCAGTATCAAGCTTAGAGAAAGCTCTGCTTTAGATGTGAATGGGGGCCTTCATAATCCCTACAGAGCATTTCAATGATGCACTCCCTACCGAAATCAACCAACTAAAACAGTTCTTGTTTAACTTCCCCCAAATAACATGCTTATTCACTGCTAAATACAGCCACACCAGAATACTAGACAGTAAGAAGATAGAATTGATCAAAAACACAAACAAAAAAAATCTTATATAGATATGCACGCATACATACACAACAGAAAGACAGACTGACAAAGTTGTCTTTCAGCTTAGACTGACAATTTAAATGACTTATTGTGGCCTTTTAGCTTCGTATATAAATGTATACTTTGCTTTGGCTGAGGTCATGATGACTACACATTAATCCAGCGGGTCAAAAGAGCAAGAATATAAATGAACAAACCCCACTAACCTGGTAGAAAAAAGGGATGCACCATAAAGTGATAGCAAAGAAAACTTGTTTACAAATGAGAATAATAGGTGCAAAAATTAACTAATAAAGGTTATTTACAAAGAACAATTCAGATGTGAAATTCTTACACTGTCGCAATGACCAAAGGAAACCGATAGGAGGATCCACTACTAAAGCAATCAGCAGGATCAATCACCGTGGAAACCAATGGAATGTTCCCGCTGATTGCTCTACAGCTAACATAATCACCATGGGAACCAATGGAATGTTCCTGGTAATTGCTCTACAGCAGGATCAATCACCGTGGAAACCAATGGAATGTTCCCGCTGATTGCTCTACAGCTGAAATAATCACAGTGGAAACCAATGGAATGTTCCTAGTAATTGCTCTACAGCTGAAACAATCACCATGGAAACCAATGGAATGTTCCTGCTGATTGCTCTACAGCTGAAACAATCACCATGGAAACCAATGAAATGTTCCCGCTTATTGCTCTATAGCTGAAACAATCACCGTGGAAACCAATGGAATCTTACTGCTGATTGCTGGTCTACAGTTGGATCAACCACCATGGACACCACATAAAAGTGCCAGCTGATAGTTCCACAATCAGCAATTGGTTTAATGGCTTAATATAAATAATCATTGAGTCCTGCATATCTGATGTGTGTGTGCGGGGGTATTTAAATAATAAACAAGACTAACATTAAGAACGAACAGTTTCAATATTGTCTCTCAGGTATGCTTGAAAACAACAATAGGTCTGATGTGACAAACTACAAGGGCCAGTAGGAAAGATTGAGGATTAGCCCATGGCTACAAAAACACAGCTCCTAAATCCTTGAGTCTGTTCAGCTGCAGTAGACACAATTCACATAACCTTTTGTGCTAAAAGCATACCTGTGCATAGTAACAGATATGTCTATTGCAGTTTGAAAATTAAATCCAAGCCCGGGATCAGTCATTTCGCATAATCACAAATAATCAACCTCATTAACAATGGCAACTGTAACCACTGTACATATCTTATAATGACAGTGTTACCACTCTGTGCAGCATTTTGAAAACCTATATCCTGTGCTACACTTTTTTTTTTTTTTTTAACCTGTCCATCTTAAATTTAAAGATCTAAAGCCAGCCTAGACAGAAAGCATTCATCTCCAACAGTTAAAAAACAAAAGGGGTGTTAAACAGCTTATTTTTAGCCAACCTCAAGTGCTTATTGGCTAACAGATGTAAAAAAATAAAATTATATATATATAAAATAATAATAATAATAGTGAAACAATTCCACTTTTGCATAATCCACTATATTATGCCGTGAATATAGATAGAAACATACAAACATGGGGGGCATAGATTCCCTCACCAGTGACAGGTAAGGAGAAGATTCTGCTTCTAACATGAGAAGCATTCCTGTTTTGCTAAAGTCCACATGCATCTCAATCTCACTAAAATACTTACCAGCAGGTTCATACTGACACAAAAAGACTATTTCCCAGTTGCACTTGTAGTGACCATTTCAAATATAGACAAGAAAATACACTAATAAGTCCACAATACAAAGAAATGGGATGTAGCATCATGCAGACATATTTAATAGATTAACGCTTACTGATCAATGAAATGCAGCACACATTATACAAACAGATCTGCTTATCTCCTGGTCCCTAAGGGGCTCACAGTGCCCACACAAATCCCACAAAGGTCTGATCTCCCTTGGTAGCTAAGAATTCCTCACTGGCTAAGCTTCTAAGTCACTTTAATTACTTTGAGAGGGGTGGTGGGGGGAGACAAGGTGATACACAATTCCAAAAGTTCAGATCTACAGAATAAAAAGGAGTTACTAAGAAACACAAAAATACCACCCAAATCTTCATGAGATCACAGAAGAAAAGGGAATACAACAAGTTATATCATGACACTTCACCTACATTATTACTGCTAGCAGAGCTTGGCTGTTTACATCAACTTAACTAAAATATATGTGACTACTAGGAAATAGTTAACCGTATATAAGCACTCATCCCATCCCACATTAAAAAACTAAATATGGACATATCACTGTCTAATGGAAATACCTTTCTTAATTAAAAATTTAACATTTTAAAATCTTTTAACATCACACAGATCACAAAAAACAAACAGCACACAGTTTAACGTAAAACCTTCTCTTGCTATGGGAATGCCAGCATTAAATGGATACCATAGGCACACAGACTTCTTCACCTCAATGACGTGGTCTGTGTGCACTGCCCCATGCATTTTGATCCCATAATGTAAAAACAATCGCCATTTTGAACTCACAGCCATGTTTACACTACAGGGCTAAACGCACATCTAGTGGCTGTTATATTCAATCATTTTAGAAGGACATTGGATATTAAATCAATGCTTCTCAGAGCAGCACTGGGATCAGTGCTTTTCTAGAAGAAGAATGAATGGAGGAGCGTGGAAGACCGTCTCTAGAGGTGTGCTAAACGTGCAATGAAAATACTGCTGTTGCTGCAAATCAGCAATGTTTAAACAGACAGGAGCGCTGCACCCAGACCACTTCATTGAGATGGTGTGGTCTGGATAACTATAGCCACTTTATTTATTACTGGCATTTATAAAGTCCCCACATATTCCGCAGCGCAGTACAATTGGGAAAACAATACAATATAAACAGACCAACACAAAAGGTAAATGGCCCTGCCCGCGAGCTTACAATCGAAAAGATTTTAAGGTGTTATATGCACAAATCAATGAAAATTAACAAGACTTGACAGAGCATTAAAAAATATGATGGTAACATGGAAGCAAATATATAGGACAAGAGTAAGGAAAAAATGTGTTGCTTAAATTCATTTTTTGCACAGTGAGAGTCAAGGAAGTTTTCTGAATTGCCACCTCGTCAGCAGATTGCGGATGTTGTGAAGGAGGTGACTGATTTGATACGTTCCAGTAGTAAGGGGATAATAGGGAGAATGAACTAGGAAGGGGCACCGTGAGGACGAATAATGGTCGTGGTGATAAGGGAGTGGAGAGATTTTAAAAACATACTATTGGCAGATCGGAAACGAGCAGAGTGTCTCTAGAAGAAGAAGGCGTGAGCAGATTGTGATAGATGTATGGGGAAACAACCACATATTCCATTTAATATAGATGAAATTATTGTTGTGGCAAGTGCATATTAGATATTACGGACAATACAACATCAGGCAGAACAAGATTTGGGAAATAAATTAAAACAGAGAATAAATTGGTGTATGGCTCAACTCTGTCACTGTCATTTTTCACCTGTAAACTGGCTTAAACAATGAATAGTATTGAATACCAAATTCCAAGGTTTAGACAAACAGTGCATATTGGAGAACAATTCTCTGCTGTAGTCCCAGTTTTTCGTTTCTGGCCATGTTTTTCAATTCTTGTTTATTCTGTGTTTATAGAATAAACCGCATTATAATCACATTTAAATGTGAAAGCCGTTTAGATCGTGGTGCCTTTAAAAGTTGGTAGTGATGATGAGCAAATGAAGCACGGAGATTGAATATTCAGTAATAGCCTCTATGCTGGAGACTGCATTTTTAAAGGCTGCTAAGAGACTTTGGAGTTTAAACCTACGTCAGACCAGCTTATAATGGGTTTGTGAGTTAGCAGGGAAGCCTGTGACTGGATTAATATCTTGCAAATACTAATACAGTTTGGCCTGAGCTGTTTGACATTAAAATAGCAGCTTAAAATCACATGTGAGCCGATAAAATTATTTCTTTGGACGAGGTTGATAGGTCCAGTATACACAGTGTACCCAAAAATAACTCTGAACCTTGACTTGGCATCCACATCAGCTAACCTGCCAAATAGATTCTAGAAGTTGGCATTCATTTCAACAATCAAATTCTGTCACTTAGCAGGGAAACCACTGGACCCGGTCACTGATTCAAATTACAACACATTAAGATGTCTTGACATGGACATAACAAAACAAAAGGACAATATCCCTTCTGTTGTGTGCAATCACTGGGTACATTTCAGAATTCCCCAGCCTCTTCAGTGACAAGCTGTAGGCTGGCATAAACAGAATCTTGACTGGACAGGCAATTAATTGTAAGAGCCTGCTGGTACCCAAAGAGTTAAAGAGCAACAAGACTTGCTGCTTGTTAAGCTTCCAAGACTTTCTTAAAAACTGTCACTAACATAACTCCTCCTCAAACAAAGCAAGGACAGCCAGAGGAAATGACCTTGAAAACGTGGGGCAGGTTGCATGGAAACAGATATGCAGGCGTATACAAGAATTGCTCCCCCCCCACCTGAAACACCAGTTTGGCATATTTAAAGAAACCAGTTTGAAAAAAATGCACTGGTATAAAATGTGTGTGTGGGAGGAGGGGGGGGGGGGGAACGACTTATCACAAGATTCATCAGGATAATGCACCTTTTAGATAAAATAAGAAAACCACCTGCAACCCTTAGGGGAAATCAACAAATGGGTACTGGCTAGTGGTATGAAACAAGGGTAATGGTCAACTTCAAGGAAACCGAAAAGAATTTTAAACAAGAAATATTAAAAGGTGATAGATTGTCTCTAGTAAATACAAATCACAGTGCCAACACTACTTTTCAAAAAAGGAAACAAGTTTTACCAATGATCCTCTACAGCAGTGATGGAAATTATCAGCTAAGGATATGTTTGTGGATTACATTCCCAGTGGTACTCAGTCAATACAGAAAGCAGAATCTGTGTGCAAACATTTAGTTCGAAGAGCTTGCAATCTAACAAGTATACAAATTCCACTGCTACTTGGCATTGTGTGTGTATTTTCTTAGCAATGAATCCTAACCACTACAGTGCCCAAGCAACCCACTTTCTAGTTTCTACTCTACCCTTTGTGTCACTATACCTTACACTCTATAGCATGTAAGCTAATTGAGCAGGGATCTCCGACATGTCTGGTTACAAATACGTGCGCACCCATTGTACTTTATAAATTATAATAATAATCAATACCTACAGCTTCTGCACACAGACATAATCCCACAGCTCCTTTTCCCCACGATAGAACCTGAAAACTCAAATGCTCAAACCCAGTGAAGGCACCCAACTGCTCTGGCACCCATCTGTGTGTGAATCCATAGCTCCTGTTCCTGATCTCAGCGAAGCGAACGTCACAGCTCTTGTACCTACCATCTACCACACAGTAAAGAATCGGAGTGTTTTCCCACTATAAAATATGCATATACAGTGCAAATAATGGATAACAACATGTTTGAATCTTTAGAAAACAAAAAACATCTGTCACCTCTAAATAGAATCTCGCAGTAATGGAAGAGATGTAAACATTCAAAGTCATATTATTACCAGGGCCTGTCACTAGCAGGAAAAGAGCTTCTCATCTTCCTACAACACCCAGAGCATGCCCAGTGCCAGGACATACTGCCAATGGCCTTTACACTGCCCAGATAGCAATAGCTGGTTAGATTGCAAGCTCTTGGGACAATGTGTGAGCAGACATTGGCAGTCCAAGCCAACTCCCAGCGTCCTACGTGGCATCCACTATAAGATCCCCAACAACCAGCTCCCAGAATCCTCCGCGGCAACCACTGTCTGCAGGAGCCCCAGCTCCTAGAATCCTCTGCAGACGCCACTGTCTGCAGGAGCCCCAGCTCCTAGAATCCTCTGCAGACAGGAGCCCCAGCTACCAGCTCCCGGAATCCTCTGCGGCAACCACTGTCTGCAGGAGCCCCAGCAACCAGCTCCCATAATCCTCCGTAGCAACCACTGTCTGCAGGAGCCCCAGCAACCAGCTCCCATAATCCTCCGTAGCAACCACTGTCTGCAGGAGCCCCAGCTACCAGCTCCCGGAATCCTCTGCGGCAACCACTGTCTGCAGGAGCCCCAGCAACCAGCTCCCATAATCCTCCGTAGCAACCACTGTCTGCAGGAGCCCCAGCAACCAGCTCCCATAATCCTCCGTAGCAACCACTGTCTGCAGGAGCCCCAGCAACCAGCTCCCAAAATCCCCCACGACAACAACTGTCTGCAGGAGCCCCAGCAACCAGCTCCCAGAATCCTCCAAGGCAACAACTGTCTGCAGGAGCCCCAGAAAGTAGCTCCCAGAATCCTCCGAGGCAACTACTGTCTGCAGGAGCCCCAGCTCCTAGAATCCTCAGCGGCAACCACTGTCTGCAGGAGCCCCAGCAACCAGCTCCCAGAATCCTCCGCGGCAACCACTGTCTGCAGGAGCCCCAGCAACCAGCTCCCAGAATCCTCCGCGGCAACCACTGTCTGTAGGAGCCCCAGCAACCAGCTCCCAGACTCCTCCGCGGCAACCACTGTCTGCAGGAGCCCCAGCAACCAGCTCCCAGAATCCTCCGCGGCAACCACTGTCTGCAGGAGCCCCAGCTCCCAGAAGCTTTTGCGGTAACCACTGTCTGCAGGAGCCCCAGCAACCAGCTCCCAGAGTCCTTCGCGGCAACCACTGTCTGCAGGAACCCCAGCAACCAGCTCCCAGAATCCTCCGCGGCAACCACTGTCTGCAGGAGCCCCAGCAACCAGCTCCCAGAATCCTCCGCGGCAACAACTGTCTGCAGGAGCCCCAGCAACCAGCTCCCAGAATCCTTTGCGGTAACCACTGTCTGCAGGAGCCCCAGCAACAAGCTCCCAGAATCCTTTGCGGTAACCACTGTCTGCGGGAGCCCCA
Organism: Pelobates fuscus; assembly: GCF_036172605.1. Classification (NCBI taxonomy): domain Eukaryota; kingdom Metazoa; phylum Chordata; class Amphibia; order Anura; family Pelobatidae; genus Pelobates; species Pelobates fuscus. The sequence continues at coordinate 5,607,821 of NC_086328.1, read as the reverse complement.
GCTCCCAGAATCCTTTTCGGCAACCACTGTCTGCAGGAGCCCCAGCTCCCAGAATCCTTTGCGGCAACCACTGTCTGCAGGAGCCCCAGCTCCCAGAATCCTTTGCGGCAACCACTGTCTGCAGGAGCCCCAGCTCCCAGAATCCTTTGCGGTAAGCAGTGTCTGCAGCCCTGGGCCCCGGTGTCCCCAGCACAGCCTGGCTGTAACCCCGCAGCCTGCCCCCCTCGCTCCCCGCGGCCCCCTCACCTCGGGAGTAGAGGGATTTCGGGGAGTCCAGGTCCAGGTCGGCGCTGAGCAGGGAGATGAAGTCGGAGGGCATGGCCGCTCGGGCCAGCAGGAGGTGCGGGAGGGCCGCTCGGTGTCCCCGGTCCAGGCTCCGGTCTCCTCACACTGACAGGAATCTACGGCACGCCCCCTGCTGCCCACACACTGCGCATGCGCGGACTCCGGCTCGGGGAGGTCGGGGCCTGCGCCTCACACAGGCGGGTGACGGTAACTAAGGGGCTGGACCTGAGCGTTTCCACGCTGGTGACGGTTACCATGGGCGTGGCCGTGTTCTAAACTGTGGGCGGGGTCCGCGGTGACGGAGGGCTGCCGTGAGGGGGGCGGGGCCAGCTGATGGACAGATGACATCTACCACGGGACGCACGTGCTGCTGGCACACTACCTGAGCCAGCTCAGCCAATCAGCAGCGGGGATCATGTGAGCGGGAGCAGGTGGCTGACAGAGGTCACGTGACTGCTCCCAGGCAGAGAGAACCCCAGGACAACAACACCTATCAGCCGGCATGCTCCAACCGTGACTGGGCCATACCCGGGACAACAACACCCATCAGCCGGCATGCTCCAGCCGTGACTGGGCCATGCCCGGGACAACAACACCCATCAGCCGGCATGCTCCAACCGTGACTGGGCCATACCCGGGACAACAACACCCATCAGCCGGCATGCTCCAACCGTGACTGGGCCATGCCCGGGACAACAACACCCATCAGCCGGCATGCTCCAGCCGTGACTGGGCCATGCCCGGGACAACAACACCCATCAGCCGGCATGCTCCAACCGTGACTGGGCCATACCCGGGACAACAACACCCATCAGCCGGCATGCTCCAACCGTGACTGGGCCATACCCGGGACAACAACACCCATCAGCCGGCATGCTCCAGCCGTGACTGGGCCATGCCCGGGACAACAACACCCATCAGCCGGCATGCTCCAACCGTGACTGGGCCATACCCGGGACAACAACACCCATCAGCCGGCATGCTCCAACCGTGACTGGGCCATGCCCGGGACAACAACACCCATCAGCCGGCATGCTCCAGCCGTGACTGGGCCATGCCCGGGACAACAACACCCATCAGCCGGCATGCTCCAACCGTGACTGGGCCATACCCGGGACAACAACACCCATCAGCCGGCATGCTCCAACCGTGACTGGGCCATACCCGGGACAACAACACCCATCAGCCGGCATGCTCCAACTGTGACTGGGCCATGCCCGGGACAACAACACCCATCAGCCGGCATGCTCCAGCCGTGACTGGGCCATGCCCGGGACAACAACACCCATCAGCCGGCATGCTCCAACCGTGACTGGGCCATACCCGGGACAACAACACCCATCAGCCGGCATGCTCCAACCGTGACTGGGCCATGCCCGGGACAACAACACCCATCAGCCGGCATGCTCCAGCCGTGACTGGGCCATGCCCGGGACAACAACACCCATCAGCCGGCATGCTCCAACCGTGACTGGGCCATACCCGGGACAACAACACCCATCAGCCGGCATGCTCCAACCGTGACTGGGCCATACCCGGGACAACAACACCCATCAGCCGGCATGCTCCAACCGTGACTGGGCCATGCCCGGGACAACAACACCCATCAGCTGGCATGCTCCAGCCGTGACTGGGCCATGCCCGGGACAACAACACCCATCAGCCGGCATGCTCCAGCCGTGACTGGGCCATGCCCGGGACAACAACACCCATCAGCCGGCATGCTCCAGCCGTGACTGGGCCATGCCCGGGACAACAACACCCATCAGCCGGCATGCTCCAGCCGTGACTGGGCCATGCCCGGGACAACAACACCCATCAGCCGGCATGCTCCAGCCGTGACTGGGCCATGCCCGGGACAACAACACCCATCAGCCGGCATGCTCCAACCGTGACTGGGCCATGCCCGGGACAACAACACCCATCAGCCGGCATGCTCCAACCGTGACTGGGCCATGCCCGGGACAACAACACCCATCAGCCGGCATGCTCCAACCGTGACTGGGCCATGCCCGGGACAACAACACCCATCAGCCGGCATGCTCCAACCGTGACTGGGCCATGCCCAGGACAACAACACCCATCAGCCGGCATGCTCCAACCGTGACTGGGCCATGCCCGGGACAACAACACCCATCAGCCGGCATGCTCCAACCGTGACTGGGCCATGCCCGGGACAACAACACCCATCGGGTTAACTCCACCTCTAGTGGCGGTCTACCAGACAGCCACTAAAGAAACTTCCGGGTCGTTAGGCAACTTTTGGTCACCTAACTGATGCTGGACGTCCTCACGCTATACAGGAGGGCTTTCAGCTTCATGTAAAACCCAATAGGAAAGCACTATATAGGTTTGCTATGGTGGAAGTACTAATGCAAGCACCTTTATCACCGCACATTCAGGTTAGGTCTGCACCGCCTACGGGGGAGGAGCAGAAGCAGAGGCTGAGCCAGTGCCTTTGGACAACTACGCTGGAATCAGGTAAGTGACAGAAGGGATTTTTAACCCCTTCTGCACCATGGACTAGACTTGATAAAGGCTCAGAGAGGAGCTGAAACGTTGTCTCCAATAAAAAAGACTGCCTTTTAGAAGAAATCTCTGGTGTGCCCGGATATTTATTTTCTTCCATTCAATAAAGGTTTAGGTCCACCCTTGTGATTTGTCATGGTCTGAAGATAAAGTGAATGGCTCTACTTTGAGCACATTCTGGAGAAGATAAGTGTTTATAACCCATGCACCCTTTATGCTATATTGTAAAAATATTAAATGCATTGATAGACAGGCATATCAGTACTTCATTGCCTTATAAAAATAAGCCTTTTCCAGTATGTAAACGTGGGGTTTTATGCACGTTTTTACTAACACATGGGGAAAGTTCTATAAAATGTCTCCATATGTTTTAAGACTTAAAGAGACACTCCAGGCACCAAAACAACTTCATCTACATGTTATGGTGACAGGAGACCCCTGGAAGCAATCTCACCTCAAGGTGTTTAGCCCCAACTTGCCTCCAGCAGTGATGTCCACTTCCACCCCCAAGCAGCATCTGGCTTTGGAATTTTCAGATCCAAGAAGCGCGGAGTGCCATCGGCAGGGGTGTTGCTTATTGGCTGAGCGCGGTCAGCGGATTCTCTTAGCCAATCAGTGACTCCCCATTCATTAAACTGGCTTAGGAAAGGTATGTTGGCCTGTCTAAGCATTTAGAAGTGTCACCCTAACAGGTCTCCAACTGGAGATATGCCTAGCGTTTCCATTAAGCAAACACAATCCTTATTGTTCCTTTTATGATTGGGACAGTTGGGAAACTGCATAATCGAATAAAACATTGAAAATCACCTATGACTCGTGTTACCCTTTTTTTCATGCAACCCCCTGTTTTCATTTCAATTCATATTGAAAAAAATAGTAAATGACATCACAACCCAGTTAAGTCCATGCATAACCAGTAAGCTGACTGACAGATGCAAAGGGTGGAGCTTGTAGCATTGATTGACAGGGAGCCACCTTTAAAGGGTAACTCAAAGCAAAAATCCCTGTTTTCATAAAATACCCTTTTCATCCTGGTCACCTGGAAGTGGTCATAGTGCTTGGAGTAACTCTTTAAGGTGGTAGAACCATGCAGGTTTAGATTGCTATCAGTCAGTAGAGGTCACAGGTAGGAGACGTTCTGCACTCCAAAATGTCATGGATTATATCTCTGTATGCTTTGCTGGCAATATGTAAGGGCATAATGGGAGATGTAGTTCACAATGAAGGTGTCCTACCCCGGTGTAGGTCAAAGGCTGACTCTGTAGGTATTTCTGCTCACAGATATTGCAGCTCACTCCTAATTTGTAGATAAAGATTTCTGTAGGTGAAACCCCCTCTCCATACCATCACCTTGTTACTTCTATCTATCTATCCATCCATCTTCCAGCTCTTTTCAGGCAGTATATATTATTTATTTATAAAATATTTTACCAGGAAAGAAACATTGAGATTTCTCTCGATTTCAAGTATGTCCTGTATACTCGGCAGTGACGTAACATGGCACGTCTATCAAAGGCTTTATTATTCAACCTGTTACAAAACATTTGTATTTTAGTATCCAGAATGAAAAGATACAATAATTGCATCCTGCTGCATTCTCTCCGCTCAATGACGGGATTAATAGAGCTCAGAGGCACTGCCAAGTCAAGTGTGATCAATCTTAAAAGGACAGCCAAATCACGCGTGGCTTAGATTTAGCAGTTTTTGCATCTATTATTGACGGTCAGACATAGCGACTTGATTCTTCGGAGTAGCACAGATTCAGTCATTTAATCTACTTTACCTCCGATGTCAGCAAGCAAAGTATATGCAGCCACCAGACAACTGGGTATACGTCCAATGCTTCTTTAGGAGAAGCATCTGATTGGACAAAAGTAATCAGAATTGATTACATCATCAAAGGAGGTACAGGCTGCAGTGAGGATTCACACACAGGAAAACAAAACTGTATTCCTAACATAATTGTGCCCTCTGGCTCCCCTTAAAGGGAAACACCAGTGCCAGGAAAACAATCCGTTTTCCTGGCACTGCAGGTCCCCTCTCCCTCCCACCCTCCAATCACCGGTTGCTGAAGGGGTGAAAACACCTTCAGTGTCTTACCAGAGGCAGCAACATGTCCCACGTCACTGCTTCTCCCTCCGCCGCCACTCCTCCTCTGCATTACGTCGGGCGGTGGGCGAGACTGATCCTGCCCACCGGCTTTTCTATGGGGAATTGAGCGATGCTGGAGGTCCTCACACAGCGTGAGGACGTCCAGCAACGCTCTAGTACAGAGTTTTCTGTGCTATGAAGGAGGAAGTGCCCTCTAGTCGCTGTCTAGTAGACAGCCACTAGAGGTGGAGTTAACCCTGCAAGGTAATTATTGCAGTTTATAAAAAAAAACTGCAATAATTACACTTACAGGGTTAAGATTAGTGGGAGTTGGCACCCAGACCACTCCAATGGGCAGAAGTGGTCTGGGTGCCTGGAGTGTCCCTTTAAGGGAACAGGGACACTGCACCAAGACCACTTCAATAAAATGGAGTGGTCTGGTGCCTATAGTGTCCCACTAAACCTATAAAGAATGACTTTACTGTGCATTGTGCATAAATCAGGGAAATGTGGTTATAAATGATAGTGAACCCTTTCATAACTCAAGCAGCAAGTTATTATTATACAAAGTTACCTATCCAGTTTCAGATACATTACATATTGACAATGCTATTAATGATCTCACATATGCAGAAGAGATCAGAACTGAACATCCTAACTCCAGCAGTTGGTAGGATTACAGGAACACTACAAACATGTATTCCTAACCATAGGTCCCTGCCCCCCTTAGATTGGAGATAAAGGTGGTTTACTTACCTTTTCTCCTTTGTTCCACTGATCTTGCCGCAGACGCTCTCGCCTCCATGGCTGAGGTAACCAATCTTGCCGATCTCAGCCAATCCAATGCTTTCTCGTAGGAAAGCATCTGGAGGTTATTGCGCATCCTGAGCCTAAACCCCACGTTGCACCAATGAGTATCTCCTCATAGAGATGCATAGAATCAATGCATCTCTAGGTGGAACATTCAGTGCCTCCATGCAGCACTGACATAGGAAGCGCCTCTAGTGGCCGTCTGAGTGTCTGCACTTAGAGGTGTTATTAGGCAGCACTGTGAACCCTGCTGTTTCTATGAAAATATAGTGTTTTCATTGCTCAGCTTACAGAAACATGCCTAGATGCCAGAACCAGTATGTTAGGTGTAGGCGTTCTGTGGACTATAGTGTTGTTTAATCTTGTTGGCACTTACCTTTCTGGGCAGTGAAAACATGTACAAAATACTTTTAAAAGGACACTCCATCACTAAAGCACTTTCAGTTTGCTGAAATTTATTTTTAAGAAAAGAGATGAGCTGACACAATCATTGTGTGATAAAGAGGCCATGCTGAGGCATTATCTGTATGATAGAGAGGTCCAACATAGACACTCTCTGTATGGTAGAGAGTTTCAGCTGAGACATTCTCTGTATGATAGAGAGGCAAAGCTGAGACATTCTCTGTATGATAGAGAGGCAAAGCTGAGACATTCTCTGTATGATAGAGAGGCAAAGCTGAGACATTCTCTGTATGATAGAGAGGCAAAGCTGAGACATTCTCTGTATGATAGAGAGGCAAAGCTGAGACATTCTCTGTATGATAGAGAGGCAAAGCTGAGACATTCTCTGTATGATAGAGAGGCAAAGCTGAGACATTCTCTGTATGATAGAGAGGCAAAGCTGAGACATTCTCTGTATGATAGAGAGGCAAAGCTGAGACATTCTCTGTATGATAGAGAGGCAAAGCTGAGACATTCTCTGTATGATAGAGAGGCAAAGCTGAGACATTCTCTGTATGATAGAGAGGCAAAGCTGAGACATTCTCTGTATGGTAGAGAGGTCCAACATAGATATTCTCTGTATGGTAGAGAGGCCAAGCTCATACATTCTCTGTATGGTAGAGAGGTCCAAAGGAGACATTCTCTGTATGATAGAGAGGCAAAGCTGAGACATTCTCTGTATGATAGAGAGGCAAAGCTGAGACATTCTCTGTATGATAGAGAGGCAAAGCTGAGACATTCTCTGTATGATAGAGAGGCAAAGCTGAGACATTCTCTGTATGATAGAGAGGCAAAGCTGAGACATTCTCTGTATGGTAGAGAGGTCCAACATAGATATTCTCTGTATGGTAGAGAGGCCAAGCTCATACATTCTCTGTATGGTAGAGAGGTCCAAAGGAGACATTCTCTGTATGATAGAGAGGCAAAGCTGAGACATTCTCTGTATGGTAGAGAGGTCCAGCTGAGATATTCTCTGTATGGTAGAGAGATCCAGCTGAGATATTTTCTGTATGGTAGAGAGGTCCAGCTGAGATATTCTCTGTATGGTAGAGAGGCCAAGCTCATACATTCTCTGTATGGTAGAGAGGTCCAACGGAGACATTCTCTGTATGATAGAGAGGCAATGCTGAGACATTCTCTGTATGGTAGAGAGGTCCAGCTGAGACATTCTCTGTATGGTAGAGAGGTCCAGCTGAGACATTCTCTGTATGGCAGAGCGGTCCAGCTGAGACATTCTCTGTATGGCAGAGAGGTCCAGCTGAGACATTCTCTGTATGGCAGAGAGGTCCAGCTGAGACATTCTCTGTATGGCAGAGAGGTCCAGCTGAGACATTCTCTGTATGGCAGAGAGGTCCAGCTGAGACATTCTCTGTATGGCAGAGAGGTCCAGCTGAGACATTCTCTGTATGGCAGAGAGGTCCAGCTGAGACATTCTCTGTATGGCAGAGAGGTCCAGCTGAGACATTCTCTGTATGGCAGAGAGGTCCAGCTGAGACATTCTCTGTATGGCAGAGAGGTCCAGCTGAGACATTCTCTGTATGGCAGAGAGGTCCAGCTGAGACATTCTCTGTATGGCAGAGAGGTCCAGCTGAGACATTCTCTGTATGGCAGAGAGGTCCAGCTGAGACATTCTCTGTATGGCAGAGAGGTCCAGCTGAGACATTCTCTGTATGGCAGAGAGGTCCAGCTGAGACATTCTCTGTATGGCAGAGAGGTCCAGCTGAGACATTCTCTGTATGGCAGAGAGGTCCAGCTGAGACATTCTCTGTATGGCAGAGAGGTCCAGCTGAGACATTCTCTGTATGGCAGAGAGGTCCAGCTGAGACATATTCTGCATGTGGGTGGATCTGGTAAGACTGGTTCTGTATGCTGAAAAGAGGATAACGCGTAGATTAAGTAAAACTCTCTTTCACTGGAGACCCATTTGATAATGGTCAACTGAAACAATGGGTCTTCTGGACAAAACCTGCTATAAAAAAGTAATTAAGGGGAGTACTGAGCTGTAGCGGTAGAGATATAAAGTAAATAAATAGTAGGGATGAAATAATAAAATCAAAGAACTCATTATGTAGGTTTTATACTTAGTGCTGGCTCTATGTACATGTAAAGGAGCCAGGTAGCAGGATCACGCATGGCTCTTTGTAATGTGTGTGTATATTTCTTATTCCCTAACAGAAGCAAAACGGATACTTTGAATGCTCTTAGAACAGATCAAAAGCTTCTGTTTCCAGTTCTTTTAGAAATGGGGGACCATAGCGCTGTCTTAGAAAGCTGTATGTAAGAGACGTTCATTGGACAATTGCCAGAGGTGACCATAACTAGTTTCTGTTCGCCAATGAAATCCCAAAATAAACTTTTTCATCTGTCATAAGATCTAGTACCCACAGCCTCTCCTGATTGGCTGCACACATCCAACCTGATCAGCTGTGAGCAACAATGTGTGTTAATTGCACATGTTTTGTATACATCTCTCAGTGACGTGTGCAGCATACTGTATTGGGGCATGCATAAACGAAACGTTACCAGATACAGTTTACTTAAAAAAATTACTCTTTTTAAAAATGTGCATTTTTGCTCTAATTGAACAATATATATATATATATAAATGTAGAAATAGTCATGCGATCCCAAACTCATGGAAAAATCGCCTTGGAAAAGAGAGGGCAATTTGGCGCTATATTAGGGTGTGCACTTATTGCGTACGCCATTGATATATATAACTGACTAACCGTAAAAAAATAATAATAATAAGCCTGTATAAAAACAGTTTTCTGCATTCATATTGTTCTACTGGAATAAAACGAATTCTCCAGATATAGCCATTATACATTTCTAATAAACTGATTGCAAACATAATCTGATAAAATAGTACATGCTATGAATGGTTAGATGGTAACAAATTCTTATTTTTAAGAGCAAAAATATAAAATCACTCCCACGTTTATGGCATTTGGAGGGCTAATTAAGATTTTTCTCGAATCATTTCCTAGGGGGTTCTAGAACTTGCTGAATGTCATGTCTTGCAGAGCCCATGTTTGAACCAGTCCTTACCTCTCAGTCGACCTCTTGCGATAACACCCCCATGTTGCCATCGGTTTGCGAACCGCGGTGCAGAGGAGACGATGTCCTCGGAGACAGAGCACATGACACCACAAGGTAATATTCTTCCAGACACTTTTCAGTCAATCAATCTAGCTTAGGGCAAAGTTTGTGAATCAGTAACGCTCTTTACTTCACGCGATGGTCCAGGTTGCGCCAACTCCTTAACATTCTCTTAACGATTGGCGACAGGATTGCGCACAATGGTAGTGTCCTTAGATCTGCTTGTTCCTCCTGATTGTGTGCAGCACACTTGATAATCTCTGTCTGAATAGGTCACCGTGGAACAAGCTAATTCCCGCAGGAGCTAGGAGCTGTGGATCATTAAAGAGAATAACTCTCTATTACTCCGCCTGAACCTGTCTGGCAGCTTACAGGCTGTGTCCTTCTAAGTTCAAAGAGTTGGACCTTCTGCCTTTTGTCCTCGCTAAAAATTAACTCCTTGCACAATACTACTAGTGCCAAGAGCTGCTACCTAAATGTCAGATTTCGTGTCACCACAAGTAGATAGTAAATCACGATAATATGGCATCGACACACAAGCACTCCCACTTTCACCGTAACCTCACTGCACAGGAGAACACAGTGAAAGATATCCGTGCCAGCCTGTATTCATAAACATGCGATGGTCACGTAGAAGGATGCAGTAACATTTCACATTGACAGTGCTTTAACCCCTTAAGGACACATGACATGTGTGACATGTCATGATTCCCTTTTATTCCAGAAGTTTGGTCCTTAAGGGGTTAATTGATTTTACTTGGCCAGCAATGCCCCTATTTCCTTCCTTTGAGCCCGGATTGGTGGTAGAAAACCTGCAGATCCACATTTATTGGTAAACACAATACCTGTTAGGCGATGGGGTTTTTCAGAGATATAGCAGCAGGTGCTGTGACAGGTAGCTTACTGCTAACCTAGAGACTTTAGGGAGGGGTTATTCTAGCAGAAACCAAAAAAATTAAAGTGACACTCCAGGCACCAAAAGTGTTAGTATGTACCTGACACCGCTGGAACGTCACACAAAAAAAAACCCTTTCTTTTATCTTTTGCGTACAATACAGACAAGCATGTTGATGCGAGGTTGCACAAAACAAATTTGGATTTTTTTGGGCCAGGCCATATCCTGGTGTGCCTGGGGTGTAATGAGCCAAAAAACAAAACAAAAAACCTGCAGAATGATTTACAAAAGTGAATTAAAACTCCTTTTGTGGGGTATGTAATGTGGTTTTTGTTTTTGCATATATATATATCAAAAAGTTTATTTTAATAGGGGGGATTTCATGGGAAACTTCAAATTCAGTTTTACGTTTAAATCCATATAGCTATTTCAATTTCATTAAAACTTAGGATTTTGTTGTGGCCTATATTAGCTGTAATAGCCAGTCACTGCCGGTGCCGATATAACAGGTGGACTGACAGGGCCAGTGCATGAATCATTGGGTGCACAGGTGAACACATATTTTGCCACTCCATCCAAAATAGGTTTTTGACTGTGTGTCTCCTAAAACACCTCTTCCTAATTATTCTGCCCCTTTTGTGTCCTTTTCCCTGTTTTGAGGATTGTATCCCCCTTTTGTTGTTCTAATTCCTGCTTTTATATCTTTAACCCCCTTTTGTGGTCTCTAAGCCCCTCATTTGTTTATTATTCCCCATTTTTAATGTATTTCCCCCTTTATTGTATTGTATTGTATTTCATTTTTGCCCTTCTTGTGTCTCTTACACAATTGTCTATTAACCTCTTGTGTCTCTTACTCCCATCAGACTTACATTACACACTGTCGGCACACACAATGGCCATTACATACTGCCAGCACACACCACACTCATTATGTACATCTAGCACACAGCAAACACAAATTACATACAGCCAGCACATAAAACACATATTCCATATAGCAATGGGGGTGGCTAAATACATATAATGTGACATTTGAGTGTATTTGTGTGCATGTGTAATCTGTGTGTGTCTGTATGTGCATATGTATTGTCTGTGTGTTATCTGTGTATATGTTACGTGTGTCTGTATGTGTATCTGTCTGTCAATTGTGCCCCTGGCTATGTGTGTCTGTGTATCTGTGTCAGTGTTTGTATCTGTATGAGTAGTATAACTGTGTGTATCTGTGTGTCTGTGCATCTGCATGGTGATCATTGCATGTATATGTATGTGTATCTGTGTGTCTCTATTTGTATGTGTATTAGTATGCCTGTATATCTGCGTGTGTGTTACTATTTGTTTCTCTGTGTGTTTGCGTGTGTGTTTGAAGCTGTATGTGTGTCAGTGCGTGTATCTGTGTGTCCGGATGTGTCAGTGTGTCTGTATGTGTATCAATGTGTGTGGTGGTGTATATGTATATGTGTATACATCTCCGCATTCAAATCCCAACACTAAACAAATTCACCCCGCATTCAAACGTTAATACATACAGACACACCTCTACATTCAAAGGAAAGCATTATACACAAGTAAGCTTTTAAATAGTAACAGTACATAAAAACACAAATACACAGCTATCCCCCAGCTGGCAAAGTATTGTAGGAGTTGTACGACAGACGGGGTTCTACCATTTTTTCCATCCTTGCGATAGGGAGGCCCAAAAAAGATTCTTGCACCAGAGTCCTCTCTACTTTAGTTCCATCACGGACTACATGCAGCCAGTACACCACACAGACACACACTGCATACAGTCAGCACATGCCACACATATTGCACATAGCCACTAAACACACACTAGGGGATAGGACAGTGAGCAAGACCTACATTTTATCAAATCTGAACGGCAAAAATGAAGCAAAAATAGCCAGTTGTGACTATAACTATGAGAATTATTCCAGATCAGCTATTACATTTTGCCCATGTTTTCCTATTTGGATGTAATTTGCGAAAATTAGGTAAATAACGCTGATGTCCAGATCTAAGCTGGGTCCCTAAACCTTCTGATTTGACATTATTTTGTGTGACAGGACAAGTAGATTGGGTCACTGTTTTAATCCCTTGGACACGTAGATTTTAAAAAAAACATTTCTACACCCCAGGGAATGTAGGGGACAGCGAGTGCTGTCCTATGATATACAGTGTGTGTCACTCAGTGCTGTCCTGTGATATACAGTGTGTATCACTCAGTGCTGTCCTATGATATACAGCATGTATCACTCAGTACTGTCCTATGATATACAGTGTGTATCACTCAGTGTTGTCCTATGATATACAGTGTGTATCACTCAGTACTGTCCTATGATATACAGTGTGTATCACTCAGTGGTGTCCTGTGATATACAGTGTGTATCACTCAGTGCTGTCCTATGATATACAGTGTATCACTCAGTGCTGTCCTATGATATACAGTGTGTATCACTCAGTGCTGTCCTGTGATATACAGTGTGTATCACTCAGTGCTGTCCTGTGATATACAGTGTGTATCGCTCAGTGCTGTCCTATGATATACAGTGTTTCACTCAGTGCTGCCCTATGATATACAGTGTGTATCACTCAGTGCTGTCCTATGATATACAGTGTGTGTCACTCAGTGCTGTCCTATGATATACAGTGTGTATCACTCAGTGCTGTCCTATGATATACAGTGTGTGTCACTCAGTGCTGTCCTATGATATACAGTGTGTATCACTCGGTGCTGTCCTATGATATACAGTGTGTATCACTCAGTGCTGCCCTGTGATATACAGTGTGTATCACTCAGTGCTATACTATGATATACAGTGTGTGTCACTCAGTGCTGTCCTATGATAAACAGTGTGTATCACTCAGTGCTGTCCTGTTATACAGTGTGTGTCACTTAGTGCTGTCCTATGATAAACAGTGTGTATCACTCAGTGCTGCCCTGTGATATACAGCGGGTATCACCTAGTGCTGTCCTATGATATACAGTGTGTATCACTCAGTGCTATACTATGATATACAGCGTGTTTCACTCAGTGCTATCCTATGATATACAGTGTGTATCGCTTAGTGCTGTCCTATGATATACAGTGTGTATCACTCAGTGCTGTCCTATGATATACAGTGTGTATCACTCAGTGCTGTCCTATGATATACAGTGTGTATCACTCAGTGCTGTCCTATGATATACAGTGTGTGTCACTCAGTGCTGTCCTATGATATACAGTGTGTATCACTCGGTGCTGTCCTATGATATACAGTGTGTATCACTCAGTGCTGCCCTGTGATATACAGTGTGTATCACTCAGTGCTATACTATGATATACAGTGTGTGTCACTCAGTGCTGTCCTATGATAAACAGTGTGAGTCACTCAGTGCTGTCCTGTTATACAGTGTGTGTCACTTAGTGCTGTCCTATGATAAACAGTGTGTATCACTCAGTGCTGCCCTGTGATATACAGCGTGTATCACCTAGTGCTGTCCTGTGATATACAGCGTGTATCACCTAGTGCTGTCCTATGATATACAGTGTGTATCACTCGGTGCTGTCCTATGATATACAGTGTGTATCACTCAGTGCTATACTATGATATACAGTGTGTGTCACTCAGTGCTGTCCTATGATAAACAGTGTGAGTCACTCAGTGCTGTCCTGTTATACAGTGTGTGTCACTTAGTGCTGTCCTATGATAAACAGTGTGTATCACTCAGTGCTGCCCTGTGATATACAGCGTGTATCACCTAGTGCTGTCCTGTGATATACAGCGTGTATCACCTAGTGCTGTCCTATGATATACAGTGTGTATCACTCAGTGCTATACTATGATATACAGCGTGCAGGGCCGGACTGGCCCACCGGGATACCGGGAATTTTCCCGGTGGGCCGCGGCACCTGGGGGCTGCTCTGAGCAAGTATGTGCCACCGGGTGGCCGGTCCGGCGGCACTCCTTTCACTAATGCAGACTCGCTGAAGGCTGTTGGAGGAGGGAGGAGCATGTCTCTGTACCATGCTCCCTCGCGGTTTCTGTGCAGAGAATTGTGGGAACCGCGAGGGAGCATGGTACAGAGACATGCTCCTCCCTCCTCCAACAGCCTTCAGCGAGTCTGCCTGAGTGACATCCTGACAGGAGTGCCGCCGGACCGGCGAGGCTGCCACCCGGTCCGGAGGCTCCAGCGTGGAGTGCGGCCGGCCCCTTTGAGTCCTTGACTCCTCTCAGGTAAATGGGAGGGGAGGGGGGAAATAAAACAGAGGGGCACTGGGAAAGGATGGGGGAAGGAGAGAGAGACACAGAGGGGAAAAAGGGGCAATAGAAAGATGGTGGAGGGAGGGGGGAGAGAGAGAGACACACAGGGAAAGGGGGAGAAAGAGAGACACACAGGGAAAGGGGGAGAAAGAGACAGAGGGGGAGAGAGAGAGGAAGGGGGAGAGAGAGTCACACAGTGAAAGGGGGGGAAAGAGACAGGGGAAGAGAGAGGAAGGGGAGAGAGAGAGACAGAGGGGAAGAGAGAGGGAGGGGAGAGAGAGAGACAGAGGGGAAGAGAGAGGAAGGGGGAGAGAGAGACAGAGGGGAAGAGAGATGAAGAGGGAGAGAGAGACAGAGGGGAAGAGAGATGTGGGGGAGAGAGAGACACACAGGGAAAGGGTGAGAAAGAGACAGATGGGGAGAGAGAGGATGGGGAGAGAGAGGATGGGGAGAGAGAGGATGGGGAGAGAGAGGAAGGGGAGAGAGAGGAAGGGGAGAGAGAGAGACAGAGGGGGAGAGAGAGAGACAGAGGGGGAGAGAGAGAGACAGAGGGGGAGAGAGAGGAAGGGGGAGAGAGAGGAAGGGGGAGAGAGAGGAAGGGGGAGAGAGAGGAAGGGGGAGAGAGAGACAGAGGGGAAGAGAGAGAGGGGGGAAGAGAGATATGGGGGACAGAGAAACACAGGGAAAGGGGGGGAGAGAGACAGAGGGGAAGAGAGATGTGGGGGAGAGAGAGACACACAGAGAAAGGGGGAGAAAGAGACAGAAGGGAAGAGAGATGTGGAGGAGAGAGAGACAGAGGGAAGAGAGATGTGGGGGAGAGAGAAACACAGGGAAATGGGGGAGAAAGAGACAGAGGGAGAAAGGAGAGAGACACACAAGGGGAGGGGGAGAAAAAGAGGCAGAGGGGGAAGAGAGAGACTGGGAAGGAGAGGGGAGACTCCCCCCCCCCCCCCCATGAGGCTCTCCACTGCCAGCCGGCTCCTCTGCGTCCTTCTCGCACGAGCACAGAGCGTTGCCGCGGTTACCACGGCAATGCTCCGGCTCTCACGAGAGTGAACTCTAGCCCTGGAGCTATGGGCTAGAGTTCAATCTCACCACTGCGACCACCATGAATTCCTGGTGGTCGCAGTGTTGAGAGTGAACTCTAGCCCCATAGACACACTTCCCCCACACACACACCATACACATTCACACACTGCCCCCATGCACACATTGCCCCCCCCACACACACACACACACATTCACAGCCCTCCCATACACACATTTCCCCACACACCCTACGCATTCACACACTACACCCCCCCACACACACATACACTGAACCTTTCACACACACTGCACCCCTCACACATTGCACCACTGCTCCTATACCCTAATACAGCCCCATATCCCAGCAGACCCCAGGTAAGTTGTCAAACAGTTCTTAAACGGTTTGACTACTTACTCTGTGAGGGGGCCCCGGCACACCTTGCACCATAACCACTACACAGAGCAGTAGTGGTTATTGTGTATGGATTTTTTCTTTAAATAATCTATAAGTACCCCTCCCGGGATCAGGCTCTGGATCCGCCACTGGTATATGACATGTATATTAGATATTATACATGTATACTAGATTTATATATATATATATATATATCTAAATCTAGATAGCCCCTGCACTCCAACCATGACAATAAGAAAAAAATACCTGGTGCTCTGGTGGCTGAATAATACAAAACATGAAAAATACCGGCACTCAAGGATTTTCAGCAAATCAAATCTTCATTTATTTCGAAGAAAAGAATCGACACTTCAGCTCTGTCCTGATGAAAGCTGTCCTGATGAAAGCTCCTGTGAGGAGCTGAAACGTCGATTCTTTTCTTCGAAATAAATGAAGATTTGATTTGCTGAAAATCCTTGATTGCCGGTATTTTTCGTGTTTTTATATATATATATATATATATATATATATATATATATATATATACCTATTATATTTACACATATGTTAAAGGACCACTCTAGGCACCCAGACCACTTCAGCTTAATGAAGTGGTCTGGGTGCCAGGTCCAGCTAGGGTTAACTAATTGTTTTATAAACATAGCAGTTTCAGAGAAACTGCTATGTTTATCAATTAGTTAAGCCTTCCCCTATTTCCTCTAGTGGCTGTCTCACTGACAGCCGCTAGAGGCGCTTGCGTGATTCTCACTGTGAAAATCACAGTGAGAGCACGCAAGCGTCCATAGGAAAGCATTATGAATGCTTTCCTATGTGACCGGCTGAATGCGCGCGCAGCTCTTGCCGCGCGTGCGCATTCAGCCGACGGGGAGGAACGGAGGCGGAGAGGAGGAGGAGAGCTCCCCGCCCAGCGCTGGAAAAAGGTAAGTTTTTACCCCTTTCCCCTTTCCAGAGCCGGGCGGGAGGGGGTCCCTGAGGGTGGGGGCACCCTCAGGGCACTCTAGTGCCAGGAAAACGAGTATGCTTTCCTGGCACTAGAGTGGTCCTTTAATGTACATTTATATATGCATAATACGAGAAATGTCATTAATATGTACCATATGTAATGAGCAGATATTGTCCGAGTCTTGTTGCTAGGTGCATACTCCAGCACAATAACATATTTAAAGTAAAGAGCGCACCCAAAATAAACAAGATAACGTCAATTTTTTACAGTTGTGCCCTACATACATTCACCATTTCAGTCCCATTACCAAGCTTTTCTTAATATGTCAAGGTAGTTGGACTGAAACATTGATTACATGCAAAGGCACGTCTGCTTAAAATAAATAAGCACTTTTGTTTATTTTGAAGCCTATGAGTGCTTTTTTTTACGTTGGAGTAATAGTTTTTAAATTTAAGTTCTCTTTTCTAACTCTGTACCTGCACACTATGCTGGCGCAACGCATTATGGGGCTGGTAAATATTTTTTTCCAGGGCTGCTTTTAATTCCCAGTCCGGCCCTGACAGCGTGTTTCACTCAGTGCTATCCTATGATATACAGTGTGTATCGCTTAGTGCTGTCCTATGATATACAGTGTGTGTCACTCAGTGCTGTCCTATGATATACAGTGTGTATCACTCAGTGCTGTCCTATGATATACAGTGCGTGTCACTCAGTGCTGTCCTATGATATACAGTGTGTATCACTCAGTGCTGTCCTATGATATACAGGGTGTATCACTCGGTGCTGTCCTATGATATACAGTGTGTATCACTTAGTGCTGTCCTATGATATACAGTGTGTATCACTTAGTGCTGTCCTATGATATACAGTGTGTATCACTTAGTGCTGTCCTATGATATACAGGGTGTATCACTCGGTGCTGTCCTATGATATACAGTGTGTATCACTTAGTGCTGTCCTATGATATACAGTGTGTATCACTCAGTGCTGTCCTATGATATACAGGGTGTATCACTCGGTGCTGTCCTATGATATACAGTGTGTATCACTTAGTGCTGTCCTATGATATACAGAGTGTATCACTCAGTGCTGTCCAATGATATACAGAGTGTATCACTTAGTGCTGTCCTATGATATACAGTGTGTATCACTTAGTGCTGTCCTATGATATACAGAGTGTATCACTCAGTGCTGTCCTATGATATACAGAGTGTATCACTTAGTGCTGTCCTATGATATACAGGGTGTATCACTCGGTGCTGTCCTATGATATACAGGGTGTATCACTCAGTGCTGTCCTATGATATACAGGGTGTATCACTCAGTGCTGTCCTATGATATACAGTGTGTATCACTTAGTGCTGTCCTATGATATACAGTGTGTATCGCTCAGTGCCGTCCTATGATATACAGAGTGTATCACTCAGTGCTGTCCTATGATATACAGTGTGTAACAGTATCACTCAGTGCTGTCCTATGATATACAGTGTGTATCACTCAGTGCTGTCCTGTGATATACAGTGTGTATCGCTCAGTGCTGTCCTATGATATACAGTGTGTATCACTCAGTGCTGCCCTATGATATACAGTGTATCACTCAGTGCTGTCCTATGATATACAGTGTGTATCACTCAGTGCTGTCCTATGATATACAGTGTGTATCACTCAGTGCTGTCCTATGATATACAGTGTGTATCGCTCAGTGCCGTCCTATGATATGCCTAAAGGGAAATAAGGCCATGGTATTTACTCTGATGGAAGTTTACTCACAAATATATTTAGATTTAATTTGCCTTGAAATGCTCTATAATACTTGGGAGGCTGTAGATACTTAAAGGGCACCCTCATGTCATGATTATAAAATGCATGTAAGATTAACGAGCTAAGTCCAGCCGGCCGTGTCCCTTTAAATACAGGAGATTGCATGTATTCCCACCACAATATAGAAACCTTAAAGTACAATGAGATTGTTTCTCTGACCCAGTTATCTTCTTGAGATGTTTTGTTCAAACTCCCACCACATTCCTCTAGAATTCCAGCCCTCACTTGTACCCGGAGACCTTTTATTATTATTATTGCCATTTATATAGCGCCAACAGATTCCGTAGCGCTTTACAATATTATGAGAGGGGGATTTAACTATAAATAGGACAATTACAAATAAACTTACAGGAACGATAGGTTGAAGAGGACCCTGCTCAAACGTGCTTACATTCTATAGGAGGTGGGGTGTAAAACGCATTAGGACAGGAATTTGCAATCAAATAAGGTGGGCTGCCCTTTAGGAGAGGGCAAGAGACAGGTATGTGAGGTATTGGTTAGTCTTGGAGGCCATAAGCTTTCCTATAGAGATGGGTTTTAAGGCACTTCTTAAAAGATGCAAGACTAGGGGAGAGTCTGATGGCGGTAGGCAGGCTATTCCATAGGAAGGGAGCCGCCCGTGAGAAGTCCTGCAAGCGCGAGTTGGCCATACGGGTGCGGACAATGGACAGGAGGTGGTCACAGGCAGAGCGGAGAGACCGAGAAGGGACATACCTATGGATCTGTGAGGAGATATAAGAGGGGCTAGAGTTGTTCAGTGCTTTATAGGTGTGAGTTAGTACCTTGAATTGACTCCTATAGCATACAGGAAGCCAATGTAAGGACTGGCAGAGGGGTGAGGTGTGAGAGAAACGACTAGAGAGGAAAATCAGTCTAGCAGCAGCGTTCATTACGGACTGTAGGGGTGCAGTACGGCTTTTGGGAAGACCAATCAGGAGAGGGTTACAATAATCCATGCGGAAAATTACTAGAGCATGGACAAGCTCCTTGGTAGTATCTGGTGCAAGAAAGGGGCGGATGCGGGCTATGTTTTTAAGATGGAATCTACATGATTTGGCAACATGGTGGATGTGAGGCTCAAAGGTGAGACCAGAGTCAAGTATGACGCCAAGACAGCGCGTTTGCAAGGATGGACTGATGTTGGTACCACAAACTTGGAGGGAGAGCGAAAGAGGAGGATCAGTATTAGGAGGAGGAAAGACAAGGAGCTCAGTTTTTGAGAATAGGGCTCTATTAACCTTAATAGGGCTCACAACGTCCAGTGTGCTGGGCAGTCCCTCAATCTGTGTGTTTATCCAACAGTGATATCCAAACACAGATCAATCATGTGATACAGAGTATCCACTGATACTAAGGGTATGTCTGTGCACCACACCGTAAGGAACGCAGGTATACAGAGCGGTGTATGACAATGTACCCGAATCTTAACAACACGTCATTGGAAATACTCTGTACAGACTCTAATGAATGCAGCCCTGTGCTATAAGGATGGCCAATATTTAGAATTTGTGGTTTTGTTGGCACGGTTTTGTCGGAGCCAGCTAGCTTTGTGCCCTCCAGCCTCAGGGCTGCTGTTTAGTAATAAGAAATAAATAAGTTTTTTTCTGGTAATTCCTTCAGACTGCATTTACAAGCAATGTATTATTCATGGAAGTTTTCTAAACAAGACGGAATGCAATCACGTACCAAGCAGGGTAATTAAATAAACCCCTAATCCTCCTACTAATTACAAGCAATCTATCACCACAAAGAGGAAAAGGAGAGACGCCAACACAAACAGTGATATCTTTCTGCGGTCGGCAGGTTTCGTGTCCTGCAGCGTTTCTATAGCAGATTTTCAATGAATCCACCTTTTAAGAATCCAGGAAACATTCAGGCAGATTCCGAAGACGAATGCCTGATCACCAAGCCGGTTTGTCGAGCATTCTGGCTGTTGGTCTGTTTACATCACACAAAATCCTGTAAACAGCCCCTATCTGTGTCACGTGTGTTTTCAATAAATATTGGGAAATTAAACAGTCTTACTGTGCTCCCTGTGTCCATTTCAAAGAGAAACCATCTAGTTATTTGTAGCACGGCTTACCGGACCTATGAAGGACATGTGGTTCCTCTGGTGGATTTACAGAAGACGTGTTTTTAACAGAAAAGTGGTGCAAAGGTTTCAGAGGAGCAGGCACATGGGATTGTATAAAAGATTCTTCCTGCCCTATTATTTTATCTTCCAATGCTGGCACGCATGCAACTTTGACCAGAAAACCGGTCCAGCAACGGGTATATTAAAGCGGTTATGAAATCACAATAAACCCATTACTTAGTTTCTCCCAGTTAGATTCTGCCTACAGAAAAACAAGTACACGTAAAGGACAACTGCAACGCAAAACTGTTTTTATTTATTTATTTATTATTATTATATAAAAATGATGTCAGCAAGTTTGAGAAGGAACTTTATTTTTTTATTATTTTTTATTTCAAATATGTAAAAGAAATTTAGAACTCATTCTTACTTTTAATATATGACAGGGTCCTCCAGCCATATACACAAACCTTGGTTCAGACAGAGTTTGAAAATGGACAGTCAGTCTGTATGGTCTTCCCAGCTTCACTCACAGCACAGAAACAGGGAAGAACCATAGAGACTAGCTGTCATTTATGGAAAGGAGTATAGGTGAAGCGCTTATACGTTAAAGGAAAACCCCAGTGTTTCCTGGCACTGCAGGTCCCCTCTCCCTCCCACCCACCAATCCCCAGTTGCTGAAGGGGTGAAAACCCCTTCAGTTACTTACCTGAGGCAGCGACGATGTCCCTCGTCGCTGCTTCCTCCTCCGCGCCGCTCCTACTTCTGACTCCGTCGGCCGGTGGGCGAGACTGATCCCGCCCACCGGCCGAGGAGACCTAATGCGCATGCGTGAGGACATCCAGCGACGCTCTAGCAAAGAACATCTTTGCTATGAGTCAGGAAGTGCCCTCTAGTGGCTGTCTAGTAGACAGCCACTAGAGGTGGCGTTAACCCTGCAAGGTAATTATTGCAGTTTATAACAAACTGCAATAATTACACTTGCAGGGTTAAGAGTAGTGGGAGTTGGCACCCAGACCACTCCAATGAGCAGAAGTGGTCTGTGTGCCTGGAGTGTCCCTTTAAGCGCTTCACCTATACTCCTTTCCATTTTTGACTACCTATACTAAGATAAGGTCACGTGTTACAGCAGCTGTTCGAAATAATTAACAATAGATTTTTTGAAATATTCTTTACTCAAGTAGCGCTAGTACTTTTCCTATTTTTAACTAACTGTCCTTTATCAAACATTGTCCAACCCATGTGTGTTTATGGCTGGAGGATCCTGTAATATATTAAAGTTCTAAAAGAGTTCTAATTTTTATTTATTTAAATATTTTATATTTAAAAAAAAAAAAAAAGTTTCAAACCATGATAAATGGATTATTATATTAACAAAAACATTTTTGAGGTGTCAGTTGGCCATTTAAAGCTACTCTGTTAACAAAAATAAATGTTATCTACTCTAGCTCCCATCTAGTGTCTTTATGGGTTTGTATTTCTTCCCGAGTGCTGTAGTTGCCATACGATATGTAAAGAAAATATGGACTGCTTTCCCCCATATATACCAGTCACTTTGTGGGGGGTTTAAAGCAAGTTTATATTTTTTTTGACAATCTAATTTACCCACAATCCATCAGTAAAACCAGTCCCAACAGAAATCAAAGAGATCATGGGCAAGGAAAACAAAATGGCTGCTTCCAGGTACTGAGACCCACACAAGGATGAACAGATAATAAATATAAATAAATGCAAGTGCCAATGTATGTAGCAGAATCATTCAGATCAGCGGCGTACATACCGCGGTCGCAGCTGCGACCGGGCCCGTCACTCTAGGGGGCCCGGCGGCCCTGCGGACCCCTGTGACCGGGTGCCCACCGCAATATAGTATAATTGGTGGAAGGGGCCCCATGGATCAGTTTTGCACCGGGGCTCCATGGATTGTGTGTACGCCACTGATTCAGATACAGCAGGCATAAGAAAAGGGGGGAAAAAAAAATCACAGGGCTGCTTTAAATGAGTTTATTATAAACGTTACATTATTCAGCATTATTATCTGAACTGAAAAACGGAGACAAAATAGCTCAGTTTGGGTACAGCGTGGTAATTTGGATTTTAGTTTGCCATATTTTGGAGTTTACTGAATAATGCACACAGTGGGATTAAACCTTTATGACAGGTAAACTATATAAATATATGTATGTAATGTATTTATCTTGCTGTAATAGTAAAGTGATTCTGGATATTTTGCAAAGACACCCAAATAAATTAGCCACTTGATGTGTAGTCGCCAGAAGAAGGAGCTAAACCCATCTCACCCACAGGGGTGGAGTGTTTTGACTAATTTACATATTCATAGACTACCTGGCTAATCACTAGCTGGCCCACTTGCTTACCGTGCCTGGAAAGGTATCACTTGTTTCTTGTAGACTAGGTCATTTAGTGACCACAACGGACCTCTCAAGGCTCCTCTCTGTTTCTCATAGAGAGGGACCTGCTAAGTATTCCAGTACTGGACTTCCCTGGGTATGGGGACAGTTAGCCATGAAAAAGGTATACATTTTCCTGGGGCTGGTACTAATAAGCACAAAAAAATTAAAAAGCGAAAAGGTCTTGCGAGGCCTCTGCTTTCTTTGAGCAGACATTGTGAATTCCCCATACACTGGCTCCCTGTAAGCACTAATCCTTCCTGAGCAGCAGGATACATACAGCCTTTATATCCTGCCTCATGTCATTAACGTACTTGATACTAAGAATACTGAGAATAATCCAAAGAAAACGGATCAGCTTTATTTAAAGGGACGGTCCAAGCACCACCCACCCATGACATGTTCATTGGGGACGTTTATTAGTATTTTTTTTTTTAAATCTATTTTCTTTCATTTTTATTTTAATTATTCAGAAAACACTGTTGCAATATTGTGTTGACACAAAAATAGGTGTTACACTAATACAAAAATAGAGACTGCTATAGCAACCGTACAATTTAAAATACCACTGCTACCCTATACGAAACGAGTGATTACCTAGGAAAGGGTATGCTGTAATATAATTTATATAGGGAGGCCAAAGTTATATAAAGCTGAATAAGAGAAAAAATATGAGTCCTTCGGGATTGACAAACAGACCCGATTGTGGTGCATGTCATTACATTAGATCTATCTGGTAAAAACCTCAGTCCCTGCTGTCCAGGTCTGAGATATTAAGATTTCAACACAGATCATTCCTTAAACAGGACCATGCAGGCTTAACGTGCTAAAATTGAGGGGGGAGGAGGGATAAAAACTAAATCTCCAGCATCTCCCTGGTCAGCTCTCAGTGTAATGAGATGCATCCTTGGAAGGCCACGATGATCTTGCCACTAATCAAACCTGTAGAAGTAGTAGTGTGGTGGGTGCACTCAAGGTAAGTAAAGGGACACTGTAGGCACCCAAACCACTTCAGCTCGTTATTAACCCCTTCAGTGCCGCGGGAGGGGGCCTTGACAGAAGCGGAAGCTACAGTGCCAGGAAAGAAAACAAGTAGCAGTTTTATTGTAAATAGAGAACAGCAACGACCTGCATTGAAGTCTTTGCCAAGCTTGACAAGAGTACCGGGGTGGCCAATGTGAATCCTGAGCAAATTTGGTGTCTGACTCCATCATGCTGGCACCAGACAGCCAGTGCCAGCATGGCCTCTCCCACAGTGCCCACCATGCCCTCTTCTCAGCCTGCCCTATATTCCCCTTTGGAAAGGGTGGTGACATTAACAATGGATGATCAGGCTGCAGGGAGAACCAGCACAGCAATGGTTACTCTAACCAAAACATTTTGGTTGGAGTAATCCTTTAGAATTGCCCCACAATTATCCCAACAGTACTTGTATTTGAAATTCATGTAAACATACAGCAAAATGGATTCTGGGACAAATTCTGGAGCAAAGTGCGAACATTTGAGTAGTCACCATGGAAACCAAAGTAGTGTTCCCTCTGATTGCTCTACTGTAGGAATTGTAAGCACATTGTGGTGTAAATAATCCAAATGTGAGTGCTGGCTTCCAGAATCAATCAGACCTCATTTCAAGCAAAATACAGAGGTGTTTGTGATAGGCACACTTCCTTTATGGAAACACATTAAAAATATGTAAAAAAATTAATAATAATGCAATCTGTAAACAGATTTCTGATCTTAAAAGTTATTTACCTGCACTACTTCATCACGTCATTGTCCCATGGACAGCAGCAGTCTAGCTCCATGACAGAGCGACAATTGAATAGACAAATGACACTCACTACAGAGCCTCATTGTGCAATCATTGCTCAAAGCGAACAAACATTTACTGTGTTTCGTTCCACAACACACAAGGATCTCTGTCTCAAACAGAAAGGGTGAAGGGGAAAAAAGCAAGAGTATACAATTGGTAAACAAACTTCTGAAATGATTGAGTAGGGAGGCCCCACAAACAACGAGTACTCTATGAAGGGCGAGCAGCACTAAACACTGATGTGCACATATAGGCCACAAACCAGGGATGAAGTTAATTTGGATCACTATGCCATGGAAGCGGAAATGCTTCTGTGCTAGATTAGGCCCCCTGGCACGGACCCATCCTATATGTAGGAGTAAGGACAAAGTCTTAAATAGACGAAGACAATGCCTTTTGACGTGAGCTTCCGCAGTTTAGGTCAAGCTGAATTCACACTCACTCTTGCAATAGCAGCTCTAAGAGGGGCTTAATATTTAACTTATCAAGTGCCTAGCTCAATGTTCAAACGATTATAGAGCTGTATTCTTCTTGATTGCTAGAATTCATCCTTGCACTGCATACAGCCTGTTACAGTAGAAGGACATCATACATTAATGCCCAACTGGGCGGAACGTGTCATTGTACCTATTCTAACATCTCATCAGCACTTTCAACGCATTGGTATGGTATATCAGGAGCCCTCCAGGACACAGTTTATGTTAATTATTTTTTTTGTTCCTTTAAGGAAGGACGACACCAGACTTCCTTCTTTGGAACTACAGGTATCTGCAAGGCCATGCAAGTTCCTACTTTATTTGTCTGGCTCCCTGAGAGGGACGGAGCCACAGAAGCTAAAACGTGTGGTCATATTAACAGCTTACCCAGCAGCTCCATCAATCAGATCTGTGCTGCTACAGGAACTGAACTACCTATCGCATAAAAACTGGTAGACAGGGGTCTATGGGAGAAGAGCAGAGCCCATATAACAGAACAAGAGGCTCTTGATTGGTGGAGAATGTTCCTTGTGAGGGAGGGGGCTCTCTGCTGTTTCCCTGGGACTGGACTAGGAGGAGTTTTTTCTCCATACTTACTCAGTGCATTATCTATATAATAAAACGTTCTGCCTTTAGGTCCCTTTGACTGTAACTAATCAGTCACCCTGCAAGTGCCTGGAGTAGGCCTTTAGGCCTCTATAGCTAACTAACGATACAGTATCTTATAGAAACATAATAAGGTATCATTTTTATCTGTAACAAAATCTACATCTGCCACCACGAATGTTAAATCTGAATGGCACATGGTCATTATTACATAGACACAAATTTCTACATAGAATGAGATGCTCGTAGCAGCTGTTTGAAAGCAGTGCGAATGGATCTTACAAAGAGCGATACAATCTGGGCTTCCTCCAAAATGAACTTGATCACTACAGATAAATGTACTAGACCAGGGGTAGTCTGGATGTGGGTTATGCTCCTGTAGTAGATTTTGGTTAGATGGATTAAAAATAAAATCAACCTACTCAGAATATTGATTTAATGAAATAATGTAAAACAAGTTTACATCTAAAAAGTTCAACAATTCACTCCATAAGACAGATGGAAGGAGTTTATTAAACAGTGATTATTATGGCTTTAAGTGTGCTTTATGTGTCAATGCAGAGCACAGTCACTCTGGTTATTAGAAAACATAGAAAGCAGGAGAGACCTGTATAAAGAATCATGATGTGTAAAAGACACTGTGCCGACATGCACAGAGCAAGGCATCGCTTTCCCACCCAGCAGCTTCTCCGCCTTCCACGGAGATACAATGGAACAGACAGGAGTCCTCGGATATTGAGACAGACAGAGGAGGCATGCTCACTTATACAGAATTCCAAAACAGCAACATGTTAAAAAGTCCTCTGAGAAAACTCAGCATTTAGAGAAATAGAGACATAAATACGTTTAAAATTACAGAGAAAAAAAAAAAAAGTTTCGATCAATAAGTGAAAACGAGAAGGTTCCACTCCAGAGACAGGCAGAATGTTGTGGCAGAGAGGGGTTCGTCAGGCTTTGTGTGTTCATCCTGCTCCTTTTCTCTGTGAAGACACTGGCAGATGTCAGCCTGATGTGGCCTCTATTCAGGAGGACCGGCTGTCCAGGGAGTAAAACCGATACATAACCGCAAGGATCACTGAGGCCACTGCCGGAATCAGCCATTTGGCCCAAAAGCTATAGTGCAAAAAAAAAAAAAACAATAAATAAAACGATTAGAAAAGCGCCGGAGTCTATACATCTCACAAACAGAGGCATGCAGGTGTATTGCAGATGTACAGGGCTCCAATTAACGGGATTGCACAAGCTCCAGGAGACATAGCGTCCAAATGGCCAGGATTTTTTATTTTAATATTATACATCCAGCTCTACACGCCTCTTTCTCTCCAAACAATAATCCACTTAGTATGTGTGACCTGTGTGAAGAGGTGTCATGTAAATGGCGGGAGCTTGAATACAATGTATGCCGTGTTAGGGGGTGTATGCAGTATATAAGAAGTGCCTGTGTTAGTACCAGTTACCTGGGTGAACTTGATGCAGGATTATCCTAGAATGGAGACAAGAGCAGAGAAATTACATTAATCTAACGTAGAACATGTGCAAAACAATAAAAGCTGCCTCTCACCACAGGTTTAGTCAAAGATAGTGAAGAGTTAGAAAGATTTAACAGTAGAAAGATTAGCAGGAACATTCCATTGTTTCCATGGTGATGGTTTCAGCTGTAGCGCAATCAGCAGGAACATTCTATTGGTTTCCATGGTGATGGTCTCAGCTTTAGCGCAATCAGCAGGAACATTCGATTGGTTTCCATGGTGATAGAATTTCCCCCTAGAATAATTCTTGATAAAGCACAAGTGCTCCTTTTAAAATTAGAACTCAACTGAGCGTCAGCACATCTAGGTGTAGGCGTACGTGTACAAACAACCCTGGGAAAGAAAGAAAAAAGAGCCCTGGGCAAATATCTGCCCAGGAAAGAAGAAAAAGGCAAAACACTACTAAGAAAAACAAACAGTAATTAAAAGAACTTCTAATTAGAGAGGACTCGGAAATCACATTTAATCTGTGTTGGCAAACAGCCCGTATTACAGAGCTATGTTGGCTCGATGGGCTGATTTACTGCCTATATTCCAGTTACTGCTGCCAGGTCGAGGGGGAGAGATCATTTCGAGAGTATCACTACAGCCTCGTACACACAACAGTATTTAGTCAGAGCACTGCTAAATTATGGAGCAATCTGACAAACTGATCATTAAAACCTGAAACACATGCAGTACACGTTTCATGCAATGTCAAAACTAAACAGCTTCTGTCATTTCACAGCCGGACAGTTTAAGGTTAGGCTCTTTAATTAAAAGGAACACAAACATGTATTCCTGAGCTCATATTGTTAAAAAATCACCATTTAGGTGGCATGTACCCCCTTAGAAGGGGTTAAAACCTACCTTAATTCCTGGAACCGACCAGTGTCCTTGCTGACATCAGAATGTATGATTTTTAGCCAATCCCATAGGGAAATTATAGGATTAGCTGAAATTGGCAAGAAGGTGGGGCCAAACATTGGTTTGGCCAATCAGCAGCACTTCCTCCTAGATATGTATTGAATCAATGCATCTCTACAAGGAAAGTTCAGTGTCTGCATGCAGGGGGTGGAGACACTGAATGTCAGTCACACTGCGCAGAACTGCCCCAGGAAGCACCACTAGCAGCCATCTGAGGAGTGGCCAGTGGAGGTATCCCTAGCCTGTAAGGGAAACACTGCCTTTTCTCTGTTGGCACTTCATACCGGTAGCAAACATAACCTGCTTGTTCACTTGCATGCAGCGTCTGAGAGCGCCTGCCCAAATAACTGGTCAATGGAAATTGGTTCCCTTCCTCTGTAATGTAAACCCTCCTAGCCCTGGATTCAATGCTTCTCTATCAGAAGAATCTGATTGGTTGGCAGCGGTGCACCCAAGGTCCAATAATGCTGCTGTATGAGAAGTATTTGATTGAACCTTGGATACTGAATGGGTGACACTGTGTGATATCAGAGGGTGTGGTGATGGTGGGGACCAAGGAAATGATACATTAGGAAATTTAACAATGAAACAAGCTTTAACAAATGGTCGAGAAACCATTTAAGAAACATAGCACCAAATACCATCTGCAACTGCAGCTCTCATTTGTGTTGGTAGATACAATTTCTCTATGATTGGCCCCATCGAACTCACAGCTGTTATGCCATTCAAAATGTTAGTCCTTTAGAAAACTGTAAGAGAAAGTTTAACCAACCTTTTTAACTTGTTTGTTGCAGTCGTCCTGTAAAAACACAAGCACAAAAGAAAGTTTAAAAAAAAAAAAAAAAAAACGTACAGATAAATAAAATCCTGTCAAGAAAAGTTACTGTGAATCTGGGAATACAACGTTCAAAATACAAGTTTTTAATTCTAATGTTAGATTTTCTTCCTGTAGCTAAATAAATAAGATTTACTCAACATTTAGCCCTTGCAGGTTTCGCCGATTGCCGAGACCTACAGTAAATTTGCACTCAGCTATTCCATTGCGTCACAGAGAACCATTTGGGGCCTACTATACACGTACACCAATCGCTGAGCTGGACCAATCAACATCTCCTATAGAAATGGATCATACCAATGCACCTCTAAAAGGAGCGTTCAGCGTCTTCATGGTGGGCTGAAATGATAAGGAGTCTCTGATCGCGGAGTGACAGCTCAATGTAAACAGCCATTTCACAGAAAAGAGAATGTTTATAAAGAGGCGGTTCTGGGGACAAGCTGCTTTTAATTTGGCTGTTTTGTTTTTGTTTTATTTTGACATCCTGGCATCAAATGCAAAGTATCCAGTGATTCCCTGTGTTGTGAATACACATAACTGGTGCAGGATCTATCAGGAGATAATTCTCAACAAGTATGAACATGCTGTGTGTTAAGGTGATGGTGGGACCCACCTACCCAGAACTGCTGTAGAAGTCAGTGATTTTTTTTTTTACCTCTGCTGCACATCGCCCCTTGTGAAAATATTTACAGCTTTTAAGGGTGAGTACGTCAACCCCAGCATTATTCTTATGCCCACATCCTCATCAGGCCCCAGCAGTCTATAATGCAGAGTACGGGCTTACCGGATGCAAGTCACCTATATAATACTGTTTCAGCATCTCCTTTGCATCAAGAGAGTGGCCCACATCCTCAAAGGACTCCGTGGCATCAGCGCCAGCTTGTTCGAACAGGACCTCCTCACCGCCAGGGTGCTAAGGGAACAAAGAACAGCAAATCAAGAACTGAGAGACAAGAAACATTCTGAATACAAGACGGGAAAATATTGTCGTCAGTCACACAGTGCTAGGGTGAATTGTAAACAGTAAAGGGACACCAAATGGATACAAATGATTATAAGCAGAAGTGATCAGTTTAGTTTTTTATTAAAGATTTTTTTATTTCTTATTTTTTTAAACAATCTAATTCTCCATTTAATGTATAAAATGTATAACTGGATAGATGAGAAGAAAGCCCAGATTGAAGGTTTGTCTGCATAGGTCCATTATCAGAAGATTATACGCATTGGGACGTCACAGAGGAATTCACCTGCGTCTCTTAGAACTAAACTGTTTGCTACTAAAATCCCCGCAGATAAGACATTGCGAATGGGAGCCAAAGGCAGCTGAGTACATTCTGTGTGTTCCTCTGGGCTCTTAAAAATCTAGTCCGACTGGTTCAGCCATTTACGTTCTCTGGGCACCTTTTAGAGGCAGAAAAATAAAAGGATCAAGTAACTCAGCAATGTGATTTCTTATTTAGGAGTTCCAGCAGGTTTATTACATGAATTACAGGACTACAATAGCGAGGGGATAACTATAGAAGATTTTGATTTAATGGACTAAGTGTATATATATATATATATATATATATATATATATATATATATATACACACACACGCAATTCCATTGCAATCATCGATGAACATAACAGAACCCAAAATAGAGCCAAAGTTGCCCTTTCCAGAAGACGAGCTGGGGGTAGTCCAGATACCAAGTTTGCCAATGGTTGTATGAATGATCAGGGATGCGGTGGAGATGGATAAATGTATGAGCTTGGTTCATGACACTTCACAATCAGCTCAGTGAAGACTGCATTTACCATCCTGCAGAAACACCCATCACTCTCAGGCCTCACTTCACAATCAGCTCAGTGAAGACTGCATTTACCATCCTGCAGAAACACCCATCACTCTCAGGCCTCACTTCACAATCAGCTCAGTGAAGACTGCATTTACCATCCTGCAGAAACACCCATCACTCTCAGGTACTGACTGAAGCTTGGAAGATACCCCACCCCCGTATTACTGGATTGCTACAATATTCTCATGTGTTACTATAGAGTTGTTACAATTTATACCTGTAGTTTGCCACTGTAATGTTATGTGCATGCAGTGTGTACCACTGTCATTTAATGATTCTGACCAATATTTCATGTAGACAGTTATTAATATTTTGGGTGATAGAATTTGGTTGCTAAACTTTTCAATAGTTTATAACACATGCCTACTCTGTCCCCCCCCACTCTCCTTTTCCCCTCCCCCCCACTCTCCTTTTCCCCTCCCCCCACTCTCCTTTTCCCCTCCCCCCCACTCTCCTTTTCCCCTCCCCCCACTCTCCTTTTCCCCTCCCCCCCACTCTCCTTTTCCCCTCCCCCACTCTCCTTTTCCCCTCCCCAGTCGTTAATACCTTCATATGACTGTTCCATCCCTATTCCTCAGGCCTCACTTCACAATCAGCTCAGTGAAGACTGCATTTTTTTCTCCCCACTTCCCACCCACCCTCTCCTCCTCCCGCCCACCCAGGCTCCCCTTAACATAGCATGCTCCTCCAGCTGTTTGAGATTCTCACCCAATTACCTCTTCATTCCCCTAACATCTTACCAATAGCTTCTCTCTGTTAACTCTTTCAGCCATCACCTCCAAACTTCCCCTGCTACCTCTTGTCTCAAATCCCCATGGTTTCCTTTAGGTTGTAAGCTCACGGGCCATCTAGCCAAGCACTTTGTATAAAAGAGCTCCAAAGGCTAGATATCAGCTTACGGGCAGGGCTCTCTTACCCCTTGTATTTGTATGTGTATATTGTACGTTTCTCAACTAATTGTACAGCGCTGCGGAATCTGTGTGCGCTTTATAAATAGCAATAATAAATAATAAATAAATAATAAAGACACCGCCAATCACTGCCATAAGATCTGGGACCTTTGGTTGGCCGGCTGTAATCTAAGGATATAACTCCTGGATCTCTTTTTGTAAATCTTTATTTTTGCAGTGCAGAGATTGAACACATACGCTTGTATCGCCACAATAGCGGGTACAAGCCGATGAAGTAACACAAATTTTACAGTATCATGGTATCATTAACAGCACTTTTTTTTTTTTAAGTGAAAAAACATGGTTACACGGAAAGTCTACATATCTCAGTGTTTAGTTGGATAGTAACTGGTTAATCCTGGAATCTGTGGGGTTAACATGCTAGGTGAACGTGTCTAGCTCTTGCTTATAGTATAAAGTATCATTGCTGTACTATCTAGACAAAGAAATGATTATGCAGAACAAGAGATTAAGATTGATCAAGATATGAGGCTACGGGGAACAAGCTTCACCAAAATTAACATTAGGTTGCACTTAGGTTGAGTTTAATTGGGGCAGCAGAAAACGTAGATTGTGTCAACAAACTCACTGCTTGAAGGCACGTAAATGGTTAAGGAGTTAAAGTATTATTCATCAGTGGGATGTTAACTAACCCCTGTACCATGCATGCTATTTAAGTTAGGTATCATATTATGCTATGCATGGTTGTACATTTACCTGACATTAGGTTATGCAGTATATATAATAGTAATAGAGTGGGGTGTGAAAAATAATAGCGTAACAGAGTGGACTGTGAGTATAGAGGACATAGGTAACAAGCTCCCTAGCTCTGTATTACACTTTCTATTATAGATTCAAGCATTCCGCAGCAGCATAGATGTTATGTTCAGCGGTGGCATCAGCCTGGGTTAATAGGAGCTATTAAGTAGCGTATCTATGTATGGGAACACACTAATCTGTGCGTAAGTTATAAGAATAATCTAGGAATACATCAGTTATAGGCATATATGAGTTTGAGGTACATATTAATTATAGGCTTATTATAAATATAGGCACACATCTCGCTGGGAGGTTGTCCAGGCATCTTGGTTTTAGATTGCACGGAATGTCTCTGTTCCCTGCTCGCGTGGCGAACGATTGCGTTCAACCAACTCCACTGGCGGGCCATGCTGGGGGTATTTCCTCCTGTCTTATGTCTCCTAGGTCGTGGCTCAGTTTATGACAATGTCCCCATGGGTCTCCAGGGTGACTGGTATCTGGGCCGCCTAAAGCCCCCTGCCCGGGTTTTTCCGTGGGTCACTTCCCAGTGTCCGAGGGTCCCTTTACCTTGATTGGCGGGACCGTGGGTCCTCCGGAGCTCCGCTGCCCCGAGGCCCCTTCGGGTATGTGGACGGTGGGTCGGACCATGGTCCTGTATGACTCCCTGCCCAGAAGGAGGTTTGTTGCTCCGAGTAATCGCTGGGCTTCGCGGGTTGTTGTGCAGGGGTGAGCGGCGTCGTTGGCTCTGTGCGCGCTGAGATTGCTTTGCCGCGGCCATTTTACTCCCTCCTCGTGGTGGCTTTAAGATCTGGGTTTCGTCTGCCATTACTGCTCGCTTTTGCATGCGTTTTTCCAGCTTGTGCCAGAATGCTGTAAACAGTGCATCTAACCTTGCTGTGTAATCCACGTAACCTGTCTGATACTCTTCTGATTGCTCCGTGCTCTCCCTGGGTTGAGTCAGTGCATTTGCAGCTGTAGTTCCAGGGGCACTCTGAGTCTGTTTGGTTTCACGCTTCAGTGTGGGGTTGTTCGTCCCCATCGAGGACCGGGATATCCCCCACCGGTCCAGGGGGGGGGATAGCAGGGCTGGTTCAGTTTCTCGCTTGTGAGCGTGCCCTCCGTCGGGAGATCGGCCGACTCCCCCTGACTTCAGGCCTCGCTCTAGGTTAGGCCTCATGGCCGGACCAGGCAGTTTCGTGGCGGTTCTGTTCAGGATGGGTATCATTCTGATCCCCGGTCGGTGCTGCATCGCTTGCTGTGCACTGTGAGCTGCTGGCGGTGATTCTTTCAATCAGTATCAGAGTTTTTGGTTCTCCAGTGCTGGAGCTCTCATGAAATGCGACCGGCCATCTTGGCTGTCAAGCCCCGCCCCCCCGGATCTCTTCTTTTTCCTCACACTTCCTACAGGAGCTGCCACCTTTTATTTCATCTCTTACTTTGTTCTCTACTTCTCTCCCCTCTTCCGGGCTTCGAGTCACATTTATTTCGGACTTGGTTTAGTTTGGTGTATTCGGTTTTATCGATCTAGTTTTGCATATAGCCTGTATATCCAGCTTGTTTTATCGGCTCCTCACACACCAACAAAGGGTTACTCCGGGCATCAAACCACTACAGCCCGTTTGTCTCCTGTACGGCTGGTACGTCAGATGTAGATATTCGACAGATGTACTACACATGCGCGCGGCACTTTCATCAGATTTCTGTACCACAGTTTTCCCTGTGTAGTAACATACACAGTGTAGGCTAATGTGGTGTTAAAAAAGAGATGCAGGGTTAATAGGGGGTGACAAACATGGGATGGGGAATTAATAGGGGTCACCCCCATCCCATGTGTGTCACCCCTTTTAACCCACCATCCCCTGTGTGTCACCCTCATTAACCCCAAATCCCCTGTGCATCACCCCCATTAACCCTGCATCTTCCTTATTTAACACAACATTAGCCTACACGGTGAATGTTACTACACAGTGAAAGCTGTGGTACGGAAATCTGATTGATGGGCCGTGCACATGCGCAGTACAGCCGTCAGATTAGTTGCACAGCTGATCGCTTGGTGCCTCTCACAATGCTATACCCCGAAGTCTGCTAACGAGCATGCACCCAGTAGATTTTGTGTCACTTCCGGTGAGGCAGGTGCACTGGAAGTGACGTTGGTATAGAAATCTGATATAGATTTATGATAGAACACCAGGAAACTACATTTTCAGGCTGGTTAAAGTGGCACTGTCATGCCGAACTTACCTTTCTTTAATCGATTCCTCTTCTCTCGATCTGTTCTTCATTTCTTCCTGTCTGCTCTGTTTCTTTAAAACATAAGACAAAGTAGGGACTACTTGTCTTATGGAGGTTTCCTATGCCTGACCATCTCTGACCAGCGGAGGAGCAAAGTGTGCTTCATTTCCGGTGGTCAGAGCAATTTTCCCACAATTCTCACCTTTCCTCAGTGTTCCCGCAAAGCCTCCTTTCCCTTTTCCCCAAACGTCCTGTCATTTAGACAGAACGCCGGCAAAACTACTGATTTGCGTCCTAACAGAATGAGAACAGTTTCTCCATTTGTGTTAGGACGCAATTCGGGACTTTGTTCAGATTGGAATTTCATTTGAATTAATGAAACTCCTATCCTATTTGTGCCGCGTCCGCATCTTGCAGCCGCTTAGTAGATATCTCTCTAATTCCCACGGTATCACAGAGCTATTTACCAAAAGGCTGAAAGACCTAAATTGGTCTTTCAGCCAAATTTACTAATACTAAGTAAAGATTACTTAGTATTAGTAAATTCAGCCCCTACTTGCTATACCGCGAGTAGAGGCATGTCTATTAAACAGTGAGCAGCCTGTGGCTGGTGGAGGCCCTAAATAACAATAAGGGGGGGGACCTATAGTCCTCGCCCACCAACCCATAGAGCGGCGGGTAGGGACAATTAATGAAATTGTTACCCCCATCGCCAAAGTTTTTTTTTTTTATAATTCTTTATTTTTCTGTGCATATATGAGACATACAAAGTTGCACCGCCATAACTGCTAGTGCGAAACGATTTGGAATTACATAGTAACGTAAATATGGCATCAAAAACAATACACTTTTGGTTTTATATATGGAGGTTTGCAAGGTTGGGTCAAGTGATTTAGTTTAACTTCAGTGTACAGTAAGGCTTGACGCAGTCTATGGGATTAGTTCCACAGTAACGGCTTAGTAGTGAGTGTTTAAGTAAGTTAGGTGTAACGGTTTCTGTGGAACCGTGGCTAACAGAGAAAAAGGGGGGTCAGTACAGGCTAGTATGGCAAGTGACCTGTGTGGGTCTGTCGCAGTGGAGTCCTGGTTGTAAGTTATAGTTGTGCGGGAGGTGGGTGGGTTCTTAGGTCTCCTGCGACCGCCGATTTAGCCTGATGTTCCATCGCCAAAGTTGACTAGGGGTCCCCAAGACCAAGTTCCAAATAAATTTCCCACGCTGTGTAAAATGACACAGAGCACTCTGGTTGGATTTCAAGCCAACCAATCCGTGCTGTGACAGGTAAATGTAGAGACTTACCTGTCAGTCTCTTCATTTACCTGTCAGAGCGCTCTGAGGCTAATTGCAGGGCGTAAGAAGGCTTTATAACCCTTTGCCCGCCCTGCGGAGCCAAGTCTGTGCCGTGCCCTCCATGGGTGAAGTTGGATTTTTATTTTTAGCAGATATTATGGATTTTAGAAAAAAAAAAAAAAAAAAAGACATAAAATGGTAAGTTTTATTTATTTTTTTACAGGTACTTAGTTCTTTTATTCCCTCCTCACTATTTTTTATAAATAACAATAGGTCCCCTCCCCATATTGTTATTTAGGGCCCCCACCTGCCGCTCAGGGGTGGGGGCCGGTGGAGGACAATAGATTTCCCCCCCCCCTCATTGTTATTTAGGGCCCCACTCGCCGCTCATGGGTGGGGGCCGGGGGGACAGTAGGTCCGCCCCACATTCTCATTTAGGGCCCCCACCCGCCGCTAAGGGAAAAGTGAAAGGAGGCTTCGCAGGAACACGGAGGAAAGGTGAGAATTGTGGGAAAATTGCTCTGACCACTGGAAATGAAGCAGACTTTGCTCCTCCGCTGGTCAGAGATGGTCAGGCGTAGGAAGCCTCCATTAGACAAGTAGTCCCTACTTTGTCTTATGTTTTAAAGAAAATTAGAGCAGACAGGAAGAAATGAAGAACAGATCGAGAGAAGAGGAATCGATTAAAGAAAGGTAAGTTCGGAATGACAGTGCCGCTTTAGTGACGCCCAAATGACGCTGCAGGAGGTGGAGCAGAGGGGTGAATCTCCGTGCGTGCAGCGTTTCAAAGTGAAACACTGCCGATACAGACTGCAGGCACCAGGACCACATCAGTAAATTAAAGTGGTCATGGTGCTTGGACTCCGGTATCTTCATTGGGGAATGTGTACGCGTCAATGTACAGTCCAATGAAAAGTGCCATTTTCTTAACGGATCTCCCCAAACGTTTGAAATATTGTATGACAATAGTCCGCAACTGAAAACAAAATTATTTCTCTGGAAAGGTCATCCTAAAAAAAATAAATAAATCCCAAAACACAAACAGAAGGTCTTCCTGTGTTATAAAAGCAGTGTTTGAATGGAAGGTTGACGGAACCAGATATTGATATTCTGTTGCTATATTGTAGCAGTAAGGCACAGCGTGGATTGAAGATCAATCAAAGTGACATGTGATGCAGAGCAGCAGGCAGTGACAAACCATAAATAAAAGGAAATCTGTACACACAGGGCACCACACCCTAATAATGGGACAACGATTTTCCCAGGGAGACGCACACCGAAGGACGCAACTAGGCATCAGGCACAGCCAACGAGAGAGGAGGGCTGGGTTTAATAAGGTCATTACTTAAATATCACAAACCAGCTCGAGTCATCCAAACGTTATATTGGGGCACTGCAAAATGAACTTTTCACCCTTCCCAAATCATTATAGGCTTCGTATCCCTTGGGCAATTTATCACGTCGCATGTTAAATAAAACAGGAGTTAAACAAGTTACTGAGAGAACAGGATGTCAGACAGCACCCCCTCGTGGTTAGATGTAGAATGTTTACATGTATGTCAGTTGATGTAACAGAATGTGTGTCAGTTTATGATTTTTTTACCATCATTATATATATATATATATATATATATATATATATATATATATATATATATATATATAAAAAAAAACAAAAACACACACACACACACGACCCATACAAACACCTCACTAATGACATAGAAAGGACAAGTGCTCACCGACTGCCACCAACTGATAGGAAAGGATTCTCTGCAGGAGAGCCTTTTAAATCAAGTTCAGACCCCTCAAATTGTTTGAACCCCTCACTTTTCAAACCACAGAACCAGCCTGCCGGGCCGGATATATCTGCAAAGCTACAAGTCTTCACTGCTGCCAGTGTGGATAACAAGCACGTAAAAGGGAAACTGTACGGCCCACAAATTCTATCTATACATCGTGATAGCAGTTTTACAAGAAAATGTATAGATCGAGAGAAAAAACATTTAAAGATAGGATTTTTCTCCCACCTGTCAATCAATTCTTCGGCATAGAGTCAGTGCCAAAGAATAAAGGAGAACAGAGGAGACCTCCCACAGGCTGTTATTCTGCTCTCCATCCATAGAAACCCCGGCACATGTGCTGTGGTTGCTATGGTACCTCCCTAGTCGGTGCTGCTAGTGCTGGCTAGGTAGAATAGAAAAAAGGACTGATTGCCGCATGCTGGTAACCAAGGCGAGGTTTGCCCTGCGGGAAGAGTGGAGGGCGCACAGACGTGTAGCAGCCACCTCTGTAAATAAATTGCTAATGGGGAGTGGAGGGTCAGGTTTGTCAGTTAACATGACCTCTAATGCTTGAAAAGCCAGGAAAGAGCAACATAGCAACACAGATGGCAGCCCTCCACCACCACGCAAAACAAACAGCGCTCGGAACATAAAGGAACCGGGAAACTAAACTAGGGGTAGATGGTTTACAAAAACAACTCCACCATAGCAAATCAGGATAAACAAGGCTCTACTTAAAATTAAAAAGAAAACTTACTTGCGCACTATCCCAAGTTGCACATTTCAAATAACTGGAGGGCTGGTGTGTACTATAATGATTGCTGCTGCCCAAGAGTAGATGGAGTTTAAATGCAGGGTTTATATAACAGAGCCATATTACAGTGCTGCACATCCTATTAAGGGTTTATAAAAATACCCCGCTCTGTCTCAGATTTGTTTTACCTGAAGCTGAAGGAAGCAAGAATTATTAGTGTAGGACTCACCTAAGAGATATGCCTTGACGTAGCACGTGAGATAACACTTTAATGGCCATTGGAGTGATACTTCGTTATTTAAATGTGCTTATTTGGGATAGTGCACAATTAACTTTTTTCATGTTTCCATCAAGTTGAGCCTTTGTCACATATGTTTATTGTTCATCCAAAAGAATAAAATAAAGTCAGATCTCTCCTTGGATCTTGAGTTGCTGATAGTTTTTCCCTTTTTGGAGATTGTGGAAAAACAGGGAAAATAAATAAATAAAATCTTTTGAATCTGCAGCAGCTGGAAGGAAGGGTTATGGTTTGGTCGGACAGTAAGGGTTTGGGGAAGGTTTCTTGACCTGCACTAGTGTGAATGCCAACAAGCAAGCAGGGTGGTAACCGTGCACATATTAAGGATTGCGTTAATGGGCATCATCCCTTAGTTCTAATCACATCATGTAATTATCATTAGTCACTTGTCAAAGTCTCACAGGAGGAAGATTGATCAGTGCGTCTCCTTATTGCAAAAGAGGACAGTAGCTATAAATAGAGAAATCTTTCTATTTCACGCAGTGCAGAGACATTGTCTAAGCAGTTGGACCACTAAAGTAAGCCATCATGGTTTCGGTTCAGACAGAGTTCCTCTAAATTTTATTTTTCAGACCTCAGGTGTTAGATATAGGGGGTAAGTAAACATAATATTATGCGGATTTTAACTTTACAGATGTTCGAAGTTGGGAGAGCAGAAGACATTAAAGTCCTACATTGGCCCAATTATCTGAGGTTTGGTTTGCAAACACATTACCAAGTTTAAATATTAAGATAATTACATTTTAATATTTTAGGTCATCCAGTGTCACTAAACCCCAGGACATCATTAGTGGGACATGTGATAAATTAAAACATAAGATCACTGTCGTTTACTAGATTTATGCACAGCTCTCTTTTCCCCAAGGTCTTACACCTGTCCGCTAATCCAATTTACTGTTTACGGAGCAAACACAAATCAAAAGGAGCAAAAATGCAGATGCTGGATGAAGGACTGTGCCAACTAATTCCAGGTCACTTGTTTAGTAATGATCCACCTGTGACTTTGATTTCCATTTGCCGCTGTGGTGAATGAGGTACTGCTCACTGAAAGCTGGAGGAATAGATAGGTAGGTGGGAGCAGCATTATGTAGAGATTTGAAAGCAAGAACCAGAATTTTAAAATTGAGCCCTATATCTTACAGGAAGCCAATGTAGGGACTGACAAAAGAGTAAGGCATGGGAGGTGCGGGCGGATAGGAAGATGAGCCTAGCTGCCGCATTCATTATGGACTGTAACGGCGCAAGTTGTGCAAACTGTAAACGTGCAGCATTGTTTTGTTTGGACAGCAGTGGCTTCCTCTGTAGTATCCTCCCATGAAATCCATTCCCGTTTTAGTGTTTTATGTATTGTAGATTCACTAACAGGGAGGTTAGCATTTGCCAGTGACTTTTGTAAGTCTTTAGCTGACAACTCTAGGATTCTTCTTCACCTCATTGAGCAGTCTGCGCTGTGCTCTTGCAGTCATCTTTACAGGACGGCCACTCCTAGGGAGAGTAGCAGCAGTGATGAACTTTCTCCATTTATAGACAATTTGTCTTACCGTGGACTGATGAACAGCAAGGCTTTTGGAGATACTTTTATAACCCTTTCCAGCTTTATGCAAGTCAACAATTCTTAATCGTAGGTCTTCTGAGAGCTCTTTTGTGCGAGGCATCATTCACATCAGGCAATGCTTCTTGTGAAAAGCAAACCCAGAACTGGTGTGTGTTTTTTATAGGGCAGCTGTAACCAACACCTCCAATCTCATCTCATTGATTGGACTCCAGTTGGCTGACATCTCACTCCAATTAGCTCTTGGAGATGTCATTAGTCTAGGGGTTCACATACTTTTTCCACCTGCACTGTGAATGTTTACACGGTGTGTTCAATAAAAACATGGCAACATTTCATTCTTTGCGTGTTATTAGTTTAAGCAGACTGTGATTATCTATTGTTGTGACTTAGATGATGATCAGATCACATTTTATGACCAATTTGTTAAGAAATCCATATCATTCCAAAGGGTTCACATACTTTTTCTTGCAACTGTGTGTGTGTGTGTATATATATATATATATATATATATATATATATAACCATCACCTGCTTCTCCCACAGACTAGCCAGGTGAGAGCTGTTCGCAGAAAAGATGCTCCCGAACGAGGGGAACATTCACTCCCTACTAGCCAGCCGGTCCCTTCATTTGAATTCATGTTGGAACTATTTTGGGCAGTAGCCACGTATGCAGTCGGTCAAAACTTTACCCCGGTGGTGATTTGAGCGCTATTTGGACAACTTATGCGCTTATATCCAGGCTATCCGTGGATATAAGACTTGTGGGGGTTCTGATCAATATTATATGTGTTCTGGGGTATTTTATGTGTTCTGTACTGTAGCTTGAGTGCCTGGGAGATTATTAATTTAAGCAAAACAAAACTCACTTATCTCCCAGACACACAGACGCATGGGCGGGCTCACCTATGTTTTTACTGGAGACCCCATGCTGGGGGTCTGTGTGTATAAACTTGGTCATAATAAACCATTCCTTTCGTACCCTTCATCTAGTCTCGACTGATGTTTGGGTATGTGATAGTAAGAGCGGCTGTAATCATGTGAACCTAGCGGGAATTCGGGAGAGTTCAGACGAATTTACCACTCTGTGTACAGGCGGTTCATCACCCAATCAGGATCTTTTCAATACCGACGGTTATCCCTTTCTGAAGGAGTATCTTGGAATACTATCAATTTAAATATAACCACCATGGATTTAAATACTACAGGTACAAGATGAAAAGTAGTGCTGGTATGGCATGTGCCTGCAATGCATATTAACACATGATGTACCGGTATGTCTTTTGTCATTACAGGGTTAAAGTAAAAATGTATTGCTTAACTGGCATTGGCTTTTTACATATTCTGATGTTCACTGTGCTTAAGGTTATGCCGCATTGCCCCACGGACCCTCAGTTTGCCCTAGGACTGATGTTCAATTGACCCGCCTGGTTGCCCAAAATTGATGCCCCACTGACATCCACCCAGATTACCCCAGGATAGTTGTTCCGTTGACCCCCCTGATTGTCCCGGGATAGTGGCCCCATTGACCCCCCTGGTTGTTCCGGGGGTAGTGGCCCCATTGACCCCCCTGGTTGTTCCGGGGGTAGTGGCCCCATTGACCCCCCTGGTTGTTCCGGGGGTAGTGGCCCCATTGACCCCCCTGGTTGTTCCGGGGGTAGTGGCCCCATTGACCCCCCTGGTTGTTCCGGGGGTAGTGGCCCCATTGACCCCCCTGGTTGTTCCGGGGGTAGTGGCCCCATTGACCCCCCTGGTTGTTCCGGGGGTAGTGGCCCCATTGACCCCCCTGGTTGTTCCGGGGGTAGTGGCCCCATTGACCCCCCTGGTTGTTCCGGGGGTAGTGGCCCCATTGACCCCCCTGGTTGTTCCGGGGGTAGTGGCCCCATTGACCCCCCTGGTTGTTCCGGGGGTAGTGGCCCCATTGACCCCCCTGGTTGTTCCGGGGGTAGTGGCCCCATTGACCCCCCTGGTTGTTCCGGGGGTAGTGGCCCCATTGACCCCCCTGGTTGTTCCGGGGGTAGTGGCCCCATTGACCCCCCTGGTTGTTCCGGGGGTAGTGGCCCCATTGACCCCCCTGGTTGTTCCGGGGGTAGTGGCCCCATTGACCCCCCTGGTTGTTCCGGGGGTAGTGGCCCCATTGACCCCCCTGGTTGTTCCGGGGGTAGTGGCCCCATTGACCCCCCTGGTTGTTCCGGGGGTAGTGGCCCCATTGACCCCCCTGGTTGTTCCGGGGGTAGTGGCCCCATTGACCCCCCTGGTTGTTCCGGGGGTAGTGGCCCCATTGACCCCCTTGGTTGTTCCGGGGGTAGTGGCCCCATTGACCCCCCTGGTTGTTCCGGGGGTAGTGGCCCCATTGACCCCCCTGGTTGTTCCGGGGGTAGTGGCCCCATTGACCCCCCTGGTTGTTCCGGGGGTAGTGGCCCCATTGACCCCCCTGGTTGTTCCGGGGGTAGTGGCCCCATTGACCCCCCTGGTTGTTCCGGGGGTAGTGGCCCCATTGACCCCCCTGGTTGTTCCGGGGGTAGTGGCCCCATTGACCCCCCTGGTTGTTCCGGGGGTAGTGGCCCCATTGACCCCCCTGGTTGTTCCGGGGGTAGTGGCCCCATTGACCCCCCTGGTTGTTCCGGGGGTAGTGGCCCCATTGACCCCCTTGGTTGTTCCGGGGGTAGTGGCCCCATTGACCCCCTTGGTTGTTCCGGGGGTAGTGGCCCCATTGACCCCCCTGGTTGTTCCGGGGGTAGTGGCCCCATTGACCCCCCTGGTTGTTCCGGGGGTAGTGGCCC
The DNA here is from genome assembly GCF_036172605.1 of Pelobates fuscus. NCBI lineage: Eukaryota > Metazoa > Chordata > Amphibia > Anura > Pelobatidae > Pelobates > Pelobates fuscus. Next base: position 5,564,329 of record NC_086328.1, on the reverse strand, counting down.
CATTGACCCCCCTGGTTGTTCCGGGGGTAGTGGCCCCATTGACCCCCCTGGTTGTTCCGGGGGTAGTGGCCCCATTGACCCCCCTGGTTGTTCCGGGGGTAGTGGCCCCATTGACCCCCCTGGTTGTTCCGGGGGTAGTGGCCCCATTGACCCGCAGGTTGTCCTGGGATAGTGGCCCCATTGACCCCCCCTGGTTGTCCCGGTATAGTGGCCCCATTGACCCCCCCCTGGTTGTCCCGGGATAGTGGCCCCATTGACCCCCCTGGTTGTCCCAGGATAGTGGCCCCATTGACCCCCCTGGTTGTCCCAGGATAGTGGCCCCATTGACCACCCTGGTTGTCCCGGGATAGTGGCCCCATTGACCCCCTGGTTGTCCCGGGATTGTGGCCCCATTGACCCGCTGTCTCACCTCCTCCACGAAGCGGGTGATGTCATAGACCTTGGAATGGATGACCAGCCAGATCTCCTGGGCCGAGTTCCGCCTGCTGACCTCCTCCAGGGTGTAGTAAGTGAGCCCGTTCTGCTCCATGGCCGGGCCGCGTTATGTAAGTAAACGCACGGTGAACCTGCTCGGCTTCCGTACTGCTGCGCTTCACACCGGCATATGGGCACATGCCAGGTCTCCACGGCGACAGCCAATCACAGGCTGCCTAGCGTGAGGTGTGCGGACTGGCCAATCAGAGCGCGCTGAACTCACTCACCTCTTACCATAGGAGGCTTTCTATTGGACATAAACCGAGGGGCGGGGCAAAGCGAGACCCCGCCCTCTGCCAGAGAACTGCACTTCCCATCATACATTTGCAAATTAAAGGGACAGTACATGCACCAAAACCGCTGCACCTTAAAGCAGCCCTGTCACCCCCCCCCCATCCCCCCATAAAGATAGAATAGTATTAAAACGTAATAAAGGCTGAAAATCCAAACCTATCGTAAGACAAATTAGATTTCCCATGTTTGCCAAAGGCTGACAAAAGGCGGGGGTACTGCTGGCAGAGAACGCCAAGCCGCCAGCGTCACTGAGGGGGAAATGGCGCTGTCTGTGGATCTCCACAGATATTAATGTTTTACTCTCATGCACGCGCGAGACTACCGCACTGATACCGGCTCCTGGCAAATTAAAAAAAAAAAACAGGATCTGACGACCCAATCACAATGGCGGCAGCTGCGAGGGACAGGTTCAGGTAAGTATTGTGGTGGAATCTCAGTAAAAATAAATTTACTAGGACAAGATTGCCATGTGGCATATGTGTAAATGTTGTATCAGTTAGTTAGTTTCACGTAGCTAAGATACAATCAACACCGTATTGAGCAAATGCAGGAATGCAGAAACTGAAAACACTTCCCCCCCTCCTCCATTGTTCTGGGTGAGCCATGTGGTCTAACAAGTAAGGGAAGTTAGGCTTTGTTCAGCTGATTGTGTAAAGAATATATGTGGGTAGAGTTAACTATAGGAGGAGCTATATGTCTATATCATGCATTTACACAGTCAGTTCTGGGCTCAGATCTTGTTGTATTTTGGTGACATAAGTCCCTCTGAGCCCCGGTCGGTGAATCGAATAAAGAATCTCTTCCTTCCTGAAGAAACCTGTGTCCATCTCTCTGTGCTTGGCTTCCGTCAGTTTCTCCGGTATCATTTGGTGCATTGGGCCGGGAAGCTCATCGTTCAACGGTAGCTGAGAAGCAGAGGCGTGAGACGGTCTATCTTTGCCCACGTTCTCTACGGCTGCACCCCTGAACTTCTGCGTGGACCTCCCTTCGTCTCGGCGCCATTGGTCTTTTGTCCAGGAGATCATCGGCCTCTACGTAGTAAGTGCTGGGGTGTCCCCGTCGATGAGTGTGAACCCAGGTTCAGGAACGAGGAGGTAAGACAACTGCTGTTTTAGACGGCAGACCCACTAGGGGTATACCGATTGTGCGGTAGGCCCAAAAGGGGTTTAAATCTGTGTATGGAATCTGCCCCCTCTGTCGGAGGGAAGGAGCGAAGGCGCACCGCTCAATCGAACGCTCTTTAGTAAGACCGTTTGATTTGGTTAGTCAGGCGGGGTTCTGGTGTAAATAGCCCTAGCCGGACACCGGTGTCTTGTCTAGACTAGCGTTCTAGGGTGTATATTACGTTCGCTAGGTCGGAGGGACCGGGAGACTAAGCGGCGTCTGTGTAAATTCGGTTCGCTAGCTCTCAACCTATCTTGGCTAAGTGGGAAGGCGTGTAAATTTGGAACCCACTAGATTTTTGATAGTAATCGACTAAGAGGCGTCTGTGTAAATTCGGTCCTCTAGTTCGCTATATGTGGTGCTTGGGCAGTGTGGCTAACCAAAACGGGTGTATATAGTTTTAGGTAGTCCATTCAAGGTACTGGCCAATAGTTTAGTTGGGATTGTAAATGTGTTAAAGATTGTTTAGTAAAGTGTATATCTTGTTAGATAGCGCGAGCTCAGCCGTCTAGCGAGAGTGTTAATAGTGTGTTGCTGTATCATAGTGCACGGTACCATAACCCTGTATATTTACTGACACTGTATATAAGTACTAATCATTGTCGTCTAATGCATGTTTAACACCATAACCACTAATAATTGTATTGTGACCTTAAATTGTGCTTTGACTTATGCTAACCGTACTGTAACCGCTATTTGTAAAAGACGATGTTACTGGGGTGTGTTATAGACTGGTAATTCATATATAGAGAATTATAGCGTGGGTGACTGTATAGTTTCGCCAAAGGGCATAATATTAGTTACTTAGTGACTGGTGTAACAGCTGTGTGTGTACGGGAATTCCCTGTATGTTTTGTTGTATGAGTTTGACCTAGTAACTGTGCCACATGGCGCTGTTGCCAGGGAAACGAGTGTGACTGTTGGAGGTGTGTTTGTTGTGTTTCTTTGAATTAGACGCTCCGTTGCTAAGTATGGCAGCGCCGGAATTTAAAGATTGTTGATCCCTTAGAATGTATGCTAAATAACTTTAAAAAGGGATATAATGTGTGTGATTTTGGGGACTACCTTATGTAGTAGAGAATGACCAGTTTGTGTTACTAGATGGTTATCAAAACTGGTCTGTCCATCCCCAATGGAATCTGACCCATCTGACCATCCCTCAACTAAATTCTTTAGCAAAAACTGGTGCAGCTGGTATGTCCCCCTGTGCTCTAATTGTCTCTGGCTCTCAGATGCCTGTCCCCTCCTTTTTCTGTGCCTACCTACCCCCCCAACTGGTTCTTTGTATTCAGTTTTATTATTAGCAGTCAAAATTGTGAGGAGAATTCTTAATAACAGTAACTGAATCCACTGAAATCAGATAATTCTCAGCAATTACAAAACACCATAACCACTGAAAATACCATAACCACTGATAATACCATAACCACTGAAAACACCATAACCACTAATACCATAACCACTGAAAACACCATAATCACTGAAATCACCATAACCACTGATAATACCATAACCACTGAAAATACCATAACCACTGAAAATACCATAACCACTGATAATACCATAACCACTGATAATACCATAATCACTGAAAACACCATAACCACTGATAATACCATAACCACTGATAATACCATAACCACTGAAAACACCATAACTACTGAAAACACCATAACCACTGATAATACCATAACCACTGATAATACCATAACCACTGAAAACACCATAACCACTGATAATACCATAATCACTGAAAACACCATAACCACTGACATAACACTATAATTACTGAGCCTTGTGTGCCTTTAGTAACAGTAAATTAGTTTTGAAATACAACTGGATGAAATGGTCAATGGTATAGGACGCTGGAATACACTTTTACCATTTTTGGTTACTGGTCAGGCTCCTCCTAGCCCTGTCCGAAACATTTTGTTAACCAAGTTACTGACCAGTAAAATTAATTTATCCATTTCCACCTACCTCACCACTCCCCGACCGGAACCTATGACTAAACAACCCTATCTAAGTCCCACCCTAACCTGACAAATGACCGGTGCCCTCCAACTTTGACATTTACAAATGCCACTGCAGCTTACCCCTGGTCCACCACACATTGATATTAATGGTCAATTACAGTTGGCAGACCCTGTATTTGTTTATGTCCCGTTCACCATGACTGATCTGTTTAATTGGAAGACCCATAATTCCTTTACGAAAGCAGACGAGTAACCTAATGCTTTCTATGAGAGATTGCTGGAGTCATATAGATTATATACTCCTTTTAATCCAGAGGCCCCTGAGAACTCTCGAATGAACAACTCAGCATTTGTCAGCCAGACCCAAGGTGATATCAAAAGAAAATTGCTAAAGTTAAAGGGATTTGTAGGAATGTCCATATCACAGTTCAGGTGTATATGAACAGGGAGATTGAAACAAAGCAGGAGGAAGAACGTAAAATGAGGATGAAGGCAGATATGCTAGCTGTAGCTATCATAAGTGTAGAGAGACAGGGAAGGGAGGTGAATAGAGGAGTTGAGAATAGCCTGAGTAAGGGAGGAAGTAGGAATCACTGTGCGTATTGTAGAGAGGAAGGATATTGGAAAAGTGACTGCCCACAGAGGGAATATAAAGCAAGTTATAGATAAGACAAGAGAGAAGGTTACGAGATGGTTACAGAGGTGGCCATAGAGAAAGTCTTGGAGGGAATGACAGTAGTATACTATTCCCCTACCTAGAGATTAAGGGATAGAGAAGATAGAGATTTTGTCAGTCTGGCTGACACTGTCATGGAAGACTATTGATACCGACTGGGCTCCATCCCCCTTTAGCCAAGTGCAGCCTATGGTCGATGTATCAATAGAGGGAAAGAGGAGCTTTTTCATGATTGACACTGGTGCTGAGTACTCTGTGGTAACTAACCTAGTTGCTCCTCCTTCAGGAAGACTATAATTATGATAGGAGCTACTGGGAAAAGCGCTGCTAGACCAATTCTCAGGAGTCATACTTGTATTCTAGGAGGCCATTTGGTTAAGCACCAGTTCCTATATATGCTGGAGTGTCCAGTTCAGCTTCTAGGACGAGATCTATTATTAAAGCTTCAAGCCCAGATAACTTTTAAACCCAACGGATCAACGTCTCTGAAGTTTAATAGATCACCAGGCATAATATCAGTATCGGTGCAAAGGGAAGAAGAATGGCACTTCTACTCTATAATAACAAATACAGACCCTAAGAGTGATGAATCCTTATTTGACATTTCAAGAATATGGACAGAGAATAATCCTCCAGGACTTGCTCGCAATATTCCACCAATACACATTGAATCAAAGCTTGGAGCATATCCTGTTAGCCTTAGTTAGTACCATATATTATAGAGGGCTAAGGAAAATATACAAACCTATGTGGATAAGTGTGCAAAGTATGACATCCTAAAATTCTGTACCTCCCCTTGGAACACTCCATTATTACCTGTTCAGAAGCCGGGATCAGATGAGTATCATCCTGTACAAGATCTAAACGCAGTTAATAATGCAGTAGTCAATATACACCCAGTGGTACCCATCCCCTATAATCTGCTTGCTTTAATACCAGGTGGGGCAACCTACTATACCTTCCTAGACCTCAAAGATGCGTTCTTTTGTTTCTGGGGTACTGCTGAAAAATTATGTATGGGCATCCACCTTCCATACTTGGTAACTTAACGGGGGATTTGAGTCAGTTGGGAGAAGGAATTACCCGGCAGCAGGTTGTAGAGTTGGGTAAAACTATGGAGGAGGTACAGAAATGGGTACAAGATAGATTACCTGTGAATATTTATCCACCTGTTCATTCTTGCCATCTAGGGGATCAAGTGTGGATAAAAAAATGGAACACTGTTCCATTAGGTTCCAAGTGGAGAGGTCCCTATGTTGTTCTTTTATCTACCCCAACAGTTGTAAAGGTTGTAGAAGTGACTCCGTGGATTCATCACTCTAGGGTAAAAAAAAACAGCGGCAGATTCCTGACAAGCTACCATAGATCCAGAGAATCCTTGCAAGATCCAGTTGAAGCGTGTGACCGAGTTGGATTAAAAGTGTTTTTTTTTTGCGAAGATAATATTGTTAAAAGGGAACATCAACAAAGATCTACAAGTGAGTGTTTTTGACGGCCATAATAATGCCTGTCCGCTCACCAACGTGTTATTAAAAGCCAGGAAAGTCTCGAAGGGACCCCTGTGAAGACGAGCAGAACTCCATTCCCTGCAGCCCTTACATCCTGGAAGCTGAGGTGCCATCGCACGGACGAAGACTGAGGATGAAGACGTCGAAAGAAGTGCTTTTGATAATGTATATTTTTGTGTCTTTTTATATTCAGGAAGGTAGAGGTACCGACACTCCTAGCTGTGAGGTTTGCATTAAGACTACTAAGACAGGTAATCATATTTCCCAGACCCTAATTTGGCATTCACAATATGAGTGTAAAGGTGATGTGTCTAGGTGTATATATCTAGGTATAGAATATAGTGTATGCCATTTAGGAGTAGGAGAACCTAGGTGCTTCAATCCGGAGTATCAACCCCGTACAATTTGGTTGACCCTCAGGAATGGAGATCCTCAGGGGACCCTAATAAATAAAACTGAGTTAGAAACCGTACATTCTTCGGGTGTTCTGCTATTTGATGCATGTAAAGCAATATCAAGTGGTAGAAAGCCGTGGAATGTATGTGGGGATCTTAAGTGGGAGAGAACGTATGGGTCTAATGATAAATATATTTGTCCCAGTAGTAAAAACAAGTATGTAAGTCCGAGATGCCCAGATAGGGAATATAACTTTTGCCCATATTGGTCTTGTGTGGGGTGGGCAACTTGGGGACCGACAGTAGATAAGGATATGATTGTTACTAAGTTGCCTACAAAGCCATATTGTAAGTCTAGGGAATGTAACCCAGTCCATATACTCATAAATAATCCTGAACAATTCATAGATAGGTTCGGTAACTTATTTGGGTTCCAAATATATGGGACGGGTTTAGATCCTGGGACAATATTATTTATAGGGATAGAGACCGATACGGTAACCTCCCAAACTCATCAAGTATACCATTCTTTTTATGAAGAGATGAGTATAGATAATAAGATCCCCCATAATGCTAAAAACCTGTTCATAGATTTAGCCGAAGGTATTGCCGGTAGTCTTAATGTTACCAACTGCTATGTGTGTGGAGGTACTAACATGGGAGACCAATGGCCTTGGGAAGCAAAGGAGGTAATGTCCGGTTCTGAGGCAGTTGACCAATTAATATCTACACAAGCCGATTATCATATGAGTGTTAGAGGTAAATCTGAGTGGAGATTAAAGACCTCCATCATAGGTTATGTTTGCATAGCGAGGAAAGGAATGATGTATAATACTTCTGTAGGAGAATTAACTTGTCTAGGGCAAAAAGCTTATGATGATGATACGAAGAATACAACTTGGTGGTCGGCTTCAAATGTCTCAGAACCATCTAACCCGTTTGCTAGATACGCCAATTTAAAGGATGTGTGGTTTGACCTATCCATCACATCTACCTGGAGAGCCCCAGCAAATTTGTACTGGATCTGTGGTAAGAAAGTATATTCGGAGTTACCACAGGACTGGGAAGGGGCATGTGTATTATGTATGCTCAAACCATCCTTCTTCTTGTTGCCAATTGAAACAGCAGAGACCTTGAGAGTTAAAGTTTATGATGTGAATCATAAAAAGAAGCTAGCATCCTTGAATGTAGGTAGCTGGGAAGATAATGAGTGGCACTGGCTACCTTAGCGCGCTTCATTGCCAATAGGAGGGATGTAATATGTGAGGGAACTGGTTAACAGCCAAACTGTATGCCCATGAAGTGTTATTGTATTCTAATACAGGGATTCAAGCCTCATTCTACCATTAGGCAATTATGGATTCCTCTGTAAAGCACATAGCATTCTTACCAGGTAAACCAGTTGGGCTGTTGATAAAGTCCTCCATTCACTTCCAGTGCAAATAGAAGGAGGTGTATGTGGAAAGTTCAATCTCAGCAACTGTTGTCTGCACATAGATGATGAAGGGCAGGCAGTGGCTGATCTCACAAGCCACATGGCTAAACTGACGCATGTACCGACTTAAGCCTGGAACGGGTACAATTCTAGTAGTTGGTTTGGAAGTAGGTACGAGCAGCTTGGAGGGATCAAGACATTGGTAGGAGGAGTCATGTTGATTATAGTGTGTCTCTTTCTACCATGTTTGGTTCCATTGGTAATTAGGTCCATACAGAGTGTCATAGAGAGCACAACAGAAAGGAAACCAGCTGCGCATGTAATGGCTGTTTGCAAGTATGAACCCTTAGCCCAGAGAGAATATATTCAGAATGAGGAGTGCTGAAGGAATTTGTAAGGATGCTAAGATGCTTACGAGGTCTGTTCTGATTCATGGCAACCTGAGGTGTAAGCAAACTATGGTTAAGTGATGCATCTGGAATTGTGAAATATCAGAAGCATCAAAGGGGGGAATGTGGTGGAATCTCAGTAAAAATAAATTTACTAGGACAAGATTGCCATGTGGCATATGTGTAAATGTTGTATCAGTTAGTTAGTTTCACGTAGCTAAGATACAATCAACACCGTATTGAGCAAATGCAGGAATGCAGAAACTGAAAACACTTCCCCCCCTCCTCCATTGTTCTGGGTGAGCCATGTGGTCTAACAAGTAAGGGAAGTTAGGCTTTGTTCAGCTGATTGTGTAAAGAATATATGTGGGTAGAGTTAACTATAGGAGGAGCTATATGTCTATATCATGCATTTACACAGTCAGTTCTGGGCTCAGATCTTGTTGTATTTTGGTGACATAAGTCCCTCTGAGCCCCGGTCGGTGAATCGAATAAAGAATCTCTTCCTTCCTGAAGAAACCTGTGTCCATCTCTCTGTGCTTGGCTTCCGTCAGTTTCTCCGGTATCAGTATAACTTACCTTCCCCTGCATCCATGCGGCCATGTCACCTTTTGGTGTCCTTGCATATTTTGTGAAGACCCCAGAAGGTGAGAGAGACACTTTAAAGGGACACTATAGTATAGTCACCAGAACTACAGCTTAATGGTGTTTGTTCCGAATAGTCAGTCCCTGCAGGCTTTTTAATGTATTGCTGCCTACCAACACTTCTAGGTGCAGCCACTCAAACAGTCACAAGAGTGTGCAGCACTGGCATTTAGCATCCCCACCCTCTGCATGGAGACGCTGAACATTCCCCATAGAGATGCAATGATTTAATGCATCTCTGTAAGGAGATGTTGCTTGGCGCAGCGCAGTCTTTTGCCGTACATGCGCAATAGCCTTCCTATGCTTTCCTATGGGAGATCATCAAGACTGGCGCAGCTGTGAAAAAAAAAATTATTTTACCACTACAGTGTTCAAGAATACATGTTTGTGTTCCTTTAAAAAAAATTTGGTGCATATATTCAAATCTGGCAACGAAAAACATTGTTGTCAAAGGAACACAATGTTGTTAAAGGAAGTATCATAATCACTACAGCCCACTGTAGTGGTTATGGTGTCTGGATGACCGTGATACTCTCACAGTAAATAGTCAAACTACGTAATAACGTATTGACAAGCCCCCTACACCTGGAAGCATTGTCACTCAGCTAAGCCTGGCAGTTCATGGAGAGTTATCAGCTTTCATGGCAGGTCTTAGCTCAGTGGAGCTAACAGAAGCTTCTTCAAGGAGCTAACTGCTCGGGGGGGGGGGGGGGGAAGGGCTGCAATAGTGTCTGGCAGACCCCTGCTAAGTTGTCAAGTTGTTCTGAAACAGTTTGACTATTTACTGGGAATAAGGAACTTTCCAAACATTTCGATGAAGTTGTTATGGTGACAAAAAAGGTGCAGGATGCAACTGTCGGGAAGGGTGCAAACAGCAGATGAAGTAAAATTTCAGTACAAACAGAAAATGCAAAAACAATTGTGGAGTGAAAACAGCTGCGCCACTTTTTATGAATCACCCACTATGTATTATTATTATTATTATTGCAAAGTTGCTGGTGCACATAGCACCCCGAGCCATCTCTCAGATCTCTGCGACTGGCTTAGAACTGCAGCTATTCGTAAAAATCGCTACATGTGTGAGCCCGCCAGTCCGAGCCGTCAGTACGGAATCAGTGTTCATTTTGTGCAAGTTTTGCACGTGGCAGATTGCGCATGCGTAGGCTGTGGCGCAGCCCTAGCTGCACATAGTAAAACGAGCTATGTGTAAAATGACAGCAGCCTGCAATTATTTCACTAACCGGCGGTGTTAGGGGATTGGAAGTTTTAAGCCAAACACACGTCATTACGGCTACCGTGGCGTACCATTGATAATTCTCCTGTTAATCTCCGCAATGAGCAAACAGTGATTTTCTTTAGCCTACTTCAATATATTGTTGTGATATTTTTCCAAGGTATCAATATAAAGATTGAATAGAACACAGGGAATCATAATCAATGTAAAAATGTAAATATAACCCTAATTTAATGGAACAAACGATATTATATTACTAGAGTGTATTAAAGTTAGGGGGTATACATTTCTTTTTCCGACCTTCCAAACATGGCGGCCGGAGCCGTACAGAGCGCGTGACGTCATGGCCGGAAGTGTGTCAGAGCTGGCGCCGCGCTGCTGCTATCTGCCTGAGAGATGGCTGGTGTCAGCGCGGAGCCCGGCCCCGGGGAGGCTGGCAGGGTTGAGCTGACCATAAACCAATGGACCCTGGATTATTACTTCCACTGCGCCATAGAGGCCTTCAGGAACCACCGACATGATGACTTCTCCGAGATCCGGGACATTGTGTCAGGTGATCACCGGGGAATGGGGGGGGCTCAGTGATGGGGGGGGCTCAGTGATGGGGGGTGTATGGGGCTCAGTGATGGGGGGGTGTATGGGGCTCAGTGAAAGGGGGGGTGTATGGGGCTCAGTGAAAGGGGGGGTGTATGGGGCTCAGTGATAGGGGGGGGGGGCTCAGTGATAGGGGGGGGGGCTCAGTGATAGGGGGGGGGGCTCAGTGATAGGGGGGGGGTGTATGGGGCTCAGTGATGGGGGGGTGTATGGTGCTCAGTGATATGGGGGGGGGTGTATGGTGCTCAGTGATATGGGGGGGGTGTATGGTGCTCAGTGATATGGGGGGGTGTATGGTGCTCAGTGATATGGGGGGGGGTGTATGGTGCTCAGTGATATGGGGGGGGGTGTATGGTGCTCAGTGATATGGGGGGGGGGTGTATGGTGCTCAGTGATATGGGGGGGGGTGTATGGTGCTCAGTGATATGGGGGGGGGGTGTATGGTGCTCAGTGATATGGGGGGGGGGTGTATGGTGCTCAGTGATATGGGGGGGGTGTATGGTGCTCAGTGATATGGGGGGGGGTGTATGGTGCTCAGTGATATGGGGGGGGGTGTATGGTGCTCAGTGATATGGGGGGGGGTGTATGGTGCTCAGTGATATGGGGGGGGGTGTATGGTGCTCAGTGATATGGGGGGGGGGTGTATGGTGCTCAGTGATATGGGGGGGGGTGTATGGTGCTCAGTGATATGGGGGGGGGTGTATGGTGCTCAGTGATATGGGGGGGGGGAGGGTGTATGGTGCTCAGTGATATGGGGGGGGGGGAGGGTGTATGGTGCTCAGTGATGGGGGTGCGGTAAGTAGGGCTCAGCCCTGCATCCCGCAAAGACCCCTGATCCACTTTGAGGTATTTTTATGCACTTGCAAATTAATATAATAATAATGAAAAGCATGTGAATATCTCTACTCTACTGAAACTTAACCCACCATATTAGTGAGGTATGATTGTACCAGTTGTGCATTATGAAGCCAGCAGCATTAAAATGTACATTTTGAACCAGTTCAAATTACTGACCTATATTTTTTTGTTACAGTTTTTAATTCAGCGACCTTTAGAACGTAATCTAAGGAATTCACACAAACTCCGTATAATGCAGTGCATTTCTCGGATTGAAGAAGGGGAGGATCCAGGTTGGTGTCCTGTTATGTCATTGCCCATATATCAAAATGTGTTGGTCTAATAAAACCAGGATTGCAGTTCTCTGTAGCAACATACGTTTTGGTGAAAATGATCTGTCTACTGCATTAAAAAGTCTAGTTTGGGGATAATAAAGAAGCGTTGTGGGTCTGTGTTTTTATTTTATTGGATCACTCCAAGCACCATAGCGACTACATCCTGCTCCGGAGTATATAGTCCCTGGTGCACTCCCAGGGTAGTCAATTTGTAAATAGTGTGACAATATACCTGGGGTCAGCCAGGTACCAGTCCTCTCAGGTTATCCCTGCTGTGCCACCTGGCTAGCTCAGTGCAACAAGGTTTTTAGCTGCACAAAAGGAGGCGATGGGCACCTGGTAAACAGGTAAGTTGTCCTGCTGTTCACGGACTGAAATGGTTATATTTCATGGAGCATGTCTGCGATCAGCCAATCAGTTGCAGCAATTGTCAGGGTAACAAACTACCCTCTAGGAGTAAGTGCAGCCTGTTTTATTCCCCCCCCCCCCCCCCTTTTTTCTTTTTTCTATTTGATTTATTATTTTATATTTTCCAACATTATTAAATTCTCAATGCACTCGTTCCTTTCGAAACCCAAACAGGCGGCTGCCCGTGCTTATGTGAAGAATAAATGCGGTACAGCTGTTAAGGTACTTTACGTCCTTGTAATATTCCATTAACGGATGTACCCAAGCACTGATTACGTGCTATACCTAGTCTGTGACTGAAATGTAACCAGCCATTTCGTCTTAGATTGCCAGTTTGAATCAAACTGCATTGAAACCCCTTTGGAATCTGCAGTCAGCATTCTCGATACGATTCAAAGCGAGTTCCCTCTCAATGCAGATTTGCTCAGATCCTGCAAGCAAATGGTTAAAGAGGCTGTGAGTATTGTGTCTTAAACTATCATTCTTCCAACCTGGTTTATCTAATGGGGTAGACTTAAAAAAGGGGGGGGGGGGGTGAAATGTATTTGTATTGGGAAGTTTGCTGTATTTTTGACAGGTTCATAACGTGACAAATCTCAGTATGCTGTATTAATAATGTTAACCGTACCTTCTGCATTCTTAAATACTCCCTTCTTACTACACATGCATACAGCTACTTATCGATCCCACCCACTAACTTGTAGTGTTCAATAAGGTGTCTATATCTTCCAGGAAGCACGGCTTCTGGGAGTTGTAGTTCAAATTACATTTTCTGTAAGTAAAACCCAATCAGTGAACTACAACTTCCAGAAAGCCCTTCTGAGTTTACATAGAACTTTCTTTCCCAGGGATGTCTAACATGTATATTCTGTCTGCCCTCAGGCTGTTATTGTGTGCATTAAAAAGAGCCAGTTTGATAAAGCCAGCAGAATTATTCGGAAGTACATCTCAAACCACTTGGCCATGAAGGTGAGCCCAACCTTTACTTTTCATTAAGAGCTGCCAGTCTCTACATGGATGCTTGCTCGACAGGAAACCTACTGTAATATCGTCAGGGCTTGAGATTTCCAGTCCTAGGCTACTAGATATCTGTAAATATTACTCTCCATCGCAAGCCTACAGTAATCATGGCATACTTTGTGGGTGAATTTCTAGTGGGCAAGTGTAAATTTATTTTAAACCCTGATTTAGGTATTCTATAGACTTCCACTAGCTGCCCATGATTCCCTGCCAGTCCATTTCAAATATTAATGGTCTTGCGATCTGACGTGCAAGGGGTTAATATTGGATACGATTGAAGGTCGTTGTTGCGGTGCGTGTTTTTCACTAAACTGAGATTTATTACCCAAGTAGCGTTCATTCAGAAGGCTTCAGCCTCTGCTTCACATGTTTGGTTTAACGTTTCATTTCGGTGTATATGTATGTGTGTGTGTATATATATATATATATATATATATATATATATATATATACACACACACACACACACCGTCCAGGCGCTATACGGCAGAGCTCTCAGTAGCTCTGCAAAGTGTGAGTTAGCCTTTTTACTGGTTCACCCTATATTTTATTTATAAGCCATTTAATTGACATATTGCACTATCATTGTTTTATATTTGTATTTTCTCAAGGTTTATATACACCTCCATATTGTTGGAATATCCTGTATGTATATATCATTTTCATATTTTCACCACTTTTAATTCTTCTGTGGCGCGGTTTACCACTCTGTTTTTTCACACACACACACACACACACACACACACGCGCGCAGGTCCTGCTTTCACACACTCGCTATTTGTTGTGTTACGTCAATAGTGCATAAAGGTTTTTCTTTTATTCATATGTTTGCTTGCATCAAAACTGGCAAAATTGTTGAGCATGACCCAATCCCCATCGAAACTGATGGAATGTCCTTCCTGATTGTTCTAGAGGCAGTGCACATGGAAACCAAATAATGTTCCTGCTTCTTGCTCTCCAAATGGAACAGTTGCCATGGAAACAGATTCAGTGTTCTACTTTTAGTGGATTTGGTTTAGGATCTCTCTAGACATAGCCTCCGTTTTTCCCGTTCTCTGCACCACATGCACGTTTGTCATTGTTCTCTGTTTTGTGTCTTTCAGAAGCTGAAAGCAGAGCTCCTAGAAATTATCAAGAACAAGAATCTCAGTCATCCACTGGTCGAAAGCTTTTCCTTGGTTCCAATCAAGCAAAAGATCTACCATCTGTTTGAGCGCTTTATTGATGACTCTGTGCCTTTCCTGTTGAGTGTAAGGTTTTTGTAAACCTCATGTTGTGGGGATCCTGCTTTGCTGCTTCAGTGGGGTAAATCTGAGGAATATTTGACAGTGTGCTTTATTATGCTCTTCGCTTAGCTAGGATGCACCACATCTTGTCGATGTTGGCTTTATTCTCTGAGGTTTATGTCCGCTTTGGTTTTTGTTTGTGTTTAACCTGTGTCTGGTTTTCAGGTTGCTCTGAAGGACAGGGAGTCTCTCAGCTTATCAAAAGAACCCCAGTCTCCAGTTAGACAGAGTGAGCAAGTGGAATCCCCTCCTCAGACGGATCCCCCCAAGACTCCGCAGACACCGCGGTGAGTTTACACACTCCAGATCAGGGCTTCCCAACAGGTAGATCCCCAGATGTTGTAGAACTACAACTCCCATGATTCTCAGAAAATTACACAAAAAACTGGATAATACAGGCACTTAGATATTGGGTAATATTAGGTAAAGTGACGCTACAACACCCTAGTGGGGATCCCTCACACCCACCTTAAATATGTAACCCCAAAAAACAGGAAAACAGCCAAAAGCAATTCACCTCAAGAGTGGAGCGTTGAATACATGGATTGGACACCTACCCTATCCAAGGGTCGTCTGGTCCTACCCTTATGGTAACTTTTATGCTACATCCAATTCATATAAATATATGGACAGGAGAGAACAATAGTGTAAATCCGTATAGTGGGTTTGTATCTGAAAGTAAATATATGAATTGTCCACTCACATGTCACAGAGCCCTAGATAGGATAGGCTCAAATCTCTTGCCTATGAATGAAATAGGCTGAGAATCATGGGTGTTGTAGTTCAGCAACATCTGGTGGGCCAGAGTTTGGGGAAGACTGATTTTAGAATGACAAAGCATCATGGGAGTTGTAGTTCTACAACATCTGTGAATCTACCTGTTGGGCAGCTTTGCTCTCGATGCATCTGGTACAGTGTAAGAGTATATCATACAGTGACAGAGAAAATATACATGTGCGCCATGGGTCATAATTTCTGCGTTATTAGATTTTATGCATGGGTAACGACTAACGTATAAAATAGCACAAGTATGTCATGTTCGTAGTGGTATTTTGTCTACTGTACTCAAACATTAGAAAACATGAAAAGGAACAGAAAAATAATGCTTAGCACAACAAAAAATTATATCAAATACATCTCTGCTACTCTTCTAGATTGCAACAGGTAGGTACAACAGTGGCTAATCTAGCTCCCATCTTTTATCCAGATGAGGATAAAGACCATGTGCTGCCCCCCTGTGGGACAATCAAGGAGCCATCCTCTCCCCATCAATACTTGATCGCTGATTCCCTCAGTTGCCTAGCGGTTGGGGCAAATTGCCTTTTTTCAAGCAGGACAGCCAACGGTATGTCACTGTAGATTGCCACCGCAATGGCTTCAAACTGGATGTTGCCAAGTTCTGTAGAACGATTCATGATTGCTGCTCTGCTGGATACATCTCTGGTGACTACTATTGTGCCTCTGGTTGGGCAGTAGCAGCTTTGCGGACTCTGAATGCTGAGAGTGGTATAGCTTGTTTGGCTTTACCTTTAAGGCCTGTGGAGGTTGGTAGCAAGGTGCCACCACCGATCGTCTCGGGAATGCCTCTAATGTGGATGTTTTTTTTTTGTTTGTTTGTTTTTGTTTTCGCTGTGCCTGGATTCCAATGTGCACACTGTCTTAGAAAGCTTCTGGTCTTGATGGGATACATTGTCCACCTGACTCTGGGTGTTTAGGATCTAACCCTCTTTTTTCTGGTCTCCACCTCCCTAATTTGCTGGCGGAGGGCCCCCATCTCAGTTTGAGTCTCCTTGAAACATAGAATGTTCGGCAGATAAGAACCATTCAGCCTATCTAGTCTGCCCAATTTTTGAAATACTTTCATTAGTCCCTGGCCTTATCTTATAGTTAGGATATCCTTATGCCTATCCCACGCATGCTTAAACTCCCTCACTGTGTTAACCTCTGCCACTTCAGCTGGAAGGCTTACTCCATGCATCCACTACCCTCTCAGTAAAGTCATACTTCCTGATATTATTCTTTTTTTGTGCAGTAGTACAGTATATAGATATTGCATTTTACGATAAGAGGAGCAATTTCTGTTGCATTCTAATACAGGAAAAATTGCACTTTTTTGTTTTCTGTACAAGAAAACAGGACAATGCATTACAGTTATCGTCACATATAAATGTAACCGTAGAATCACATTAAGTATGTGCATTTAAAGCTTATCTGACATAAGTACGGTTCAGGCTGTAGTGTCGATAGGTGACCCAACTTACAGTTCGTGTTAGTAAGCTCCATCACCCCGGAGCCTGGGGAGGAGGAGGGGATGGTGGGTAAGTTGCTGTAATAGCCACACGTATTAAGGCTAATAAGCTCAGAGTAGTCGGTGAGGGCTTATAAGTAACTGAGCAGCGGAGCGATTAAAATGAAAGAAAACTGCTTCAACTGAGAATGATTAAAACAATGATGTAGATAACACAGGAAAATGGGTACATATATGTCTCTGTTGTTGCCTCATCCCTGAGCCGTAGAACCAGTAGGTGTACAGACCGCCACGTTATCTACGTCCCAGCTATGCTCTTTGAGGCAGTGGTAATTGTAAGTCCCAAAGACTTTAGGAAAGAGTCTGCCTGTGACACAATTTATTGCCCATCCTGTTCCACCGTGAGCCCCACCCATATAGGATCCCTGCAATTGGGTTGTGTCACCTCTTTCATGGATGCTCGCCATTGCAGCGTCGATCTACTGAGGTTCCTGATATTATTTTTAAACCTTTGCCCCTCTAATTTAAGACTATGTCCTCTTGTTGTGGTAGTTTTTCTTCGTTTAAATATAGTCTCCTCCTTTACTGTGTTGATTCCCTTTATGTATTTAAATGTTTCTATCATATCCCCCCTGTCTCGTCTTTCCTCCAAGCTATACCTGTTAAGATCCTTTAACCTTTCCTGGTAAGTTTTATCCTGCAATCCATGAACCAGTTTAGTAGCCCTTCTCTGAACTCTCTCTAAGGTATCAATATCCTTCTGGAGATACGGTCTCCAGTACTGCGTACAGTACTCCAAGTGAGGTCTCACCAGTGTTCTGTACAATGGCATGAGCACTTCCCTCTTTCTACTGCTAATACCTCTCCGTAAACAACCAAGCATTCTGCTAGCATTTCCTGCTGCTCTGTTACATTGTCTGCCTACCTTTTAAGTCATCAGAAATAATCACCCCTAAATCCCTTTCCTCAGATTCTGTACTCTGCCCTGAGGTTTTTACGTCCAAGATGCATTATCTTTCACTTATCCACATTAAATGTCAGTTGCCACAACTCTGACCATTTTTTCTAGTTTACCTAAATCATTTGCCATTTGGCTTATCCCTCCTGGAACATCAACCCTGTTACATATCTTAGTATCATCTGCAAAAAGACATACCTTACCATCAAGACCTTCTGCAATATCACTAATAAAAATATTAAAGAGAATGGGTCCAAGTACAGATCCCTGAGGTACCCCACTGGTGACAAGCCCAAGCTTCGAATATACTCCATTGACTACAACCCTCTGTTGCCTGTCACTCAGCCACTGCCTTACCCATTCAACAATATTGGAATCCAAACTCAAAGATAGCAGTTTATTGATAAGCCTTCTATGTGCAACAGTGTCAAAAGCCTTACTGAAATCTAGGTAAGCAATGTCTACTGCACCACCCTGATCTATTATTTTAGTTACCCAATCAAAAAAATCAATAAGATTAGTTTGGCATGATCTCCCTGAAGTAAACCCATGCGGTCTGACTTCCAGACAGGACTCATCCTGTTTGAATTCATTAATTTCAGGTGAGAAGTCTCTCTTCTCTCCCCCTCGGAAAGGAAAGCCTAATATCAGTCAGCCTTGGGTCTCTAGAGGGCGAAGTTTGTTTTGTTCTAATGCTTGCGACCCATTCTTGTCTCTGGTGGAAGACGTTTTATCCAATGTCTTTTGGAGCTTGAAACGTGAATTTTTAGCAACTGTGCTCGGTCTGAGATGGAGCTCCTCATGAACACAACTTGCCTGGTGCTCGGCTAACAATCCCCCCCCTCCTCCCCGGTTTATCCAACTAGTTTTGCAGCAAATTCTATGAAGTGAAATGCTACATTTTTCTGCAACACTTCACAATGTAACCGGTTTTGTGGCACAGGTGAGGGAGTTGTGTGTGTTGTGACTCCTCTATAGAGTGCGAGCAGGTGACTTGTAGCCCTCTGGGGCATTGAGTGGTATTTGTAGTTTTGATAGTCGGGGGCTGAGAAGCAGAGTATACCATACAGATTACTGGGATGTTATTACAGAGGATGGATGTAGATCCTAGTCGTACCAGCCAGTGGAGGGGTAAATTCCCTGACTGATAGTTACAGGGTTTCTTGGACACTCCAGACATCTAAAGCAGTGTGTGTGTTTGTTTTTGTTCCTCTCTTCCCATTTTACAAAAAGTGCTTATTTCAATAGTCCTGTGACTTCCTGATTTGCCTCTCTCTCTCTCTCTCTCTCTCTCCCTCCCCCTTAAACGTCTGTTCCTGTGAAGTCACACATACAGAAACCTTGGCAGCTGCCTCCTGTATGTCCTCCCCTCCTTCAAGCGTTTCACACAGGTCCCTCTTGCATTGTTCTGACTCTTCTACCGCAGGTGACCCCAAGTAGAAGAGTCAAGGGCTGGGGGGGTGTCTTTAGTAGCCAGGGGATTGTCTGCACACGTTTAGCCAAATTGTGTATCTTGTATTGTATTGCTTATGTAGAATAATTTTCATTGTGGCCTCTCATGCTGCAAACCAGGAGCCATGTCCTGCAGCCTTTTGATCCGGGAATGTTTGGTTGATATTTTAGGTCAGCAATAGACACTGGTCCTATCTTCAGCCTGTCTGCAATCAGAGCGGAGTTCAAGCTTCTCAGTAAAGATGAAAACCCTGATGCTGTGTTTGACAATCTCTGTGAGACAGACTGTCTGTGGCAGCCCGGTAAAGAGCTCCTGGACAGGCGTGCCAACTCGGAAGAGCCAGGGAGTTCCGAGTCGCTTCCACATTCGGTAACTGTAAAACAACTCGTCATGGAGCAGGACAGTCAGTGTGATAACGAACAAGATCTCATGGATTCCTCCAACACAACGAGCAAAGAGAACAAATCCCCCTCTAAAATCCCCCAAAGGGGGAAAATGCAAGCACGCAAAAACATGAAATCGTAAGTACTTGCACTATGCTGTCTGTTTATTCTGTTGGTCCCAAAGAAGGCAAAACTCCAACTCTGATTCCATTTCCAATGGTGGAAAACATTCCATATCATAGAAGTCGGTTCTCCTCCTGTATCACAACAGGTTACCAGAGAGCACATCGTGCAGACCTCTATTTGTATAGTGTTCTCATATCTCCTTTGAGACATCTTTGTAAAATCTATATATTTATTTTTTTACTATACGGTTTTTCCTTACTGAAAGCTCCCATTCCTCTTCATTTTGTAGCCTTTGTACTTCCTCTTTTCCCCTTGGTGGTGCATGTCAGCTGGCGGGGGAGACCTAATGCGCATGTGCATAGGAAAACATTCTGCAATGCTTTTACTGTGGGGTTCTGGGTGACGCTCGATGTCCCTGGTAGACAGCCACTAGAGGTGGAGTTAATTTAAACACTGCAATAATTATGTTTGGAGGCTCGGGGGATCTGGGGATATGCATCCAGGCCACTTCAATGAGCTGAAAAGGTCCCTTAAATATTGCACCACATGTTCAAGGTAGGATTATTCCTATTGGCTTATAAAAGGGCAACATTATACTGTTCTCACCATAAATTGATGCCCCTTTTATGTATGATTATACCTTATTGGTATTTTCAATGGCTGTCTGACACTGCCTGGTCTGTCTTTCTCAGTGATCATTTCCCAAACTCCTATCCATTTAGGGGTATTCGTTTGTGTTCCTTGTTTCAAATTGTGTTTCTTTATGTTGAAAGAAAAGAATTCCATTTTTGGTAGATGCTGAAAACTGACATTCCGTATTTAACTATAAAGTCCGTTTACCAGGGAGGCCATGAATCTCCATTTTCTGATAACTTCCTTGCCGTTTTTACACCAATTTTCAGGAAATGTTTTTTGAACGACTCTAATGTGGTTGAATGGCAGGACAGCTGGAGCGAGGAAGAGGAATTGTTCCGAAAGAAGAGTAAGTTCCATCGTATTGTTTTGACATCTGGGTAACTGTTATTATGTATGTGCAGAGCTAAATTTCCAATAAAATGCATGGAAGAGCACGCATGCAGAGGAATCCCAGGAATGATCTATGTAGTTCCGTAAAAAGATGGGCATTGATCACAGCAAAGTGAAGGGATGGCCCCATAATTTCACTGTGATTTTTACTTTTAAATCCGAGGTTATGTGAGGGCAGAGAGCGAGAGGTTTTTATATTTTATTTTTGACTTGGTACATACAGGTGCTTTGAATGATGTGGTGAAACTTGAAGCGTGTGTATGACACCGTTTGTATATTTTCTTCCCTCTAACTTTAGAACCAGTATCTTCAAAGACCTCAAAAACATCAAATGCATCAGCGCGCCACATCAAGAAACAGGTACTTTTATTTATCTTTGGAAAATGTGTATATTTTAAGACAAGATACTCTACAGAAGTCAATGGCAAAATGTTAGAAATATTGAGTAGACCAAATCGAAATATAACAATGTTATCAAGTAAACCTGATTTGGGGAGCAATGGAAGTCATTCCTCTAATTCTAAATCTTCTTGATTTGCATTAAATGAGAGGAAGAGGCCGATCATGCCACTGTTGTGTTGTGTGAAAGGTCTGACTCTCCTATTTGGGGTTTAAGAAACCCCTCTCTGACCAGCTAACAGTGCAACATGAAACTTGATTGTTGATTTTTGATGTATTTCCACGGAAAATAAAATGACTTGAACAAGAGTTTCCTGAAGCGCATTTCGTTGATAATTTGGGTAACTGAGCCGGCATTCCACGCAGCCAAAAAAATAAAACCTTAAACTCTGCTGCTTGGCTGTCAGACCACAAAAAAATTACATGACTACTTCTTAAAAAGTTACTCCAACCAAAAACTAGTCTTTTTCTGAAAAGCCTAATTTTTGTTCCAGTAACCCCAGCCTAGTCCTACCTGCCAAAAAGTGAAATAAAAAGCTAAAATAATCCTCGGTTCTAGCACTTTCAGCCCGATCATCCTCTGCTAATCTCCCTCTTCCGATGAGGTGGGGTGACATCATGCTGAGAGGAGGACCAGGGCCCATGTCTCTGTTGGCTACCTAGCATGAGGCGCCAGTTGTGCACAGAATTAACACTAGCTGCTTGGAACTCCGTCAGTCATTTTTGTAACACTACTCATACGGAGATTAACCAAACGTGGCACATACAGACCCCAGGCACCATTCAATTTCAGATTAATTAAGTGCTCATGCTGCTTGGAGTAAATATTTGGCTTTTTCTTCACCTAATGCCAGTTGTTACTTTGTGTTGGCTGGTCTGATAGGAATACAGAGACAAAGATATAATAGCACTTTCTTTCTCATGCTGCAGAAATGGACAGAAGAGGAAACTGATTGGATCAGGATGGGCGTACGGCGATACGGAGAAGGGAATTGGAAGGCTATCTTGGAGATGTTCCCTTTTGAGAACCGCACTGGTGTCATGATAAAGGACCGATGGAGGACTATGAAAAGGCAGAGAATTCATGAGTAATCTGTACATTTTAGCTGCGGTTTACTTGTGGTAAACTACCTTTTTTTTTTTTTTTTTTATTCTGAAGAGCAACGCGTTTCCTAGTAGTTGCTGTTGAGAAGATTATGTGGTTTCATTGTGGTCATGCGAGTGTGCAAGGATTCTTTGTGTGCTGGACACACAGCTAGTTTTACGGTGCACAATGGCCATGAAGTGTTCTCTAACAGAGTGGCTAAATGCCTTTCTAACAGGTTTCATTTTATATGGAATTCATTGTTGAGCTCAGTTGCTCCTATTGAGATCCCGCGTTCATAAACTTTGACTCTTGTGTGCAACAAGAAAAAATAAATGTATCTTGTACAGAAGAACTCCTACTATGTATAGATCAAGAGTATGTTGTCTATATTATGGCACCTTGTATATATGTTAACGCAAAAGCTAGACTTCATCAGTGGCACAGTCTGGCGGTGCATGATTTTGGTTGAATATTTTTTTTTTTTTTTTCCTCTCTGTATCGTTCGAATTTTTGAAGGGGACCCATTTCATTTTACACAGCTTTGTGTGTTTTTTTTTTGTTTTAGCAGTTTTATAAAATAAAAAAAGCATTTACTGTTGACCCATGACGTTCTATTGACTCCATTGCTAATCTGCTGTTAGCTTGTTCCCCTTTCTGAGTAAGTATATTGCTTTTTATAGCGTAAATTGAATCCTTCCCATTGAGATCTCTGGATTACATCTGGATCGTTTTCCTTTTTATTTCAGAGAATTTTCCAGATAGCAAGTTTTCTGGTTATAGATCTGAATGTGCTCTTTGCCACTCCATCCTGTTAGTGTGGTTTAATCTGTTGTGCGTTTCTGAATGTTTTAACTATATATGACGTTTACAGTTGGAAGGAAAGCAGTGTTCGTAACTGGATGTTGTGTAATTAAAAAAAAAAATTAAATCTGTGACAATTTTTTTTTTTTTTTTGCTCTTGCCGCGCATGCACGTTCTGAGCTGATGTCGGCAGGAGGAGAAGAGGTCACCGGCGCTGGAGAAAGATAAGTAGCAATCATTCCATATGGAGGTATTCTGGAAACTGGAGAGGTATAAAGTGATGGCCATTGTGTTCCCATGAAGCCTCCTCTGTTCATTCATAAAGTGTGTATAAAGATTATCATGTTACAGGGCATGTTTGTATTGGGTGTACGCTTCTGTTGGCTCATGTCCATTCTCTTACTAATGCTGGAAATTGCAGAGCATTGCTGTGCTTGTTCATTACAGCACGGTGGCCAATACAGAGAGCCCTAGCAGATGCAGAACGAACAGTCCTTTAGTGCTTTGCCACTATCGCAGCTGGCAGTGTATTGTGTGATTTGTGTGTCGGTAACAGCAGGGCCAACCCCCGCATACTGGAGGGATCCAATACGTTGCATCACAAAGGTCCCACATGGCAGACATCACATTCGTTTTCTGGACACATTCGATTATTCTTGGACATCAGATATATTGTTGGTATTAAGACTTACACCTGGCTCTGAGAAATTTGGTTAACTTTTTTATTTTTTATTTATTTGTTTTGCTGTTATGCTCAGTATAAACAATGATCCCTTTTTTATTGTATTAACAGTACATTCTCTGATTTATTTCATTCATTTTTTTCCTTGTAAGTAATTTTGTGTGGAGGATGTAGTCGTAGTCTGTAGTAGGGGAATAAAATAAACTAAACTTTCTTTTATGTAAACATACATATTTGTTCTTCTCATCTGCCCCCCACACCCCCAGTACAACCCATTGTTTGTGCTGTGATGTTCTGTCGGATGTAAATAAAAAGTTGTTACATTTATTGTTTATTTCAAACGCTCACAAAGTTCATTTTTCTTTTGTTGAGAATTGCTGCACGCTTTGTGAAATGTCACGTATCTGCTATTAAGGGGTAAAATGTTAGAAGTTTGTGCTAATTCCCAGCAGCCAAATAGATTTCAGATTTCGTTTCAGCATCTCCATTTATAAAGCTACGATGAAGGACTCTCCATGATCTATTGGCGATACTTTACCGCATACATGCCAAGTTCCCCAATGTTTTGTCTTTTTATGACTTTATTCTTTGTATAATCCTTTGTGGCTGCAATCTTGATTTTTCTATTCCCTTCTCTAAACCTCTTCTAGTTTAAAAGCTCAGTTTCTACTAGATCTATATTGACTGTATGTCTCGGCACTTCTAGTGAGTGTCCCCTAATGGTGAAACTTAACATTCATCCCTGCAAACCGTGCTTAACTGGACAAATTGGAGAACATATGCAAAACTGTAGACCGCAAGAAGCGCTTCAGACTGGGGTTTTTTTTTGCCTTCTTTTTTTATCAACAGAAAAAACATGTGAGGAAGGCTGAACTTGATGGACGCAAGTCTCTCTTCAGCTATGTAGCTATGTAACTATGTAAGATAGGTCAGTCTGTCATTCTTACAAAGTTGATTATAGAGAACCATTGGGTAACATGGGTTGGATGATTACATTTAGATCACGGGATGTATTTAGAAAACAAACAAACTGTACTTTTAATGGAGTTAAAAAAAAAAAAAATCTGTCTTGAAGCAACATTCAACCTGGTTGTAAACTCTGTATATACTTTTATTATTGGCATTTTATATAGTTCCATCCGAACAGAAGTGCTGTGCGCTATTAAGTGTAATCTACCAATAAATGAGACAAACTGTTGAAAGATTTTACAAGAATATGTTGAGAATCCCTGTTCAAACAACCGTTTATTAAAATGCAGCAGATTGTGTGTAGTTTCTATTGGCCGAGACTAAGCCTTTATCAGTGGGCTGGGCCATGCTCGTTGGGTTAATAATTGTTCAGTTTCTCCTGCCCGGTTGTTCTACGCTACATCTCCTACTTGCAAGCACCATGTTCCTTACAGCTGCTGTCCTCCTGTCCCTGCTTCACCCAGGCTTGGCACAGAAATCGGAACCACTGAGCAGCCCTAAATCAGAGCCACTCTTCCGTGGCTCTGATCGATACGACTTTGCTATCCTTGTCCCACCATCAGGCTCTGAGTGTTTCTGGCATTTTGCGCATCAGAATGGATTCTTCTACTTTGGATTTGAGGTGAGTCCCCAAGAAATGGCATTTTTCTAACTTTGCTATAATCGTGTTCCTTGCACATCCTATCACTGCCAGCAACGATTGCGGTGCAAACAGAACCCTATATGTACTTGAGTGTTTTCTGTAGCTACTGCAAATATTACTTCCAGAGGTTGAACTGTTAAATCCCAAGCCATGTATATTATCTGCAGTAATAAATGTAACCAACATTTCAGAAAGCCACTTATGCTATGTGTCTTTAACAAGCTTACTGTACTTAAAGACCCCCCCCCCCCCCCCCGGGGGGTTTTCTGTGGATAAACTGTAGCCAAATAACGGATGGTAGCATACTCCAGTATTCTCTGCAGATCAGTAGTTAAATGTGGCCATATGTTGTTGTAGTGTGTCCAAATCAAATACACAGTGTTCTTGAACTTCAACTCCCATGATGCTTGGCTAGCATAGTTATATATTTATTTTTTTCTTGGCTCTATTGACAACGTCCACATGTGAGACATTAGACTGATCTGGATCGTTAGTCTGTCCATTCAGTCTATGGGTCACTGTAACTCAGACTAATCTTGTGCTGATGCAATAACCCTAAATCTAACATCTGGTCCCGTACATACTTTCTCAGGAGTGCCTTATCTCTCATCCTGCAAGGTGACCCTGCCAGTCTCTTTATCAGAGCCTCGTCACCTCCTAAAATTACTATTTACTATGGTTGGCTTGATAAATACAGATTTTGTCTAACTTTAATTGGTAAAGGTTTTTTTTTTGCTTTTGTTTGTGGTTTTTCTCCCCACAAGTTCAATATTTGCAATGGGCTGCCCTCAGGCATTTGTGCAACGTTCCATATGTTGGCTAGTTGTCCCTAGAACCACTGACATCTAGGAATCGAGAATAACATGAAGGTCACACGGGGTGAATTGTTAGTGTAGGACTCACTGATAGGTGAACTTGCACTTTAAGGGCCATTGGGATAGTGTGCAGGTTACATATTTGTAGATTTGGATTGATGAAGACTGTAGCCGTGGTGGCTGTTTGAGTGCACAGCCTATTGTTGCCTAATAAATTGCTTAATTTTATTATGATCAGGTTCAGTGGTCATCGGGACTCATGCAAGATCGCCATGTCACTGCTACGGCCCACACACCGGACGGATTCCTGATTGAGACGTCTGAAAATGTACGGGGGCAGATAAATTTCCAAACCAAGGAGACCGGTAAGATCAATCTCACTGTACCAAACTTAAGACATTTTAACGGCATGCGGTGAAATGAACACCAGGGTGGTGACCAATATCGTAGAATTTGTTCAAACCTTACTGAACGTTATAAAACAGGCGGCAGAGCTTGCTGTGAGTTTTTGACTACCTGATATTTAGTATCTTTGTTCCTCTGTACGTGTGCTTCCTCCCTCCACAGGTTTTTACCAGCTATGTGTAAATAACTGGCAGAATCACTTCGGATCGGTGCAGATCTACCTGAACTTCGGCGTCTTCTATGATGGGCAAGGAGACGAACATCCTCAGGATCACAAGCGGAAGTTAAATGATACTTTGTCCTCTATTGAGGTAGGAGACAGTCTACATGAAGCACACATTGTCAGTGGTCGGTGACTACACACCATCTTTAGGGAATTATGGTTATGGCGAGCTGACTGCTTCTGCAGTTGGATAGAATGTTTCCAAGGTGAGTGTAGAACAGGGCAAATGGTAGATCTTCAAATGTTGTAGGACTACAACTGCCATGACGCTTTCCAAGCTTTTAGATGGCAGAGTATCATGGAAGTGGCAGTTCTGACATCTGGGGATCTGTTTGCCTACCCTCCTAGTCCAGACACCTCTGTTTGTCACATAAGTCTAATTTATTGTGAACATAGAAGGCTAATCGTGTAGAGCAGAATATGGTTTTACTGATCTGTTCCTGTGGCCAAGAAGACCTTTAAAACACTTATTATGCCGCTATTGAAATATATTCTTCTGTTCCTATAATCTAAAAGTTTAGTTAGCATGTACCATGCAGCATACCATCTTACAATGGAATTTGGATATAGCCTTAGAGGTTGTGCCTCCCATTCTAGGAGATAAATACTTTACCTTGTGCCTACCCACTGCCTTGCATTTTTTTCTTTTGTTAAACTTTCCTGTTGGTGTAGACCTCCCCGTACTCACAAACCTTTGTTTCCCACAGGAGAGCGCCCAGATTGTACAAGGCCGTGTGCTCCACATGTGGAGATATTATAACTTTGCCAGGATGAGAAAAGGCTCAGATTACTATATCCTGATGTCCAATTATCACTACGTGAACTGGTGGTCCGCTGCCACAAGTCTGCTCATAGTGGCCTCAGGTGTTCTACAGCTCTACTTCCTGAAGCGTCTTTTCCACGTTAAGCCGACCACGGATACCCATAAGCCGAGATGCTGAGTGGGATGTGAGGGTCATCGCACGGGAGTCTTCCTAAACCACTTCCATTCCAATTAACACAGGCTAAAACCACTAGGGATAAACATACGTTCTCAGAGTCTAACTGTTCTGTAATTTAGAATCTGATTATCTGTGCATGTTACCAGCACCGTGTTTATATACACATAAATGTAGGTCTCGATGGTGGAATGTGTGCATGGGCCAAGGTCCATATTTTTTTGTCTTTTGTATAAAAACATTAAAATCACCAGAACTCTAATTACTTGTGCCTAATAATTGGTGTAGCCAAAATGTTTCTGTTTACATCTATCAGAAGCAGGTACCTTATTTACAGCACTGATGCAGCCAATCCAAAACGATGGCTGTGGTACAGGCACAAATAGCAATGGCAAAGAACGGTTTAGCCGTATCGCTAGCTATTCTCAATCAATAGAACCGATTTCACTGCTGATATACGAAGTGTGAGTTGTGCCAAACGGAGCATGAATGTAGAGGCCCTAAAAGGCGAACTTTTCAGCTTCATGCAAGTTTTGAAACAATCTGTAACATATAAAGTTCTCTAATGGAAGTGCCTCCGTTACCAAAACTGTCACAGCGGATATATTCCCCGCATTTATAATCAAATGTTATTACCAGAATTTAGCTCTTATATAGCCAACGCTCTAATCCACACTAGTGCCTGATTCAGCACTGCAATGGGCAACTCCCACCCTTTGTGCTAAAGATGCTAAGGTCCAACTTCACCCCCTTGCTGTCCTTTCCCTGTTATGGAAGGTAGTGGTTTATGCAGACTCCTCACCACACCTGTGATTAAACTGCCAGAAACCATCATATCCTCCATCAGCTTCACAAGGAAAGTGTAATCATCCCCCACACACTCTCCTGCAAGTGTACAAAGTCATCTCTATTTTAGAAAGTATTACACAGATTAAGAGAGTTTATCATTCCCAGTCTACAAATTAGGGGGAAACCCCTTAAGGCTGAAACTGCCATAATGCAGAGATTAATAAAATACAGTGGAAATACATCATTTTGTTAATATTTAGGATAAGGTTGCCAAGATTTAAAAATCTGCATTAAAATACACCAGATCCAGGGTCCCGCATGTCAGATTTTTTTTATTGCAGAAAAACACAAACTGTTTAACATTCTCCAGAAAATCAGACACACTGGATTATTTACTAAACAAAGAGTTAAACGTTTTAGGCCAGTGTGGCCTTAAATATACGATTTCTCTCACACCCCACAGTTTAGTTAGATGTACCAGAGTCTGTAAAATAGGGTCAAAGAAAGTGTGTCTTGGAGGGGCTGCTGGGCAGGATCCGCTATTGTAGTCACCAGGAACCAAGTCTTCCTTGGAGCATGTATTGCAATGTCCCAGAGAAGGATGTCTGACAAACAATGACAGTCCGATGAAAGTTCATTGTTTACGTCAGTGATTCCTCGTGTCTGATGTACTCCCCGATATCAGCTTGGTGGAAAAGCACAATTGCCATTGGGTCGAGTTTCCTGCATTCCTGCGTTGACTTTGCAGCCACACCAAATCCCTGCAATGAAAGTCAACAAAGAGTTAATGGTTTGGGTAAAGTCATATAGTGACCATCCTAACCTAGCCCACACAGGACCGGACCTATCCATAACACTATACACACACACAGAGCCTAACCTAGCGCTACAGAGGACCGGACCTATATACACACACACACACACACACACACACACACACACACACACACACACACACACACACACACACACACACACACACACACACACACACACACACACACACACACGATGCAATGTTAAATTTTATACTCTGGAACAGGACTGAAAAGTCCTTAGGTTGCAATGCCAAGACAACTCAAATTTCACCCTACAAGGAAGAGTATGATACGCTATAGGCTGGTGGTATTTTAACTTCTTGTTAATAGCCAGAAGGGGCTATTAGTCTGCATTGGGATTTATTACATAAGATAATAGCAATTCAGTGCACAGCTGATAGCTGTAAATCAAAGTGCCAAGAGGACTTGGCATTTGTCATATGTTCACTATTGGTACAATAACCACTTTATCTTAATAAAGTGGTTATGGTGCAAATATCCTGTCCATGCAGAATTCTTTTTTAAAAGTTTTATTCTGAAGGGGGGGTGGGAGTGGTGTGGGGCAGCCTCACTGGTCTGTCAATTAGCCACCTGGAAAACTTTATACAGGAAATCACTCACTTAATGGAAACACAAAAATAAATACTTAAACAGCACAAAATCTGACCATCGAAATGCTATTTATCTTATTAATATTCTACCGTTTCATTGTCTAGAACATTTAGCAGGTACACGTAAAGAGCAATGAATCAGAAGGCTCTACACTATAGTAAAAGAATTGTAAATGAATTTATTGTGACTCAAAGCTACTTTCAGGCCCAGTATAGTGTTCTACCCTGGTGCAAACCGTATATGGTCTTACCTTGTATCCTTAATGTAAGCATGGCTAGAACACTGTTTAATAAAGGCCAGAAATTCTAAGCTTGTTCATAACTAAACTCCAAAAAATTGTGCTGAAAATCTTATGCCATATATGTACAACTACTGTGTTTTTACCCTTTCAATATGCTGATGTGGCGTGGACAAATGATTTGTTCCTCCCGCACAAATAAAAATAAATAAAGTCCAGAAATTAACAGCAAAAATACTCACCAGGGGGACATCAGCCATAGAGTACACGATCACTCCTTGGTACTGCGACGTATTCTCTGTGATCCTCCCCAGCCCTGATTTCAGCACATGATTACCATACAGGAAGGACTGCTCAGCTCCCGGCTTTACCCAAACTTTGTACTGAGACAGGAAAAATGTGTCAGAAGAAGACAAGTGGGCAAAAAAACAAAGTAAAAGCAATACATAGCGTTACTAAACGTTTAAGCTACATTCTCAGACCTTTCCACGTTAAAGGACCACTATAGTCACCCAGACCACTTCAGCTCAATGACGTGGTCTGGGTGCCAGGTCTCTCTAGTGTTAACCCTGCAGCTGTAATCATAGTAATTTCGAGAAACTGCTATGTTTACAATAGGGTTAATCCAACCTCTAGTGGCAAAACTACCAAATTTCGCCCTAATAGAAAGAGAGCAGTTTGTCCATTCGTGTTAGGACGCAATTTGGGACTTCGTTCGGATCGGAATTTCATTTGAATGAAATTTCCAATACGATCGCGGCTGCAATAGGACACAGACCTATTGTTCTCCGGCCCCCACCTCTGAGCGGCGGGTGGGGTCCCTAAATGAAAATGGGGAGAGGGGAAACCTATTGGGGGGTGGGGAACAAGAGATGTCACCCCCATTTTCATTTATGGCCCCCACCCACGGCTCATGAGTCCCCCGTTTACTTGAATAGTCCCATTTGCAGGGCACGGTAGGCGGCTCAGGGGGAGCATACTATGTCCCCTCTGCTAGTTAATAGATGCCCCACTATGGGGCCATTTTTTTTTCAAAAGTGAGCAGCCACTGGCTATGCCGCGAGTAGGGGCATGCAGGAGGTTTTAATCTCCCTTATGCTAATATGGGGGAACATTGGGGGGGGCCTTAGGAAGTGGCGGAGAGCACTGCTCCCTGCCGCTCCTATTTTTACATATTACAAGGAGGGAGCTGCGCGCCGGTAGCTCTCTCCTTCTAATAAACCAAACAACCAAACTTCTGTCGAATTAATGAATAGATCAAATTCCCGTTCAAATGCCCAAGTGTTTTACTGGGCATGCGTGGGAATTTCACAGCACTATCTACTGTGGGCAGATGACGTGTCCCACAGGGACTTCATCTACCCACACAAAGATGGCGGCGCCCAGGACCTAGGTCCAGGCACAAAATAAAGATGAAAAAATAGATAATATGGGGGGTGACAATTAAATGTAGTGGAGTCGGGAAGGGAGGAGAGGGTTTAAACCCCCCCCCCCCCCCAAAAAAAAGATTCGGCCATGACAGTGCCGCTTTAATTTTTTTTTCATGTGATGATCAGTTTTCTTTTGCTAAATATTTAATGTTTAATTTAAAAGACAATATAAACAGTTCAGGCAAGGCAAACAAGGCAAACATCAACATATGATGGTTATAAGAAAAACTCCTAACTAGACATGGGGATTCAAGCTCTTTAACTAGGACGTCTCACCTTGGCATATGGTGCCAGGTAATCCAGGGCTGTGATGTGAAGACGAAACTTTTGTGTCTTGGTGAATTTTCCAAAGCATGTTCCTAGGGCTATCAGCTTGTCCCGAGCTATATTGGTTGCCAACTTCAAGATTTTCTCACTGGAAGACAAATATTCAGCACGTGGGAATGAATCCACAGAGCAGGGGAATATGTACGAGATAGAATATCAATCCTCGTAAAAAACCTCGTATGTCCACCTGGTACATTGAGCCTCTGCTGCCACTTTCGATGTGTTTACATTGACCTGCATGTCTCTCACCTGACATAGTAGACTCGATCATTGTGTAATCGGAAGCAGTAGGTTCCATCCGGCCGGTCCACCAGCAGTTTGATGTTCTCTCCAATGCTATAACACACCATAGACACACAAGTTCTTATACTTTTGAATGTAATTATTTGGTTCTTATCACAGAAGCCTACTAGCATTCATAGATACCCGAGTGGGTCTAAATGTAATTTTATTCTGATTTATCCAAATTGAAGACTGTAATAAAATATATATTAGGGTTTTCGCCACCCAAACTCAGAGTTTTGATAAATTACAGCAAACTACGACGAGAGATTAGTAAATCTTTATCAGAAAAATGTTATAATATAATGTGTTATAGGTTAACTTTGGCACCCCAGATATGCATGGACCACATGTCTCACAATGCTCAGCCAGCCTTCTGACCAATAGACGTTCACTATTGAACCAGTGAGGACTACATCTACTATCACTCTCATGCCGCTCAGCTAGAGTGCCCAAATAATAAACTAATAGACTGCACCCCCTGCCATGCGGCTCAGCAAGCCTAATACCTCTTTATAATTAGGATAACAGCAGTCAAGGCAGAGCTGTGTTACTCCACATGTTGGGGGATCACTTCCATAATGCCCTCCCAGTTATTAGCAGGAGTGCCGCCAGATAATGCACTATAAGGCTGCTCCCTCTCTTCCCCAAGTCTCTCTCTCCACTCCCTCACTATTTAGACAGTGTCTCTCTCTTTCCCCTCCCTCGCTATTTAGACAGTGTCTCTCTCTTTCCCCTCCCTCGCTATCTAGACAGTGTCTCTCTCTTTCCCCTCCCTCGCTATCTAGACAGTGTCTCTCTCTCCACCCTCCCTCGCTATCTAGACAGTGTCTCTCTCTCCACCCTCCCTCGCTATCTAGACAGTGTCTCTCTCTCCACCCTCCCTCGCTATCTAGACAGTGTCTCTCTCTCCACCCTCCCTCGCTATCTAGACAGTGTCTCTCTCTCCACCCTCCCTCGCTATCTAGACAGTGTCTCTCTCTCCACCCTCGCTATCTAGACAGTGTCTCTCTCTCCACCCTCCCTCGCTATCTAGACAGTGTCTCTCTCTCCACCCTCCCTCGCTATCTAGACAGTGTCTCTCTCTCCACCCTCCCTCGCTATCTAGACAGTGTCTCTCTCTCCACCCTCCCTCGCTATTTAGACAGTGTCTCTCTCTCCACCCTCCCTCGCTATTTAGACAGTGTCTCTCTCTCCAACCTCCCTCACTATTTAGACAGTCTCTCTCCACCCTCCCTCACTATTTAGACAGTGTCTCTCTCTCCACCCTCCCTCACTATTTAGACAGTGTCTCTCTCTCTCCACCCTCCCTCACTATTTAGACAGTGTCTCTCTCTCTCCACCCTCCCTCACTATTTAGACAGTGTCTCTCTCTCTCCACCCTCCCTCACTATTTAGACAGTGTCTGTCTCTCTCCACCCTCCCTCACTATTTAGACAGTGTCTCTCTCTCTCCACCCTCCCTCACTATTTAGACAGTGTCTCTCTCTCTCTCCACCCTCCCTCACTATTTAGACAGTGTCTCTCTCTCCCCTCCCTCACTATTTAGACAGTGTCTCTCTCTCCCCTCCCTCACTATTTAGACAGTGTCTCTCTCTCCACCCTCCCTCACTATTTAGACAGTGTCTCTCTCTCCACCCTCCCTCACTATTTAGACAGTGTCTCTCTCTCCACCCTCCCTCACTATTTAGACAGTGTCTCTCTCTCCACCCTCCCTCACTATTTAGACAGTGTCTCTCTCTCCCCTCCCTCACTATTTAGACAGTGTCTCTCTCTCCCCTCCCTCACTATTTAGACAGTGTCTCTCTCTCCCCTCCCTCACTATTTAGACAGTGTCTCTCTCTCCCCTCCCTCACTATTTAGACAGTGTATCTCTCTCCACCCTCCCTCACTATTTAGACAGTGTCTCTCTCTCCACCCTCCCTCACTATTTAGACAGTGTCTCTCTCCCCTCCCTCCCTCACTATTTAGACAGTGTCTCTCTCCCCTCCCTCACTATTTAGACAGTGTCTCTCTCCCCTCCCTCACTATTTAGACAGTGTCTCTCTCCCCTCCCTCACTATTTAGACAGTGTCTCTCCACCCTCCCTCACTATTTAGACAGTGTCTCTCTCCACCCTCCCTCACTATTTAGACAGTGTCTCTCTCTCCACCCTCCCTCACTATTTAGACAGTGTCTCTCTCTCTCTCTCCCCTCCCTCACTATTTAGACAGTGTCTCTCTCTCTCCCCTCCCTCACTATTTAGACAGTGTCTCTCTCTCTCCCCTCCCTCACTATTTAGACAGTGTCTCTCTCTCTCCCCTCCCTCACTATTTAGACAGTGTCTCTCTCTCTCCCCTCCCTCACTATTTAGACAGTGTCTCTCTCTCTCCCCTCCCTCACTATTTAGACAGTGTCTCTCTCTCTCCCCTCCCTCACTATTTAGACAGTCTCTCTCTCTCTCTCTCCTCCCTCACTATTTAGACAGTCTCTCTCTCTCTCTCTCCTCCCTCACTATTTAGACAGTCTCTCTCTCTCCTCCCTCACTATTTAGACAGTCTCTCTCTCTCTCTCTCCTCCCTCACTATTTAGACAGTCTCTCTCTCTCTCCCCTCCCTCACTATTTAGACAGTGTCTCTCTCCCCTCCCTCACTATTTAGACAGTGTCTCTCTCTCCACCCTCCCTCACTATTTAGACAGTGTCTCTCTCTCCACCCTCCCTCACTATTTAGACAGTGTCTCTCTCTCCACCCTCCCTCACTATTTAGACAGTGTCTCTCTCTCCACCCTCCCTCACTATTTAGACAGTGTCTCTCTCTCCACCCTCCCTCACTATTTAGACAGTGTCTCTCTCTCCACCCTCCCTCACTATTTAGACAGTGTCTCTCTCTCCACCCTCCCTCACTATTTAGACAGTGTCTCTCTCTCCACCCTCCCTCACTATTTAGACAGTGTCTCTCTCTCCACCCTCCCTCACTATTTAGACAGTGTCTCTCTCTCCACCCTCCCTCACTATTTAGACAGTGTCTCTCTCTCCACCCTCCCTCACTATTTAGACTGTCTCTCTCTCCACCCTCCCTCACTATTTAGACAGTGTCTCTCTCTCTCTCCCCTCCCTCACTATTTAGACAGTGTCTCTCTCTCTCCCCTCCCTCACTATTTAGACAGTGTCTCTCTCTCTCCCCCCCCTCACTATTTAGACAGTGTCTCTCTCTCTCCCCCCCCCTCACTATTTAGACAGTGTCTCTCTCTCTCCCCCCCCCTCACTATTTAGACAGTCTCTCTCTCTCTCTCCCCTCCCTCACTATTTAGACAGTGTCTCTCTCCCCTCCCTCACTATTTAGACAGTGTCTCTCTCTCCACCCTCCCTCACTATTTAGACAGTGTCTCTCTCTCCACCCTCCCTCACTATTTAGACAGTGTCTCTCTTTCCCCTCCCTCACTATTTAGACAGTCTCTCGTCCCCCCCCTCACTATTTAGACAGTCTCTCTCTCTCTCCCCACCCGGGTCACTCACTATTTGGAGAGTTTTTCGAACATGGTTTTGGTCTCCTCCTCGGTCAGGGGTCTCATCTTGCTGGATCCACGTGAATTGAGCCAAACCGGAAACCGGAAGCTGTCAGCAGTGCGTCCTCCAATCACGGAGTGTCAGCGGACAATAAAGTTGTTGTTTTTGCCTCCACCAAGATGGCGGCGCCGAGCGGTCGGTCTCCATAGACTCTCACTGACAGCCCCAGCCAAGATGGCGGCGGTGGACGTGGAGGATGAGAGCGTGCTGGCCGCCGTGTTCCGGGCCGGGTTCCCGGAGAGCTGGCGGGAGAGCCCGGATTTCGCGGCCTACCTGCTGGAGCTGAGCGGGCTGGGGGTGGAGCGGCTGCGGCGGGAGCCGGACAGGCTGAGCGATGAGCGGGGGCAGATCCTGCGGCAGACCCGGGACCTGGCCTTCAGCAACTACAAAACCTTCATCCGGAGCGCCGAGTGCACCGAGCGAATCTACCGCGACTTCGGCCGCATCGAGAGCAGCGTCTGCCGCCTGCTGGACAAAGTGCCCGGCTTCCAGGAGAGCTGCCGGTCAGTGACCCCGCCCCCTCGGAGACTGCGCGTACAGCGCCCCGCCCCCTCGGAGACTGCGCGTACAGCGCCCCGCCCCCTCGGAGACTGCGCGTACAGCGCCCCGCCCCCTTGGAGACTGCCAGCACAGCGCCCCCTCGGGGACTGCGAGTACTGCGTCCCGCCCCCCAAGGATATAGCACCGCCCCCGAGTATAATGTAGACCGCCCCCTCAGAAATTGCGCGTACTGCACCGCTTCCCTTCCTTGTGGATACTGTGCATAGTGCACCCTCTCCACTGCGCGTATTATACCGCCCCCTCCCCTATGAATACCGCCCCACCATAAACTGAGCATACTACATTGCCACTCCCCCCAGGGGATACTGTGTGTATTATTCCATCCCTGCATATACTGTGCAAGTATTACACCCAACCCCCGCAGATACTGCGAGTAATACATTACCCCATCTGAAAGGTTCTGTCTGTGTTCTGTTCAGAGGTTTTGTGAAACAAGCAGAGGAAATCAGCTCGAGCCGCCGCATGAACACCCTAACTCTGAACCGCCACACTGAGATACTGGAGATCCTGGAAATTCCGCAGCTTATGGACACCTGTGTGAGGAACGGGTACTACGAGGAAGCCCTGGAATTGGTGGCTTACGTCAAACGCTTGGAGAAGAAGCATTCCTCGGTTCCTGTAATCCAGGTAATCCACTCTACTGGAATGACCCTAGAGGACAACTGATTAATCCATCCACCTCAATTGTAGGATCTGTCATAGGAAGCAGTATGTTTCATTCATTATCTGGACGCTCCAAGTATTCTCATTACATTATTGGTTCAGGCTGATATTAGGGGATCGATGGAGCAGATTGTTTTAGAAGGTCCATCTCTCATTGGTTGGATAGTACTCTGGAAAGACGTTTCTAAGTCGTTGCTGTTTCTAACCTCGATGAGTGAGTGGTTTTTCCTGCATTGTTTATAGACCAGTGGATACTAATCACTTCCAGAAAGCCTGGAGTGTGACTGGATCATGGGGGTTTTAGCAGAGCCTTTTCCTGATCTATGAGAAAGTAAAGGGAGTGCGATAAACACCTGTTTTTAGAATATCCACTTTCCAAAATGGATGCCATCTGCTGATTCCAGGGATCCAGCCCAAATTCTTGCTCAAAGCGCAGGCTGCCATTTATATGTGGGCAATTCAGAACCGAATTCACCATTTTGGAAAAAACTCCAGGTGAAGGGTTTTTTCAGCTGTTTTTGCCAATTAAGCTCAGCGTATATTTGTACATCTTGTTCACAGTGTGCATCCAGTGATTGGTAATTGGCATCGCACACTCTAGACGACCGTACCCAAACTGCCAATATAAAGCTCGGCTAGTGTAGCCTAGAGTTTGCCATTACCTTGTCATACCCTTAGGTAGTTCAGTGTGGTGAATAAAACCCATGCAGGTTATTTTCATATTCTCTTTCCTCTACTCTGCAGGGAATCATCAATGAGGTCCGCCAGTCTGCACAGCTCATGTTAACCCAGCTCCTCCAGCAGCTTCGCAGCAACATCCAGCTTCCTGCCTGCTTGCGAGTGATCGGTTATCTCCGCAGGATGGATGTGTTCACAGAGGCTGAGCTTCGAATCAAGTTCCTGCAAGCACGAGACGCCTGGCTACGATCTCTGCAGAACGCAATCCCACAGGACGATCCCTACTTCCATCTCACGAAAACGATCGAGAGCTGCAGAGTTCATTTATTTGATGTAATCACTCAGTACCGTGCAATCTTTTCAGACGAGGACCCTCTTCTGCTCTCACCTCTTCCCCCCGGGGCTTTACCAGTGAGTGAAGGTGCCATATTCCACGGTTGGGTGTTGCAGAAAATCAGTGAGTTTCTGCAGGTCCTGGAGACGGATCTTCATAGAGGAGTGGGCGGGAGGCTGGACTCTCTCCTTGGTCACTGCATGTATTTTGGGCTTTCGTTCAGCCGTGTTGGTGCAGACTTTCGTGGCCAGCTTGCTCCCATATTCCAGCGCGTTGCAGCCGAAAGCTTTACAAAGGCTGCGCAGGAAGCGGTTGAAAAGTTCCAGGAGGACATGAACACGTACACTTTGTTCTCCGCTACCACAGGTCTTGGCAGTGGCATCCCACCAATGTCATTGCCCCCATCCCAACCTGGGACATTGCAGCCCCCCATGGTGCTGCTGGACTTTCCCCCGCTTGCCTGCTTTTTGAATAACATTCTGGTTGCCTTTAATGACCTCCGTCTCTGCTGTCCTGTGTCACTAACTCAAGAGGTGACTACGACTCTTCAAAATGCTCTGGAGAAGGTAATTAAAGTTTCCTCTTCCTTCTCGATTAACACAATTTTAAGTCCAATCTTTCCCCATAATATTGAAATATGCAGATATAAAACATCAGGCTTTTCCCACATGTTTTCTTTCATTATTAAGGCACCTTATTGTCAAAGAAACCCCCATTACATACCTGAACTAATTGTACTTGTAGTGATCTAACTGGTTAAAGGGACACTGTAGTCAGCAGAACAACTACAGCTTATTGTATTTGTTCTGGTGAGTAGAATCATTCCCTTCAGGCTTTTTGCTGTAAATAAAATTGCAGTGTTTACATTACAGCCTAGGGATACCTTAACTGGCCACTCCTCAGATGGCTGCTAGAAGTGCTTCCTGGGGCAGTGCTGCACAATGTGACTGGCATTCAGTGTTTCCACTCTGCATCGAGACACTGAATTTTCCTGATGTGGAGATGCTGATTGACCAGAGCTGTGTTTGGCTTGTGCTAGCCTTGCCCTGATCTGCCTCCTTGACTGTCTCCGCTAATCCAATGCTTTCCTGTGGGATATTAATCACTTCTGATAATGTCAGCCAAGCAGGCAGATCTGGGGCAGAGCCAGGCAGAGCAGACTGGAGTAAAGTTAGGATTATTTAGGGAGGAAAAGGGGGTGGGGGTGTTCCTCTAATTGCCAATAGTAGCATATATACCAGAAATACTGGCTCAGCAGCTCTAGAACATACAAGCCCTAGAATCTGTAGAATAGAGCTTTTTAAAATAAGAAGTTTATAGTTTTTCAGTTTTTTTTTTACTTATTAAAGAAACAATGAATTCACTGTTGTTGGTACAAGGTTACAGGTAAATCTGGTATCAGAGGAACTGTGAGAAGGTAGAATCCCTCTTAGCCAATTGGATATTCTAGTCACCATTAAGACAGTCACTAAGCAGAGATTATAAACCACTATGTAAAGCGACAATATAAACATCAGCACAGACTGTATATTATATCAGATATTTACGTAACGTTCCAAACACGAGTCAAAAACTAACTTAAAGAAACACTGACATAAAATAGATCTTTTAATTTTTTTTTTTAAATAAATTCCTGCCTACCTTTCCCACTCTCCCTTCCTCGCAAGGATTTTAATGTCTGTTTAATCGAATTGCTAGTTATCTGATCAAGTGCTCACTATTTTGCAACGATTGATTTTTTTTCCAATTTATATGCTTTTTCTGCCTTCAGCATTTTCTGTCATGTGATTAAAAGAAATTAGCTATTGCTCTCCAAACGGTAAAAGTTAAAGGGACACTCCACTGCCCAAATACCAAAGAAAAAATAAATCCCATATAGTACCCCAAATGAAAAGATGCTTCAATTTCATTAGGGGTTCCATATTCAGACTTTCTGTGGCTGTCCAATCACAGGCTTCCCAATGCAGCTCAATGAGAAGTCTTTGCTAGGCAGGTGCTCTGGGAAATCGCTGCCTCTCAAGTTTATCTCCACTGAGCTAAACAACCAGGAAGTAACAAGACTTATTGTCTGATTGACAGCCAGGGGATGTTACCAGGTTATTTTGAGTATTTCATAAAGTGTTTTAGGTGTTTGGTATCCCTTTAAATCAAGATGTTAGTTTTCTCTTTGATAAGTAATGATCTTCATTGTTGTAATTTTCTCATCTGTGCCTGTTCTCTTTATCTGTAAGATTGTTCAGACCATCCTGTCCATTCATCGAGCAGAGGAAGCTGCATTTAGTGCCCAAGAGCGTGAACTTTTCATCCAGTTCTGCACTGTGTTCCTGGAGGACCTGGCACCATATTTAAACCGCTGCCTACAAGTTCTCTTCCCACCGGCGCAGAGGGCTCAGATCCTGGGTGAGCATCTCCTGGATCCATTCATAGCTTTTAATGTAATCCGTTTCCTCTGATGATAAAACACATTAAAGGGATACTCCAGGCACCCAGACCACTTTTGCCCATTGGAATGGAGTAACCCTGCAACTGTAATTATTGCAGTTTTTATAAACTAATTACCTTGCAGGGTTAAGTCGTCCTCCAGTGGCTGTCTATCAGACAGCCACTAGAGGGACTTCCATGTTCTTAGAACACGAAAAGTTTTTTAAACAACGCTGGACGTACTCACGCTATGCATGAGGACCTCCA
Source organism: Pelobates fuscus (assembly GCF_036172605.1). NCBI lineage: Eukaryota > Metazoa > Chordata > Amphibia > Anura > Pelobatidae > Pelobates > Pelobates fuscus. The sequence goes on along the minus strand of NC_086328.1, from coordinate 5,523,537 downwards.
GCGTTGCCGGAAACCCCCATAGGAAAGCATTGAATAATGATTTCCTATGGGGAGGTCTAATTCGCGCGCGTGGCCATTGCGGAGCCTGACCCAGCTCTGAGGGACATCGTCGCTGGACTCCGGTAAGTCAATGAAGGGGTTTTAACCCCTTCAGCAACATGGAATGGGGGTGGGAGGGAGAGGGGCACTAGAGGGTCTTGCAGTGCCAGGAGAACGGATATGTTTTCCTGATACTGGAGAGTCCCTTTAAGGATTAATAAGAGAAAAGTGCTAGCCAATAAAGGTAATAAGATGGGCAGCTACATACAAGGAAGCCACTTTTAGCAAATAGAATTATTGAATTCTGAATATAGTTTGTGTGCTGTAAAAAAGAAAGTGTTCCTGTAGATAGAAAGTAGGTATAACTTTTAATAGAATGTAATAAACTAAAACAGGGAACGAATACTTTCTCTAAAATATAAATACAGCCTCTTAGTTTGGGTATGAAACACACTAATGTATCTATTGTTAACAGTAATTGTAACATAAACTTCCCAAATGGGGAAAAATGCAGCAGTTTCAATGAATTCAGAGGCCGCATGTTGCAGCCCGAAATGGAAAGTTTAGTGTGAACACAGAAGGGGAAGAAAAACTAAATGTTGCAAATCTCTGTAAGACCTTATTGGAAAATGTAAATGGTATGTAACAGAAATAGTTAAAGTCAAACATTGTATGTGCACCCCTCTCTAAAATATATGCAGATCAATAGTACACAAAAAATATACTTATAGTAAAAAAAATATATAGCACCGAACATAAAAAGGCAATATAAAAAACAAACAAACACTGATGCACCAATTCAGAGAGTACCTGACCTCGGGGGGCCCCCAATAACCGAGGTATGAATTTTTGGAGCGCGCATTCTTTACTCAGAATTCGATAAAACACATTAAACCTAATAACATCACACACAATAAAGGTGGAAGCAGTGATGGCTAATTGCATCGCTGCTGTAAGGATAACATTGTGCTCACAGAGTAGTGGAGTATTTACTTGACCGGTTTTCCATAATTTGTCAAGCTGAAGGGGTTTAAGAAGGATTAAACAGAGATTTGTGACATGTGACACTCCCATGCCATTGTATCCTGCTGTATGTTGGCCGTGTCCAGCCATACCATGATAGCTCTGCTCAGTGTCTAGAAGTGTCAGGTGTAGGAAATATACAGAGGCAAAGTACTCCTTACTCTGTCTCACTATATCTCTTAACAGCGTTTGAATTCCAGTGGAATTTGTATCTTTCTGAAATACTAATTTTCCCTTAAGCTAGAGTTGTTTTGGTGCCTATAGCATGTAATCAGATCACTGTGCATCAACAGCTGGAACAAATATATTTTTCATTCTGCTAAACATTGGAGCTGGTAAAATAGCTTTTTATGCACGGTTTCTCTTGGGCTTTCTCCCTATAGGTGTCGCACCAACCCATCTGTCCCGTTATGGCAATTTAGGCTCCATTGATCTTGGCGTGCTGCAAGAAGCATTGGAAGGATTACTGCCTCAGAAAGAGCCTGTGCTGGTTCCAGAGACCGAAAATGTCCCTGGTCCAGACCCCACCCAGGATATTTCTATCACACCTACAGACCATCTCAAACAGGCTAAAGAGAATGATGGGCAGCCACAAGCATCACCCAATGAAAATACAGCTGGGGGAGGTGGACAGTGACTATCGTACTGACCGTAAACGGCGCCTTATAGAGCAAGCGAGGGCTTGCTCCATCCTGACTCTTTATATTGTGGAAGGGGGCAGTTATATAATGGTACTAAAGGTGTTTATTAATCGCAACCAATCAATATCGACTCCAATCCTCCCTGGTTGTAGATTGATTCTGTTCCTGATTCTAAAGGATATTGGTGCTGGTTATACACAATTTACTCTTAACTTATGTCTCGACGACTTTGTGTCTGTATTTTCGGGGGTGTAATGTAGTAAGACAAACACAATGAGTCAGTCATCTAGAAAGGCCCTGTGGGTCAGTTAGATTATTTGAGTATATAAACATATACAAGTTATTAATTTAAATTGTGAATGGGTGACAATTTGCATTACTCTATTGATTGTTGCTGTAGATTGCTCGGGGAGCAGTATGCATGTTTCTGATTACACAGAATCCTTTGCACACAACCTTGAATAGTAAACGAGTTCGGCGGGGTACCCAGAATGATGGCCATTGATAAGATTGACATCGTAGCTTTAATCAACACGTTTCACTATTGAATCAAATGTTCTCCAAACAATAACTGAATTAACATGCTGTGGATTACATTTTACCCATAATGGGAGCACTTTCAAGTAATGATTCCTCCTAGCACACCAACTACCCGAGTATAGACCCAACGGATGAAGTATTGTACCTTTCCAGACCAGTGATGGCTGACCGTGAACATCGTAGGAATCTTAAACACTACAGTTCTTATGTCCTTTCTGCCTGAGAAAAATCTGTTCTGTTGTTACAATATGGTGAAAGACTGTGGCATAGTGTGAGAAAATACTACCACTACCTTCAGAGTAGTAGCTGCATGTCCTACCCTTCCATTGAAATGATTACACATGAAATAGAAAGGGTAGTAGATACCTGGAATAGCCTTCCAGTGGGAGCAGTAAAGGCTAACAGTGATATAGAAAAGGGTAGTAGATACCTGGAAAAGCTTCCCAGTGGGAGCGGTAACAGTGATATCGAAAGGGTCCTAGATACCTGGGATAGCCTCCCAGTGGGAGCAGTAACAGTGATATAGAAAGGGTAGTAGATACCTGGGATAGCCTTCCAGTGGGTGCAGTAACTGATATAGAAAGGGTAGTAGATACCTTGAATAGCCTTCCAGTGGGAGCAGTAACAGTGATATAGAAAGGGTAGTAGATACCTGGAATAGCCTTCCAGTGGGAGCAGTAACAGTGATACAGAAAGGGTAGTAGATACGTGGAATAGCCTTCCAGTGGGAGCAGTAACAGTGATATAGAAAGGGTAGTAGATACTTGGAATAGCCTTTCAGTGGGAGCAGTAACAGTGATATAGAAAGGGTAGTAGATACTTGGAATAGCCTTTCAGTGGGAGAAGTAAGTTAATAAGGTATTCTGTACACCTTCTCCATATTGAAACTGTTTAAAACTAATAACCCACCGCATCGTCAGATGGTGGATCCCAGAGTACATTTTCATTAAGTACACATTAAAAACCCAACATCCATTCGGTTAAGATTGGCGCCATTAACAGTAGAAAGCAGACAGAGACCCAGGATTGTATGAAATATTTGCTGTTATGAGATCAGTCTCTGTTTACTGTTAAGCTGTGTCTATAGACCTCCATATAGTGGTGACAGGTATTGATTAATTATCATGGTTTTCATAACACAATAGACGATGGACACGCCAAAGCCTTTTCTTCTTGACTGATTTTTATATTAACCCCTCAAGGACACATGACGGAAAAATTGCGTCATGATTCCCTTTTATTCCAGGAGTTGTGTCCTTAAGGGGTTAAATTTGTTAAATGTGACTGGTTCCAAGTTTTCTTATTTTGATCTTAGATTACACTTTGCTTTTAGCAAATCATAAAATCTCCCTGAACCGGAAATACAATGATCTGTGTACAGCATTGCTATGTAATCTATCATAATGTATACAATGATGGAGATGTAAATATGTTAAATTAATAAACTTCTACCTGGTTCATCCCATTTGTGCATTAACTAACTCCAAACACTAGAGGGCGGTGGATGCAATATAAACTACATTTCCCGGCACCCTTTGCTTGGTGACGTAGAATTATCGCGCCTGAGCAGGCTGTGCACTGTAGGTGAGAGGTGTCAGGGTCAGTGTATGCTGGGTGTGGGCTAGTGATTATGGGCTGGGGCAATTAGCTCTGATGGCCTGAAATACACGGGGATATAACTATATAATGTGTGCCTGCAGCCTTCTCTGGGGACCTTGATTGCAAAGATAGGGTGATTTGTGAAAAACAGAATACACACCATCAGGGATTGTAAGTGGTTGTGGTCATGGGGGTACTTAATACATCCAGGGGTTTATTCACTAAGCTGCGAATTGCAATTCATCCCACCCCCAAACTGCAAAAGTGAGCTGTGACTATGGGAGCTGGAGAGATTGCTACATTTTGTGAGACCTCAGGCGGTCTTCAACCAAGAGGGTCCTAAAGCTATAACCTGAATACTATAATCTGCAGTGGTTATAGTGCTTGGGGTGAGCTAGGAATCGTGTTTTTTTTTTTTTTTTTAATTCTTTATTTGTCATATTTTGAATTGTTTTCAGTGTCATTGGGGTAGGGGTACAGAAGAAAACAAGGGAATAAGGTTATAAGGTTACAGTTACAGAGATCTCAAAGCTTATTTCGTATGTGGATGACAATCTTGCATAAGAGACAAGTTAAGTACGGTCTGTCATTGGTTGAAGTATCAGATGTTGGTTAGTACATTTGTACTCTGTATATAACATTCGTTGCTGCTCTGGATCTAAGGGTTAGGGAGGGGTGGGGTAGGGGTACAAACATAGGAAATGGAGGGGATAAGGATGCCCTTTTGTTTCGAATTCCTTATTTATAGAATTGGTATTCAAGGGCAGGGGTACAGTATACAAGAATAACAAGGGGAGGGAGGTTGTGGGGTCCAGACATGTAACAGCAAGTGTCAGGTCTGCGTATATACATTGCGTGGTCTTTATTTCGTTGCTGAGTTAGCTAGGAATCGTTTTAATACAATTAATGTCACAATATTGCGCTGGAGCTCTGATTTCTTTCCATTATGTTGTTTCTTATTGCTGTGGCGCTCTGTGATTCACTTATATACTGTGAAACAGTGATACAAACCCTACATTCTTCTTGTAAAGAGAGAGACTGTATTAACACATGGGACAGTGGGTGTTTGTTACATTCGCCAAGGTAGAAAGTATGGACTAATGGTTATTTTCCTTTTGACAGGTATCCAAATATGTTAGTTCAGAGAGGTTGGCAGGTTCTGAGCCACTTTTTATCCCATTACTCCAAGGTTGTCCCGAGTAGTCCGCAATATATCTGTTGTTTGGCCTCGTCATGGTCAGGCTGGAGAAGGCGCAGTTATTGGAGATATCTGAGGAGGTCAGTTTTGGGAGTCCCAACACCGCCTTACCCACGCGTGACTCAGACAGGTGATCCAGTGCTGCGTTGCCAAGCTGCGCCTGTTCCTCCTGACCAGATTTCACACCCGGACACAGTGAAAGTGATAAATCGCATGGTGCGTGTCTTGCGTTCAGGAGGATGTGTGGGGCTAAGCGCACCTCAGCTCGGAGTTCCTCTCCGTATTTTAATGTTGGAACTCCCAGAGAAGATGAGCCAGGCAGTGCCTCCTGATGTTCTGGCTGCCCGCGAGATGACCCCATTCCCACTGAAGGTCTTTATCAATCCGGAGATGCGTGTGTTGGACAATCGAAAGTTGAGTTTTCCAGAAGGCTGCAGAAGCATCCATGGGTTTTCTGCGGTAGTGCCACGCTACTATGCTGTGGAGATATCTGGTGAGTGCTCATATTATGCAGTAAATCCTCTGAATTCTCCATCTATATTCATACATAAGATCTTCAAACACCAAGCCAAGACCTAAAGGGGATTATTAGACTTTTATACTGAAACAGACACCGGTAAGGTGACATGAATCTGGATCTGCCTAAATTCTAATGTAGCCAGTGAAATGGTGTACTCTGTGCTTTGTTCATTCAATAAAGGACTTTTCTTTTTGTGCAAACATTCAAGTGGATCCAACTATGTATTGACACCTCAGTGTCTTTGTCAAGGCTTGTCGAAATGTCGCTAGAGGATTATGGCTGATGGGAATAGAAGTTAGTGGCATTCTCCGAGGGGCACAGGAGTCACCCAGTAGGTCTGTGTGAGGAGTCTACTAGTGCTATTTAATGCTTCGTTTGAAACATGTTTGGGGGTTTATTCACTAAACAGCGAGTTGACAAAAGAGATAATTAGATCAGGATAGCCACGGTGGAATATTTGTATTTGGTTACAATATGGGCTAAAACAGTTGAACATGGTATTACATATGAGCTCACTGCTTGGTGAATAACCATCTACTCTAGTCTCTTTTATCTAATGTTTAACTCCTTGCGGCAGTGTTTCACAGAATCAAATGTCTCAGCAGGGTGCCCCATTCAGCCCCCCATAGTGTAACTAATGCATAGTGTAACCTGTAGGACCTGTTTAGTCTGTTACCGTATATTTCCCTTTGCAGGTCTGACTCCAGACGGGAAGCGCGTTACGTGGCTAGCGAAAGGCTGGGCGGCTAGGATTGTACAGCATGAAATGGATCACTTGGATGGCGTTTTGTACATCGATAAGATGGATCCTAGGACCTTTACCAACATTAACTGGACAGAGGTGAATGACTGACCTGGCCAGTGACAGGGGACTGAAATCCCGCCATGTTTAACGCATCCTTTGGAACACGAAGAGTTAAAGCCTCAGGAAGTGGGAGCATAGACTGCCCTCGTGTGGAATACAAGAAAACAATAGAAACTACTCTCCATGGTAGCTGGAAACTCTTAATTAAAAATTAAATGTGCATTGTTTAAAAAAAACATTTTGTCCTTCACATTAAACCTTTTAGAAATGTCAGCAGTTGGCCCCTGGTGTCTTTTTCATGGATGTTAATAACTAGCACACTTTTCACACCAATATTTAGTGTCACAATGATTTGAAGTAGCGCTGTCATCCACAAGAGATGTTCATTCAAGTTTTCCTTTAGGCAGACATCAAAATGTAAATTATAAATCGTGGTAGGAAATTGCCAGCAAATAATTCCTGGGTTACAAATTCAGAGATCATGCCACGGTGACTGAACCTCACACAATGTAAGTCATACCATTTCCCCCAAAAAATAGCCCTAGTCGCAATTTCGCTAATCTATGTAGATTCGCAGGATTCCATGCGCTGGTGAACTGGTATTTGTTCAAGGAAATTCCCCCGTAGACCTGCTTTCTACCACATGCTTGATAGCAGTTTTCCCCAAAAATAAGCCCTAGTGCGGTCTTATTTTCGGGGAAACACGGTAGTTAGCAGAGCAATGCACACAGCCCCTGCCAAACTAAAAACAGTGGATTTTGAGAAGTTTTCTAATTTGTCTTAAAGGGACACTATAGTCACCTGAACAACTTCAGCTTAATGAGGTTATTCAGGTGAGAACTATAGCTCCCTGCAGCCTTTCTCATGTAAACACTGTATTATCTGAGAAAATACAGTGTTTACATTGAAAGCTAGGAACACCTCCAGTTGCAGTCACTCTTCATCTCTATGAGGAGATGCTGATTGTCCAGGGCTGTGTTTGAATCATGCTGGCTCTGCCCCTGATCTGCCTCTTTGTCAGTCTCAGCCAATCCTATGGGGAAGCACTGTGATTGGATCAGGCTACCACATGTCAGCGGACTGCTTGTTTTTCTGAGTCTAACAGCATGCAGAGTTACAGATTCAGGCTTGAATAAGTAAGATTTTGCTATATTTATGGAGGCATGAGGGGCCCAGGGGGGCTAGATGGTGGTTTTAACACTATAGGGTCAGGAATACATGCTTGTGTTCCTGACCCTATAGTGATCCTTTAAATTGTGAAATTCACAAAAAGTAAGTGAATGGAGTCTATTGTTTTTACCATGAAGCCACGGTAATGGTTTATGTTTGGGAAGATGGAGATAGGCTTCACAGCAGTGTTCATGTCTGTAGGCAACCTAAAGATGTAACTCCATAGAGGCTGGGAGCCACCTTTCTAGACACCTCGAAAATAATATTGTTCCCAAATGGTTTCTTCTCTTTCAGACAGGCTGCTGATGGGCACAGAAATAATGTGCTGTGTTGCTTCTGTTCCCTTGATGAAATTCCTTACACCATATTCCTATGAAATCCTGTCTCAAACAGCAGATTTGGAGACGTGAAACACATCAGTGTTTTTGTTAGCGACAATGTACAAAATGAAGGCCTGACCAAATCCCGCTATCCGGTACATATTCCATGCCGAACATTTACGGCCCAGCCTACCTTGGAATTAATGCTAATTTATTGCATCAAATTCTCTTTAATAAATCAGTTGCTAATCAGCGATTTTCGCCACCTCTCAGTAGGAACGCAGAACTCTAGATTAGGTATCACCACAACAACAGAAGTAGAATAAAATAAAAGATAAAGTGCGTCTTATAAATGGCATAAAAAAAAAAACATAAATTTTACTTACCGTAAATTTCTTTTTCCTGAAGATTAGAGGCAGTGCTTATACCACAGGGATATCCAATCTGGAGGGAAAAAACAGGCAGGCAAATCTCCAAACATTTAAACCCTCCCCTAATTACCTCCTTTCCCATAAGTAGCAGCTCCTCCTGATCATACCCAGAAAATACATAAGCCAAATAGCTGTAAAATTACTGAGTTTATTAGAAAAAAGGGGCGGGAATGTAGCACTGCCTCTAATCTTCAGGAAAAAGAAATTTACGGTAAGTAAAATTTATGTTTTTCCCTTCAGATTAGAGGCAGTGCTTATACCACAGGGATATAATAAAGCAGATCCTGAGGGCGGGTTCATTTCACTACAGCTTGAAGCACCTTGCGCCCAAAAGCAGCATCCTCCGAGGCCAGTATGTCCAACTTGTAGTGTCTTGAGAAAGTATGGAGAGAGGACCAAGTAGCAGCCGAACAAATCTGAGAGGGAGATGCAGCTGCTCGGAGAGCCCAAGACGTCGAAACCGCTCTAGTAGAGTGGGCCTTTATAGGGCCTGGATGTTCCATGCCATTCTTGGAATAAGCCAACAGAATACAATCCTTCAGCCATCTAGCCAGAGAACTCTTCGAAACCTTCATGCCTTTCCTAGAGCCTCTGAATAGGACAAAAAGACTATTATCCTTCCTGAAGGATTCCGTAGATTTTAGGTATTGTAAAAGACATCTCTTTACGTCTAGGCAGTGAAATTTGCTTTCCAAGGCATTAGATGGATTCTGACAAAAAGTCGGTAAGACCACTTCCTGGTTGACGTTCGAAACCGAAAAAACTTTAGGTATAAAAGAAGGATCGAGCTTTAGAACCACCTTGTCCTGATGGAAAACTAAAAAAGGAAAATTCGCCCGAAGAGCTTGAATCTCACAAATTCTTTTAGCTGATGTAATAGCCACCAAAAAGACAGTTTTTAACGAAATAATCTTCAGGGAAGCTTCCTCCAATGGTTCAAAGGGCGGCTCACAAAGCGCTGAAAGAACCAAGTTAAGATCCCAGGGAGGATAGGTTTCCCTAACATAGGGCACCAAACGAGTTAGAGCTCTGAAGAACCTCGAAATCAGAATATTAGAGGCCAAGCATCTGAGGGAGAAGAAACTGATAGCAGAAACCTGCAATTTCAATGAAGCAGGTTTAAGACCTTTAGCAAATCCCATCTGAAGGAAACTTAGAATCTTCTGGATGGATGCGGAAACAGGGTTGACTTTAAATCTACAACACCACTGACAGAATATCTTCCAAATTCTAGCGTAGATCTTTGAAGTAGATTCCTTGTTAGTTGCCAACAGGATCTTTATCACTTCAGTATCCAGACCGTTGCTCTCTAGAATCTGGCGTTCAGAAACCAGGCCGTCAAATGGAATCTTCGAAGGGTCGGCAGAGGCACCATGGCGTCCTCTAGTATTTCTCTTGAAAGTGGGAGCTTCCAAAATGTGGCCCCTGGAAAATTCAGGAGAACCGAGAACCAACTTCTTCTTGGCCACCATGGAAGGATAAGGATAATACGTACACTTTCCAGTCTTACTTTTTGAAGTATTCTGGGAATAAGCACTACTGGCGGAAAGGCATAAGCCAGGTTGAACTTCCATGGAACTGACAGGGCATCTATGATATCCGGCCTGTCTGTTGGATTTAGGGATGCAAAACGTCCTGTCTTCCTGTTCATTCTGGAAGCCATCAGATCTATCTCCGGAACACCGAAGCGGTCTGTGATGAACTTGAAAGTTCTGCATGACAGGGACCAATCTGCTTGTTTCAAATGATGCCTGCTCAGGGCATCTGCCACCACATTGAATTTCCCTGAAATGTGAACTGCTGAAATTGACATCAGGTGCACTTCTGACCACAGCATGATCATTGAACAAAGGCTTTCTAACTTTGTTGATCTCGTACCTCCCTGTCTGTTCAAATATGCCACTGTCGTTCGATTGTCTGAGCGGATTTGAATATGTCGATCTTTGATAAGCATCTGAAATGCCAAGAGTGCCATCCACACGGCCTTTAATTCCCTGAAGTTCGAGGAATTTTTCATATCCTTCTCTTGCCAGGACCCCTGCTTCTTGATGTCTCCCAGATGGGCCCCCCAGCCCAGGGCAGAGGCGTCTGTCGTAATTATAGTGAAGGACTTCATCCGGAATGACAGACCCTCGTGCAGGAATCGAGAAGATGTCCACCACTGCAGACTTCTCAAAGTTAGCTTGTTGAACCTCATAAGCCCATCCAGGCCGAGTTCCTGTCGATTCCAGACTTGCAGAATGTTTCTTTGTAGAGGTCTCATTCTGGATTTTGCCCAACCGACTGCCGGGATTGAGGCTGTAAACAGACCCAGTAAGCCCATGGCTTCTCTGATTGAAAACACAATTTTTCTTCTGAGATTCCGAATTAATCGCTTGATTTTTAGTTTCTTCTCTTCTGGCAGGAATATCTTCATTGCGATAGAATCCAAAATCAGACCCAGGAACTGGATCCTTTGAACTGGCACTAGTTCCGATTTGTTGAAATTTATTAGCCAGCCATGCTTTTCTAGCGATTCTATCGCTGTCCCCAGGTCTAGCTGTAGTTGACCTTGGGACTCTGCAATCAACAGCCAGTCGTCCAAATACGGAATGACAGAGATGCCCATACCTCTTAGAAAAGCTGAAACGACTACTAGCAGCTTTGTGAATACCCTGGGTGCTGATGACAGGCCGAAAGGTAATGCTCTGAACTGGTAATGTTTGATTACTGATCGGCAGCACACAGCGAACCTTAGAAGACTTTTGCTGGATTCTGCTATGGGCACATGAAGATAGGCATCTTTTAAATCCAGGGACGCAAACCAACTTTTTGGATGAATAAGCAGAGTAGCGGACTTTATTGTTTCCATGAGGAACTTCTTTTTGATAATCCACCTGTTTACGGCTTTTAGATCTAAAATGGGTCTGAACGAACCATCTGGCTTTGGAACCAAGAAAAGTCTTGAATAGGTGCCCCGAAAACTTTCCTTGAGAGGAACTTCTTCCACCACTCTTTTCAGTAATAGAGTCGATACTTCTCGCATCAGAGAGCGTTCCATCTCTAGAGAATGAACCTCGGAACATAGAAACATTTCCATTGGGGCTTGTGATAATTCTAGAGCGTATCCGTGTTTTATCACTGTGAGAACCCAGCGATCTGATGTTGTTCCTTTCCAGTGCTCTAGGAAGTGACTCAGCCTTCCACCCACAGGCCTGGCGTCATAACTTTTTATTTCTTCTGTCAGAAAATCTTTCCTTCTTCCTATAATCAAAGGCTTTTTTATGCTGACCCCTGAAATAGTTTCTACGAAAGGAACTTCTAAATGAGGGAAGCGACTCCGCTTTACGTCTTCTAAACTGCTTCTTAAATGATTCTGGTAAAGCTTTCCTTCCTTCCTTCATCTGTTTTAACAATTCATCCAGTTTTGAACCAAAAAGTCTTCCTGGTTCAAAGGATAGGTCACACAGTGAATTCTTAGATGCTGTATCTGCTGACCAATTTTTGAGCCAAAGCGCTCTTCTGGCGACTGTTGAAGTACCTATACTCTTGGCCGAAATTTTTAGGCTTTCTGCAGACGCATCTACCAAAAAATCAGATGCCATCCTGATATTCTTTAATAGCTTTACCGGGTCTTCCTTAGTTTCTCCCGTATAAACTTTTTCTAGTTCTTCCAACCAAAGTCTTTGGGCCTTGGCAACAGATGACCCCGTAATCAAAGCTTTAGCTTGGGCTGCAGAAGATATGAACAACTTTTTTAAGGAGGAGTCAATGCGTTTGTCCATGACATCCTTGAGCCCGCTTGTGTCTCCAATCGGTAAAGTAGTTTTCTTAGAGATTTGAGCAATAGGAACGTCCACTACAGGGACCGTATCCAGCTTACAGTCTTGCTCCGATGCTAAGGAAAAAAGAGTTTTAAAATGTCTAGACAGAAACGGCTTGTGACTAGGGAATTTCCACTACTTTTAAAATCAATTCCTTAATCTGTGGGAGAAAAGGAAACACTTTGGACTTTTTCCCTGTTTCCTCAATTCCAAAAATGCACTGCACTTCTTTCTGAAGAATCACCACCTGAAATTTCCTCATACTCAGAACCACTAGTTACTGAACTAGTATCAGAAGCTTCCCAAGATCTCAGTCTTTTCTTAGCATGTTTTACAACTTGCGAATCTTGGGCAACCGAGGCCTGGACTGACTGTAATGCAGCCGACTGCATATCCACAAATGTTTGCTGCATACTATGTTGCAACCAGCTGAGGAAAGTAGACATTTCTGTTCTTTTTGCTTCCTCTGAAGCTTCTTTAGAACACACTGAGCAAAGTTTCTTTTTATAACCATCTGGCATAGGTTGGCTACACACAGAGCAGATTAAATGCTTGGCTTTAGATGAACATTTCCCCTTTTCAGCAACTTTATCCAAATTTTCCGGATTAGACATACTGAAAAGAGAAAACAAAAAAAGGGAAAACAATCAAATTTTTCTCCTTATCGATTCAGGCTAGGACCCATTTAATTAAAAACTTAATCAGTCTTACCTTAAATGGCCTGAGAGTGTGTTGGAGGGCAGGTGAGATAACACTCTTTACAACCGATCTGAGAGCTCCTGGCAAACAGAGGTTGCTGCTGGTAAATGCTCATATAAGTCCTGAAACCAAAGAGAACGCCCAGTTCAAATTTGGCGCCTGAATCAAGGTTCGCATTGCGCATGCGCATAGCGCTCCGCGACTCCCTAGTGGAACGCAACGCAACCTGTGTGTGCGTTCCACCGCAGGACTTCCCAGCCGACGCACGCCTGCGTCCTTCGTCAGACCGGCACCTGGCACGGCATTAGACGGCAACATAAAACTTGAGGGACCACGCCGTCCGGCGTGTTAAAGGCTACTTACCCGGACATGAAGGAAGCAGTGCCCCCAGAGCCTCAGCCCTTCTCACCTGCTTCCTGGAGAACCTCCTGTCTAACCTCCCCTGCCGGAGGCAGGCAAAGAACTGGGTATGATCAGGAGGAGCTGCTACTTATGGGAAAGGAGGTAATTAGGGGAGGGTTTAAATGTTTGGAGATTTGCCTGCCTGTTTTTTCCCTCCAGATTGGATATCCCTGTGGTATAAGCACTGCCTCTAATCTGAAGGGAAAAAAACATTTACGCCATTCCTGGCCTCCAGTAAATACACTAAACAGGCAGCATCTCAAATACAGTGATTTTTAGGACAGAAATATCCGATTGAAACATTTTGTGCAGTTTTTTGTTTTTTTTTAATGCTGCTCCAAGATTCCAGCTGTCAGCTCACATACCCATAATTTAGTGAACCCCTATTGGGAACGGTAATGATGTCACATATCTCTCAGCACATTGTTACTTATAAATAATCAGCAGACAGAACATCAATTCAAAGAAATAGAATATATTTACACAACTGAACACTCATCCCCAGTAATGCATATAGCAGGTACCGGCGTGGGGTAAATAGGACTGGTGGGCGTGCAGACAACCGCACGCACCTTACATACTCCCAGTGGGATTACAGAAGAGCACGGCTGGGAAATGGTCATGTTACAGAATGTCAATTAAAATGATTCAGTTTTCCTTGGAGGTTGGGGGCGAGGGAGATTCTGTCATTTTGAAAGGGGAGGGTAGGCAGCCAAGTCAGGGTTGGTGACTGATGGCAAAAAGTACGTAAACCTCAGAGACAGAAGCATATTAAAGGTGATTGGATGCGCCCAGGCTGCGCTGTGCCGCTGAGCTAGGGTAAAAGTCCTGGATGTAGGTTCTCCAGCGCCACCAGATTCCTGCTTTGTTGCCAGCAGGGGGGGCACTTTTAGAATTAAGCAAGCAAACACGGTGTCCAAAAAGGCATGCCCCCAATTCATGTTGCACACGGCTCCTCATCCGTCTTGTCCAAAGTCCTCTGAAAATTTCTTCACTTTTAGCAGATCGTCGGAATTCACGGTCGGGCGTGTGGTGGCCAGTGAACGAAGCATGTCAGACTACAAGGGAATAAAAACAAGCGTCAAGGGCGGGGACTTGGGTTAAAAAAAAAAAAAAGGAAATCTGATTGGTCAGGGTAATAGTCTATATTCACCATGCAGACAACTGGCTCCAGTAGTTTGTCACTGGGCACTTCCATCCATGTCATCTCTATAGCCCCAGGATCTCCAGGAGAGCAGGGTGTTAAAAGGTCATCTACGGTGACCCCGGGATTAGTGCGTGATGGACCCCGAATCTACAATGTAAAAGAGAACTCTTATAACACATGCTCTGTCAGAGATTACTGCTCTCAAATGTTGGCAAATTACCTTCTTGAAGTGTGTGGCGGATTGCACTTTACGAACAGGCTGCATTAGGGCATCTCTCACAATGATACTGATATCTGCGCCAGAATAACCGTCTGTCTTCCTGGCAAGCTCACGCACATCTACTTCACTCAAACTGTGTGGAGTATTTCCCAGGTGGAGTCGGAACATTTGTGCTCGGGCAGCTTCCTCAGGTAGTGGGATATATATTCGCTTCTCAAACCTAAAAACAATCAAACAGAACTGTAGACCCTGGGAGCTGGAAGGACCCCATACTCCTTTCACCCTCCTTCTTTCTTTCCCCCGCCCCCCCTTTCCCTCTTCTCTCGCTTCTACCCTCCTCGCAACCTTACAAAACTTATCCATATTAACATGAACCCCAATAAATGCTCAGATACTACAGTAATACAACAAACTACTTACACCCCGGAAACTAAGCATGACCTAGACAGGAGGATGAATTGACTGGGTCTCCGGACCTTAAATTGCAATAAAACTTAATCGCTCCCTACCTGCTCCCGTAGGTATACTGCAGCCCACAAGATCTATTCTGTTTGGGAACATACAGTTGCAAGAAAAAGTATGTGAACCCTTTGGAATGATATGGATTTCTGCACAAATTGGTCATAAAATGTGATCTGATCATCATCTAAGTCACAACAATAGACAATCGCAGTCTGCTTAAACTAATAACACACAAAGAATGAAATGTTGCCATGTTTTTATTGAACACACCATGTAAACATTCACAGTGCAGGTGAAAAAAGTATGTGAACCCTTGGATTTAATAACTGGTTGAACCTCCTTTGGCAGCAATAACTTCAACCAAACGTTTTTCTGTAGTTGCAGATCAGACGTGCACAACGATCAGGAGTAATTCTTGACCATTCCTCTTTACAGAACTGTTTCAGTTCAGCAATATTCTTGGGATGTCTGGTGTGAATCGCTTTCTTGAGGTCATGCCACAGCATCTCAATCGGGTTGAGGTCAGGACTCTGACTGAGCCACTTCAGAAGGCGTATTTTCTTCTGTTCAAACCATTCTGTTGTTGATTTACTTCTATGATTTGGGTCATT
Organism: Pelobates fuscus; assembly: GCF_036172605.1. Lineage (NCBI taxonomy): Eukaryota > Metazoa > Chordata > Amphibia > Anura > Pelobatidae > Pelobates > Pelobates fuscus. The sequence goes on along the minus strand of NC_086328.1, from coordinate 5,507,907 downwards.
GTCCTGTTGCAACACCCATCTTATGTTGAGCTTTAGCTGGTAGACAGATGGCCTTAAGTTCTCCTGCAAAATGTCTTGATAAACTTGGGAATTCATTTTTCCTTCGATGATAGCAATCCGTCCAGGCCCTGACGCAGCAAAGCAGCCCCAAACCATGATGCCCCCACCACCATACTTCACAGTTGGGATGAGGTTTTGATGTTGGTGTGCTGTGCCTCTTTTTCGCCACACATAGTGCTGTGTGTTTCTTCCAAACAACTCAACTTTGGTTTCATCTGTCCACAGAATATTTTGCCAGTACTGCTGTGGAACATCCAGGTGCTCTTGTGCAAACTGTAAACGTGCAGCAATGTTTTGTTTGGACAGCAGTGACTTCCTCTGTGGTATCCTCCCATGAAATCCATTCTTGTTTAGTGTTTTACGTATTGTAGATTCGCTAACAGGGATGTTAGCATTTGCCAGTGACTTTTGTAAGTCTTTAACTGACACTCTAGGATTCTTCTTCACCTCATTGAGCAGTCTGCGCTGTGCTCTTGCAGTCATCTTTACAGGACGGCCACTCCTAGGGAGAGTAGCAGCAGTGCTGAACTTTCTCCATTTATAGACCATTTGTCTTACCGTGGACTGATGAACAGCAAGGCTTTTGGAGATACTTTTATAACCCTTTCCAGCTTTATGCAAGTCAACAATTCTTAATCGTAGGTCTTCTGAGAGCTCTTTTGTGCGAGGCATCATTCACATCAGGCAATGCTTCTTGTGAAAAGCAAACCCAGAACTGGTGTGTGTTATTTATAGGGCAGGGCAGTTGTAACCAACACCTCCAATCTCATCTCATTGATTGGACTCCAGTTGGCTGACATCTCACTCCAATTAGCTCTTGGAGATGTCATTAGTCTAGGGGTTCACATACTTTTTCCACCTGCACTGTGAATGTTTACATGGTGTGTTCAATAAAAACATGGCAACATTTCATTCTTTGCGTGTTATTAGTTTAAGCAGACTGTGATTGTCTATTGTTGTGACTTAGATGATGATCAGATCACATTTTATGACCAATTTGTGCAGAAATCCACATCATTCCAAAGGGTTCACATACTTTTTCTTGCAACTGTATAATTGCTGACTGAGTAAGATGCATAACACGAACCTGTACAACGTAAGCCTGAATCTCTGTGTGAAACTGTGTGCTCAAAGGAGATCATTGCAACCTAAATGTAATGTGTAAAGTGCTCTGTTATCACTATGATGAAAATAAAAATAGACCTGTAGAATGTAAAGGTGAGGCTTGTGAGTCATCTACTAAATAAACAGAGAATTCTGCAGGATCTATTCCAACACTAGCAAAATATTACGGTGGACATGAAGAACTACAAGGAAATGATTGTAAATTGTGATCAACTGTGCTCACCTTCTCCGAATAGCGGAATCCAGAACCCAGGGTATGTTAGTGGCTCCGAGGACCAAAATTCCATCATTATTATTCCCAACACCTACACATCAGGAAACATTGCATAGATTTGTCACAGATTTAAATCAGGAGGAAAAAAGATTTAAATATATATATATATGCGCTAACTTAAAGCTCTGTAAACCAATGTTTGAAAAAGAATAAACCCGCCCTCAAAGCAATATCTATACTGATCAGCCAAACCATTAAAACCACCTCTCTAATATCATGTAGGTCCCCCTCATGCTGCCAAAACAGCTCTGACGGACTCCACAGGACCTCTGAACGTGTCCTGTAGTATCTGGCACCAAGAAATTAGCTGCAGATCCTTTAAGTCCTGCAGGTTGTGTTGTGGGGCTTCCATGGATCGGATTTGTTATTCCAGCACATCACACCGATGTTCAATCGGATTAACACTGGGCCCAATATGCAGCAAACTGCGATGCACTGTGTATTGATACCTTTCTATCATGGCCAGTAGCTCTTCTGTGTGAACGGATTAGACAGGCTAGCCTTCGTTCATCAATGAGCCTTGGGCACCCATATCCCTGATGCCAATTCACTAGTTGCACTTCCTTGCTCCACTTTGGTAGGTTCTAACAATGCACACCAGGAACATCCCACAAGACTTGCCGTTTTTGAGCTGTTCTGACCCAGTCCTCTAGCCATCACTATTTGGCAAAGTCGGATCTTTTTACTTGCCCATTTTTTCTGTTTTCAACACATGACTCAAGATCTGGCTGTTCACTTGCTGCCTAATATATCCCACCCATTGACAGGTGTCATTGTAACGATATAATAAATAATATTCACTTCGCCTGTCAGTGGTTTTAATGTTGTGGCTGATCACCGTATAAGACTAGGTGAATTGTGTCAATGGACAAAGATGGACATATCTTCAGCGCAGTGAATTTCTATAAACAAAATGCTGGTCTAACTCAAGAATCGCTCTTTATTTGTTTAACTACATTGGAATGAGAAGTAGTCTTTAGTCCCAAACTAAAGTATTTTTACAATCTTTTCCTATAGGGAAAACACTTTTTAGTTAAATTGCTTCCATGATAAGAAGGGAGTAATATTAACAGTGAAGGGAAAAAAGTAATCCTTTCATTTGAAAAACAAGCGTTTTGGTGTCAAATAGGAAAACATGTAAGACTTCATTAAATGTACGAAGTATAACGACCAACGAGCTGCTGGAGTCTGGTGTAAGTGCCGCTTCCCTTCACTTCTCTAACGAACACTAATATGAACTGTTGGATGGCTGCTTACATAGTGTCTATTTTATCATGAAAGACAATTATCTCACAGAAAAAGCGACCTCAATGTAAGGCTACGCTAACAAGCCAGGATTACAGGTTATGTGCAAATGAAAATAAGTCTGTTAAATGAAATCTCTAAGCTTTGTAAAATTACAACTCATCACAGCTATAATGCTTCTGTGAAGATGATTTAGCGAACGAGAGCTGACGAAAGGGTATTTGTGTAATATAGCAGGCTTAACGTTTGGACTCATAAGCTACTATGGCTTGCAGTGGCAAGTACTTAAGATACAAATAATGTTTATTTAAGACAGAAATGGTCCTTCCCAAGACAATCTGCTCAATGTGAATACTATGCAATGTACACAATGGTTCGATCCTACTTTTTACCTTTAAAACTTTTAGCATCTTTGTAGTTATGGGGAAGGGGTAGGGTGAATAAATGTATAAAGGAGTTACCCTGCATTTGCACCAAGAACTCTGTTTTTATCCTGCGGGCAGCTTCACTCTCATTCTCATTTCGAGAGCCACACAGCGAGTCAACTTCATCAATGAATATAATGGATGGTTTGTGTTGTCTTGCCAACTCAAAAAGGTTCTTCACTAGCCTGGAAAGTAGTAAACAGACAAGATATGAAATAATCATGTACTAAATACCACCCCTTTAACTTTCCTTTATACATTAGACCCACTAAAACTCACTTCTCACTCTCTCCCAACCATTTAGACATCAGATCAGAAGAGGACACAGAGAAGAAGGTCGAGTTATTCGCTTCTGTTGCTACAGCTTTGGCCAAGTAGGATTTCCCTGTTCCAGGAGGTCCAAAGAGCAGGATACCCCGCCACGGGGTTCGTTTACCTTTTCAAGTGAACAGACACAACACAAGGTTAATGCACGATGAGAGGGAAAAGTGGGAGCTGGTTAATGGAAGAAACACCGAACGTCAAAGGAAGTTATATTATGTTTCACTAAAAGCTGGAGGTTAAGTATTTTGGAACTCTTTATCCATAGTTATCAATGGTGAAAAATACACAGATTTATAAAATATAAATACATATATCGGTAGTTTAGCTGGAATGTTCCTGGATCCCCTACTGATCCTGACCTGTGAAGAGATGGGGAAACTTGATGGGTAAGATCACGGCCTCTTTTAGCGCTTCCTTTGCTCCTTCTAAACCGGCCACGTCGTTCCATCGAACGTTTGGCTTTTCCATAACAATGGCACCTGGGGTAATGATAGAACATTGATAGTGAGATGAATACAAGATCACGTTATAAGTTCTGCACTTTGGCATTTATCACATTCTGCATCACAACATTTTGTCTTCTCTATCTTTTCTCAGTAAACCAACCACCAATACTTTTGCCCTCACTTGGCTTCTCCTATTCTGTCACACGTACCCATCAACTGTTCCTGCAGCTTCTTTGTCTCCGGATTGTCCCCCTCACTGTCACTGTCACTTCTGTGAAAGCAAAAATAACCAAGATGAAACCCTCGTCCCAATACCTATGCCAACACACAGGCAGCACTGCTGTGAGAAGAACATCAATCTCTCAATGTAGAGCTTCAAAATGGAAGAGACGATCCATGTACATTCCAGGGACATCTCACCCTTTCTCATTCTGTGATTCCTTCACCGGTTTCCTGCTTTGCTTGTCCTTTGTCTTCAGATAGTCCTTCAGTTTTTCCGCCCTGTCCAGATATTGCATGCACTTGGCTCGAATGCTCTCTTTCGCCTTGTCACTGTGAGCCTCATCTGCCAGCACAATACAAGAGATTGGGTAATTACAGTAGATAACAGCCTCTCTGTATTTGTAACTGTGTCGAGCTATGTATGAACTAACATCCTGGTGAGAGAGGTAGCTACAGGCAACTAAAGCATAATGCTGGACATCCCTCATAAACCTTCAGCTCCCAACGCACTCACATTTAATGGCGTGAAGAAAGTACTCCACTGCATGCTGGTACAATCGCAGCGCCTCTTCATAGTTCTTATTCTTGTCCTCTTCTGTGGCTTTAGTCACCAGATCAATGGCTTTCTGTAAAAAGATTCAATCCACGTTATATCATGGCACGTTACAGGGTAAGGGGGCAGAATGGTGAGGACATAGATCTACACTTTTATTTCTATGTATGGAGCCCTAGCCACACCGTCTCTGGCTGTAACTCATACAACCTCCATGAAAAAAATTGTTTCATTGTCAATCAGATCTTACAGCACAGTGTTGACTTTAGAAGTTTTTATCTCCTGCTCTATGAATTGAACTTTAATCACACACAGGAGGCCCCTGCAGAGCAAGAGATAGGAAATTCTAAATGAAACAGACTGTGCAATAAAGGAAGTTTAAACATTAGATTTGTCTCTACAAGAAATGTGTAGGGAGACTAGGAAGGTCACATGCAGCGAGGTGTGGCTATGGCTACATAAGCAAGTGATTTAACTGCTAAAAATTGAGCAAGGAGACTGCAGGGGCATGTTCTGCACACCAAAAATGCTTCATTAAGCTAAAGTTATGTAGGTGCTTAGAGTGTGTTTTGGGTGATTATCCTGGAAAAGAACTGATTAACAAGCCACAATGCAGCCTCTGAATTTGCCATGATAGCCACGGAGAGAAAGTCTGTGTTAGGCACGGGAGAGTTAACCAACAAAGCAAGCCCAGACCATGACGTTGCCTTATATAGTGGGAACGAGCATGCAAAAGTGAGCCTTAGAAACATTTGGTTGTTAGATCAAAATAGTTAATATTTTGGGTTAACAGCTCACTAAAAATGATGAATGCTCCTCAAAGGCCCACTTCTTGCATCCTTTAGCCCAATCAAATGTTTTCCTCCTGTTCTACGCTTAGGGATTCATATAATTGCTTGTTTTGCAGACTCAGGGCTCAGATTGGCCACCATCAATTGTCTGACCCCTTGCAGTTCTCAGCAAACGAGGGGTCTAAAGACTTATGGCTTAGGCCACATCAGGTACAAACACTTACATAGTTGAGATATGGCGTAATAATCTTCATTTCTTTTTACTTGCTTTATCACATATATCACAAAGTTTCATGTGGGCAGAGTAAGTCACTTGTTCTATGAGGTGTGGCCAAGATAGGACATTTTAGTAACTTTATAAACTGATAGCAAAATTCATGTGATTGAAATAATATGAAAAATCATTGCTGGAAATTCAAAGTGAATTTAAAGTTTAGCCCAAAACAGTTACATTTGAGACATTCTCCAAATCAATTCTGTTTTTAGAATGGCCATTTTGGCCTTACAGGGAGACTATAGTCACCAAAACAACTTTATTTTAATGAAGCAGTTTTGGTGTATAGAACATGCCCCTGCAGCCTCACTGCTCAATTCTCTGCCATTTAGGAATGAAATAACTTTGTTAATGTAGCCCTGGTCACACCTCCCTGCATGTAACCTACACAGCCTTTCTGAACACACTGTGTTCTATCAAAATCCCCTACCCCCCTCACTTCCGGGGAGGGGAATCAGCTGGATCCTGTGCTGCACATGCATGCTAGCAATCCTGCTACTCCTCCACAGCAAGGTCCTGGAAGGTAAGTAAAACTAGTTTTACACTTTCATTATAGTTAGTGCATTCACTAAGCTTAGGACATGGGACATTTAGGGTTAAATGTTAGGGTTCAAATTAGGGTTAGGATTAGGGACTTGTTCACATTTAGTGATATTTCACATTAGGGAAATATCACTAAATTGTGCTTTCTCACACTTTATTTTTACCCTTACCCCAAGGGTTAGGGTAAGAATAGAGAGTGAAATAGGTTAGAAGCACTTACCTAACCCTAATTTGAACTCTCACTTAACCCTAAATGTGCCGTGTGCCTAAGCTTAGTGAATGCACTAACTATAATGAAAGTGTACAACTAGTTTTACTTACCTTCCAGGACCTTGCTGTGGAGGAGTAGCAGGATTGCCAGCACGCATGTGCAGCACAGGATCCAGCTGATTCCCCTCCCCGGAAGTGACGAGGGTAGGGGATTTTCACAAGGTAGGGGAATTTGATAGAACACCTGCAGAGCAGGGCTGCTTAACAGGTACATCCCCAGATGTTGTAGAACTACAACTCCCATGATTCGTTGTCATTCTAAATGCATGCAAAGCATCATGGGAGTTGTAGTTCCACAAAATCTGGGGATCTACCTGTTGGGCAGCCCTGCTGTAGAGAGTGATCTAAAGTTGAAACTTCCTCTGCACAGTTTGTTCAATGTCGAATTTCGTATCTCCTGCTCTGTTAATAGCTTGCAGCAGCTTTGTGTCTGTAATTAATTAAAGCTCAAGTTACAGAGAAGAAAAAAACTTCTAAAGAAAGTTAAATGGACGCTACAGTCACCAGAGCCACCACAGCTTAATATAGTGGTTCTGGTGTTTATAGCATGTTCGTGCAGGCCGAGCAATGAATACGCTGCATTTTCAGAGAATGTTTACATTGCTGTCTAGTAACATCTCTAGTGATAGTCACTCAGACAGGCACCAGAAGTGTCTCCACGCTCTGCATTAAGGTACTGAACTCTCCCCACTGAGATGCACTTATTCACTCAGAGCAACACGCGGAATAGCCTCCCAATGCTTTTCTAGAGATTGGCAAGATTGATCATGGAGACGGAGCCATCTGTGGCGAGACCAGTGCGGTGACTAAGAAAAGGTAAGTAAAATACATTTTATCTCCATTCTGAGGGGGATTTGGGACCTAAACAGGTTCTCCAGCACTAAAGTGTTACTTTCAGATCAGACTGAAAATGAAACCATTTTTTTCATGCAGACTGGGTGATTCAGAGCCAGGGTAAGTGTGGCTGAGGCTGCATAGACAGAAACAAAGGAGAATTGAGCAGTCAGACTGATCTATAAACAAGAACTGCTTCACTAAGCCAATACTGTTTTAGGGACTATAGCAGGCATAGGCAACCTTTGGCACTCCAGATGTTTTGGACTACAACTCCCATGATGCTTTGCTAGCATTAGGGGTGTAAGAACATTATGGGGTATGTAGGCTTCAGACTGATACTCCTGTGTCTTGGGAATCTAATTAACTAAGAAATTCTGATTTTATTATGCAATGGATTATTTCGCTTTTAGAAGAAGATGTTCAAATAAATAAATTACTGAGTGTTCTTGCAGTCTGACATATCATTAAATTATTGCTTTGAAGAAGGTGTAATTAAACATTTGGCTGGTAATATGCGCACACAATCCTGGGAGCCACTCAGACTATCTTAATAGCCACATTCATACAGTTCTAGATCAATGGTTTAAAAAGAAATATAAGGATTATGAATCCAACTCAGTGCTATAACGGCATGCCATTTACTCCTTCCAGAAACCAATCCTGAGAGCAGCCGCCCAGCTGAACAATGAGAGCCAGCCACCTTCAGGATACAACACATTGTATTTGGTACAAAGGTCTCTGTGTCAGGATTATGGTAACAATTTGTACATTACATGTAACAGGCGCACTAATGATCTACATGAAGCACAGTCTGGCGATTTACTGATCCTGGCTGAGGCTCTGTGTTAATAGATGTTTTCCCCTAAATCCAACCTCTGATTTAAATTAACAGATGGAGATGGAATTCTCACCGAAAGATTGTAGTTGATTAAACCAGTTACACAAGACTAGAAAATGCCAGGTGAAATCAAACTGTGAGTGTAATGATAAGAGATTCTGGGATACAATTATTATAATTGGGGGGCGCAGTCTATATATCTCTATGACAGGTATTCAAATAGAACTTTTACACTGGAAAACTGTTATAAAATGTTCTGAAAGTGTGTTCCTGTCCTGGATAGTTTGCAACTCTGATCTCGCCAGCAATAAAGATTAAATGCATCCCTTGTGACAGCCCTCGCAATTCACTGTTGTAATCACTGTCACAGACAAACATTACTCAGCAGCCACAGGTATTAGCTCACCTGGTCACGGGACATGTCCATTATCCTCTCCATGGATAATTACTTCCTTCTATACTTCTGGTTATTTATATAACAGCTACATACCACAACATAGTACTCAGAGGTATCACTCGCCTAGATCCACATTAATTAACCCTCAATCCTCCACTTCACATATATCGATATATTTA